>NC_053134.1:26797806-27397806 GCF_010015445.1 Perca fluviatilis | reverse complement strand
TCACTCAGAGTAACATTAATAAAAGTGCCTTGCCTTGCAAGCTCAGCCTGTCAGTCAGTCATCAGGGCAGAGAAACCACCGTTGTGGCTGCTTGTAAGAGGAAGTGTAACGTCAACAGCACCGCGACCGCTTTCGGCTCGCCATTAATATAACGAAGCAAACGCTGTCTGCGTGAAGTTTTAAAAAACTGTAACCACACTTGAAACCAACCGTGACTCTCTGTGACTTCAACAAAACTGCAGACAGTTTACTCTGTCCACACCTCTCCGTGTGCGTGTGTGTGTCGGTCGGAGCTCCGCTCTGTGTCAATATGCAGAGAGGACAGATAAGCTTGCACTTACGCGCTCAGACGCTTTTGGAAATTTGGCACCGAAAGATTAAGAATTTTTCGATACTCATAGGATTTATGGTATTTTTCGATACCATAAAAGTATCGACGTTCGGTACCCAGCCCTATCAAGTAATGGATTAATCATTTCAGCTCTATATGTATGAATGAGAATTATTGACAGTGAGAATACTACCACATGGGATTAGTGGGAAGCAAGTCAATCTTTTATCAAAGTATGACCTGAACCTAGTTGTTCAAAGGACATACTATGGATCCTATTTCCTCTTTCCCTCAGAAACATTGCAAGTTCCAGTATTCCTTTGAGAGTGCATTATTCACTATGAGGCCCAGGATGATATGGTATGACATTGTGTGAATGCTTGTGGTTGCTGTTGTTGGATATGAAGGCATTTGCACCAGAAAAAAAGGAAGGAACATAGGCGTAATTTTAAGAAGATTTAAAGAAATCTTATCATAATGATGAATATAAAATACTGTAGTTAGCTGTGATGCTAAAGCAGTTTTTGCTTTCCCATGATGCTTTTAACCTATCAGATGAGTTGCTTTCAGGACCCGTGAAATAAAGTCGGAAAAATACACACACCTACCAGTACAGTATTTGACCAAATTACTGGTTGACACGCCTCTTCAACATTGCGTGGAAGTCTGGGACAGTGCCAAAGGAGTGGCAGACCGGGGTGGTGGTTCCCTTTTTTCAAAAAGGGGGACCAGAGGGTGTATGCCAATTACAGGGGTATCACACTTCTCAGCCTCCCTGGTAAAGTCTACTCCAAGGTGCCGGAAAGGAGGGTTCGGCCGATAGTCGAACCTCAGATTGAAGAGGAACAATGTGGATTCCGTCCTGGTCGTGGAACAACGGACCAGCTCTTTACTCTCGCAAGGATCCTGGAGGGAGCCTGGGAGTATGCTCATCCGGTCTATGTGTGTTTCGTGGATTTGGAGAAGGCGTATGCTGTGGGAGGTACTGCGGGAGTATGGGGTGAGGGGGTCTCTTCTCAGGGCCATCCAATCTCTGTACGACCAAAGTGAGAGCTGTGTCCGGGTTCTCGGCAGTAAGTCGGACTCGTTTCAGGTGAGGGTTGGCCTCCCCCAGGGCTGCGCTTTGTCACCAATCCTGTTTGTAATATTTATGGACAGGATATCAAGGTGTAGTTGGGGTGGGGAGGGGTTGCAGTTCGGTGGGCTGGGGATCTCATCGCAGCTCTTTGCAGATCATGTGGTCCTGATGGCATCATCGGCCTGTGACCTTCAGCACTCACTGGATCGGTTCGCAGCCGAGTGTGAAGCGGTTGGGATGAGGATCAGCACCTCTAAATCTGAGGCCATGGTTCTCAGCAGGAAACCGATGGAGTGCCTACTTCAGGTAGGGAATGAGTCCTTACCCCAAGTGAACGAGTTCAAATACCTTGGGGTCTTGTTTGCGAGTGAGGGGACAATGGAGCGGAAGATTGGTCGGAGAATCGGCGCAGCAGGTGCGGTATTACATTCCATCTATCGCACCGTTGTGACGAAAAGAGAGCTGAGCCAGAAGGCAAAGCTCTCGATCTACCGGTCAGTTTTCGTTCCTACCCTCACCTATGGTCATGAAGGCTGGGTCATGACCGAAAGAACGAGATCCAGGGTACAAGCGGCCGAAATGGGTTTCCTCAGGAGGGTGGCTGGCTTCTCCCTTAGAGATAGGGTGAGAAGCTCAGTCATCCGTGAGGAGCTCGGAGTAGAGCCGCTGCTCCTTCGCGTCGAAAGGAGCCAGTTGAGGTGGTTCGGGCATCTGGTAAGGATGCCCCCTGGGCGCCTCCCTAGGGAGGTGTTCCAGGCACGTCCAGCTGAGAGGAGGCCTCGGGGAAGACCCAGGACTAGGTGGAGGGATTATATATCTAACCTAGCCTGGGAACGCCTTGGGATCCCCCAGTCAGAGCTGGTTAATGTGGCTCGGGAAAGGGAAGTTTGGGGTCCCCTGCTGGAGCTGCTCCCCCCGCGACCCGACACCGGATAAGCGGACGAAGATGGATGGATGGATGGATGGATGGATAAATACTAGTATGACTATCAAATGGCTGAAGATAAATATAAATTTTTTGGAGTTCTCAACTTTTTCTTTACAATGTTGAACCCAAAGTTACGCCCTTGGGGAGGAGTGAATGTCTTCCCTTCTTCCTGCAGCTCCAAAAACCTGCTTTAAGACAGACTAACATGTTTTTGCATTCTACCAGAACAAATACAATGTAAATGAGTTTAAGAATGAGAGCAAAGTTGAATTTGCCAGTGTAAGGGAGGTTAGTAATGCAGTCTTATGCTGCAATGCTGTTTTGGGATTTGCTACAAGGAGGCATTATGGGATGTTGCCAGCGTCACTGACAGCCTTCCCAGTCCCTAGCTCCAGAATCCAGAGGAGATTAAAGTGCTGCTGATTTAATGTAAGCCTTAATTAAACCTCCGCAGCTGCCAGTAGATCCTCTAAAAAGGCTAACTGGTTGATAGACAGGAAGAGAGTTTAGATATCTCAGAGATAAAGAGCTCTGGAAGTGAAAAGAGTCAAAAAGAAAGATGAGAGAAATGGGCTGGGACTGCATGTAAATTCATTAACAACTGTTAAGTAAAGACTAACATTGGAGCAGTTATCTGTCTGTAAACAACGTGTGAGAGCCTGCAGGAACAACATTCTGAGTGAAAAATCCAGATTTTGTGTATGTTCTGTGTAAAACATCAATGCTTTGATGTTGGCCGCTTTCAGGCCCTAAAGTGGTGTTTACTTTTCCTCAGTGATCAGGGGGAATCTACCAATCGGCAGGGCTGTATGAGCCTGGGCTTTGACCTCTTCCTACTCTGTTTGCGTGTGGTGTGTTTACGGATGGCTTAGAGATAGTAGTGGTTCGTAGGGCTGCTACTAACGATTATTTTCATAGTCGATTAATCTGTTGATTATTTTCTCAGTTAGTCGATTAGTTGTTTGGTCTACAAAATGTCAGAAAATGGTGAAAAATGTGGATCAGTGTTTCCCAAACGCCCAAGATGACGTCCTCAAATGTCTTGTTTTGTCCACAACTCAAAGATATTCAGTTTACTGTCACAGAGGAGAGAAGAAACTAGAACATATTCACATTTAACAAGCTGGAATCAAATAATTTTTACTCAAATCGACTAATCGATTATTAAAATACTTGGCGATTAATTTAAAAGTTGAAAACTAATCAATTAATCTTTGCAGCTATAGCATACCTGTCAAGTTTTGGATTTGAAAATAAGGGAAATTTTCCGGTGCCCACCTCGAGCAGTCCCACCACCCCAACCAAGCTCCAGTATCCCTTACATTTTAAGACAGGTGTACAAGAAAGCTAAAATCACCACTTGATACAGAATGCTGAAAACATTTACAATTTATAACATTGCTTGTCTTTACATTTACATTTTATTTTCATTCCACACATTCTTTTCATTTCATATTGCTTTTCTTTTACAGTTTTTCTTTTAATTTCACATAACTTTTCTTTAGTGAGTTATTGTACAGATTTGTTGCAGACTTTGCATTCTTTAGACTTTAGAGGCTAGTGACAAAGCTCAGATTGGGAATGTTTTTTTTTCTTTTTTTTACTCCGCTCGGGCCCGGGGTATTATTATTTTTTAATAACGCAGGTTAAAATACGGGACATTTACGGGAAAATACTAATACGGGAGGACGGCGGGAAAGAAGGGTAAAATACGGGACTTTTCCGGCCAAAACAGGATACTTGACAGGTATGAGCTATAGTGGTCCGTCAAAGATGTGTACAGGCTTCTTCCCTCAGTATGTCACATATAACAAAGGGATTCATATTGTTTGTTCCATGTATGTAGTTATGTTTACAGATTTTGCACTTCACTGCATTTATACATATAAAAAAATAAAATCCACACAGCTGAACCGTAAGCTGTTCCTTAGCATGAAACATGCTTTAAAGAAATGGCTGTAGCTGAACAGTTGATCCAGTTGTATTATTGGAATAACAGGGTCACAAAGTCAAACTTTAGTATTTAACTAGCTTTAACAAGGTTTGGAGAATGTATCCTGGTTTCAGTTGATATAAGTGTCTTCAGTGCATGAACAGAAGCACGCACATGTGTCAAATCCAGTTTCTTGGTGGTATTTCTTCCTGGGAAGAGGGAGTAGGTTTTGGTGAGAATTCTATACTCATGGTATTCAAGCCTAATTTGCATGTGCAGGATGTTAAAAGAGTAACATAACACCAAATTAACTGTTTGCTGTATTACATGTCCATCCATCCATCGTTATCCGCTTATCCGGGGTTGGGTGGCGGGGGCAGCAGCTCCAGCAGGGGACCTCAAACGTCCCTTTCTCAAGCCACTTTAGCCAGCTCTGACTGGGGGATCCCGAGGCGTTCCCAGGCCAGGGTGGAGATATAATCTCTCCACCTAGTCCTGGTTCTTCCCAAAGGCCTTCTCCCAGCTGGAAGTGCCTGGAAGACCTCGGTAGGGAGGCACCCATGGGCCATCCTTACTATTGACCCGAACCACCCTAGCTGGCTCCTTTCGACGCAAAGGAGCAGTGGCTCTACTCAGAGTTCCTCAAGGATGACAAAGCTTCATGTACATGTACACTCCCTTTATCATGCCATCAATTGACTCTGGTCTGATTAACCAGCTAGCTGAGCCCAGGGCATAAAGTGTGGGCCACTATTAAGCCCCCCATTTTCTGTTCAACTTATAAAATCTATAAATACAAACTTCAGAAGGTAAAAAGCCTTGGAGCACACATATTTATTCATAACCTTTAAAAGTGCAAATACAGAGACCAACTCCAATCTTTTTTACTCTGAAGTTCCCACTTGTTTTCAAAACAATTTTATTTATAGTGTTGAATCAACAGCCGTTATCTCAGAACACTCACAGATAGAGTAGGTCTCGATCAGACCCCACAAATACCATAAGAGCCGGCATTTGGTGCAACAGCGCGGAGGACAAACTTCCTTTTAACAGGCAGAAACCCACAGACAGAAGCTGACTTGGTGGGCGGCCATCTGCCTCGACTGGTAGGAGAGAGAGAGAGAGGGAGAGAGAGAGAGAGAGAGAGAGAGAGAGAGAGAGAGAGAGAGAGAGAGATATGACTCCTGATAATTATACGGTATAATGTAATACAAATTATAGTAACTGTAAAGATATTAAAACTCTGACTAATAGCAGTAGTAGCAGTGCAGGATGTTGAGCAGGACTATGGCAGCAGCTGTATCCACAATCCAGGTGCCACCACAATCCAAGGAAATCCACAATCTATACAAAATATACCTCAGAGTCTTGCCTATTACATCACAGTTAGGAGAGGCCACAGAATTAGTCTTAAATGAACTTTTAAATCCACGCAGACACATGTAATACCTTTCAAACATTTGAAATTTCCTGCCAGAAAAGCTTTATTCAGTTAAGTCCGATGTCTGACAGCCCAATAATGTCAGCCCACACAGAACCGAGTGTAAACTATTGATTGACTGCTGGTTTGTATTCATTTACCAGAACTTCATTTCTTTAAAGTTGGACCAAAGATGCCCAGGGGAGTTCTGCTTGACTGCTTTAACAAGCTGTGCTGTCTGCCCTGCACGGCTTGCTCCACCAAAATAAGCCCTAATTGTCAGTGAAACCCGCGCGCACGCGCACACACACACACACACACACACACACACACACACACACACACACACACACACACACCTCCTATTGTGTGATGTTATGATCTCTGGTAAAGCCTGGTTGAAGGGTTACAGTGTTTTTGTTTTCTCTCAATGGGGGAAACTGCAGAGGAAAAATGTGATTATAATAGTGATGAAGATGACAGAAAGTGAAAACGAGGCAAAAAGCATCAAAGACAGCCTCTGAAGTGTGTGTGTGTGTGTGTGTGTGTGTGTGTGTTTCTGAATGTTGCAGAAATGTCTTTAGAGGGGTGTAAGCTGTGTGAGATCAAAATACTTTGAAGAGTCGTGTTTGTTCAGACAGAAACCTCTGAAAATCCAACAGTGTGAAGCTGCATTGGGATTGGCATTCCATGGGAGCGTACGGTTTTAACATTGCTGCAGTCAATAAATAAACTGCAGTTCAGAGATAGTATGAAGAAGCATGTAGTATGGAAAGAAGTATGGAGTGAACAAATGAAGTTGAAAAGAAGATCAAAGCACGTCATGAATCGCTAGCTGGCTGAACAGTCCCTTTTTAAGCTGGTGTCTGTATCAGCACAACTTTGTAAAAAAAAAATAAAATAAAGGAAAATAACATGACTCTACCTATCAAATGTACCAATAAAATTAGATTCAACATCTTTTCTGAGTTTGTCCAAGCCTCTGCTGTAATACAAGGCAGCAGCAACATTCACACATAATCCTCCAAAGAGCAGTCACCATACACAAAAAGTCTTAAATATCAAAGTTAAAAGTCTAAAATTAAGATATCACCTATAACTGGTTGCAAATATGAACTTGTGAAATGTTATAACATTAACACATTTTGCCAGTCAAGTGCTGTTAAACGACAAAAACAAGAACCACTAGATGGCAAAAACAGCAGCTTCAGTTTCTCGAGGTGCACCTGAAAGCACCATGAGTTTACGAGGTGCGCCTGAATGCAACATCAAGTCCTGTCTGTTGACTCTGGCAGTGACCATGGTGTCTTGACAAGAGCCGTTGAAGACTGTTGCATGTATCGGTGTTAGAATTCTTTCCTGTGAAATACAGCCACACTTTAGACCAGACTAGCTTTAGGCATTTTAACCGTTTTTAATAGGAACAATAGGGTGCCATATTGGCACCAGGTTTTGGTACCCAACCCTACTTCTGACATATAAAAGACATGTTGATGTGAATGGTACTTTTTCTCTATAAATAAAGGACTGTTAGAGGTGATTGTTGTTATGGTGATTATGATGCTGCTTGTGTGCATTGATCTTCTGAGATTTTCACTAAAATTGAGGTCAGCTGCTGCAAAGACATAGACATGGCACTGGACACAGGCAAATATTTGACTCATTCACAAGCTGATTAAGGATTAAGTGCCATGAGCATAAACAAACCATGGCAACACTAAAAGCCTCAGCCTATATTGTGCAAGCAGAAAAGGATAAATTACTACCAATGCTGTGTGAAACAAAGAACAAACATCAAATGTCTCCTCCAGCTGCAAATACACAAAAATCCCATTTCCCAGTTGGATTTAAATGCTTGCATGGTTAAATACAAATCCAGTTACCTTGGATTGCTTGCTCAGACATCATACTAGTATGCATACTGTAGCCTCACTTATCCATCAACATGTAACATGAAGGATGTTAACACTGAATGCCCTGCAGTCAAAAGGCAAAGCAACAATCTCACCAGCAAACTTACCAAAACTGTCCACAGCATGTCACAAACAGGCCACAGTGTAACCATGTTAAAATATGATGCCAGTAAACACACTGTGGGCAGCTGTGGCTCATGGGGTATAGGGGTCATCTACCAATCGGAAGGTTGATAGATCGATCTGCATTCTACATGTCGAAGTTGATGATACTGAACCCCAAATTGCTCCCAATGGCTGTTCCACCAGTGTGTGAATGGTCCCTGGGCTGCTGTGTAGCGCTTTTGAGTAGTCGCTAAGACTAGAAAAGCACTATATAAATGCAGTCCATTTACAATATGAATGGTGGAGTCCTCTCAGGGTTATTTTGTTACTAGTCTCGCATTGCCAGACCAATCTACAGCGCTGTAGGGTTGGGTATCCCTACATGGGCCTTTATGCATCCCTGTGTTTTGGCCCTATTTGGAATGAGAGCTTTTCTTCCAAATATGGTATGCTCATGAATATTTAGATGAGCTGCGCGCTGATCGGTTGACATACACATACATTGGAGACGAGACAGCAGGTCTCATATTTCAGACACTGCAATGTTTCGTTACTAAATTAACTTCTGAGACTTTTTTATGCAAGAAATCAACTATATAAAGCTCAAATATTGGCTGTTTTAGGAAAATTGATGGCTAACTGCAAATTTGGTAAAACGTGTCGGACTTTAGGAGATCCACACAGTCTGATGAGACAGCGGCAGCCCTGCTGCGATCCATACCGAGGAGAAAGTCACCGTTTCTGGGTTACTGGACAACTGGGGCTCGGGGCTCTGGGGAGCTGTCCGACTGCCGGCATAACTATAGTATATTTACAGTTTGAATTTCGTCACGCCACTTATATAACAGCTACCCTAAGGTCTTACAAAGCTAATGCTTGTGTCCGATTTCAATTTAATGCATTTTTGTGAATATGAGGGGTTTTGTTAGCTGCTAGTGTCCATTCAATCCTATGGGTAAAGATCGCGGCTAGCTGCAGGCCGTGGAGCTCCATCAGGGCCTCTGCATTTGGTAGTCCAGTAACCCAGAAACTGTGACTTTGCGCTGGTATGGAGCACATTCCCTCGTCAGCCGTTCTCCACAGATACTAGTCCACTTTCTTTATCCCCTTGTCAGTTCATCAATGAGTATGTTTATTATTCCAAATATGACAATATTCCAAATTTGATATAAAAGGCCTTTTTCCGAATATAGCATTTTTCTGATTAAGACATATTGATATTCCGGTATTATTCAGGTTTTAGAGGCATTCTTTGGACATGTATACAGCTCATTCACAATATGCGTCTTAATTGGAGTTTTACCGCAGGCTTATGGTCCGCTCTGTGCGTTGCTTTGGCTACTGTACACAAACCAACCAGCCAACAGTTTGCAGGGCTGCAGACCCGATAAGAAGGAGAAACTCAGCTACTTTTAAACACAATCAAAGACTTGGATAACAGACTTTTGGATTATGCGCACACATCGCTACGGCGACCTTTTGAAGAAGCTGGTTGAAGGAATGAAAGAGGGACGCTCTGTTCGCACGGTCCAATAAATCCGCCACCGCTGGGAAAATCCTTTTTTGCACGGCTGCATGTAAACAGGAATATCAGTGGATTATTCACTTTCATTAGCCATGTAAACAGCTTAGTCGGAATATCGTCTTTTTCAGAATAAGGGCAAAACACGGAATATTAGGTGCATGTAAACATAGTCAGTGTCACTAAGACTACGGAGGACAGGGGAGCAGTGGATGAAAATGATAATTTGGGAGAAAATGGATGACATATGCTGAAGAGACCCTTCTTTCTTCTTTATTTAGTAAAGTTTCTATCTCTGCAGAAGATTTTTTTTATTTCTTATTAGTAGGCATTCCCATTATTTTTTATTATAATGTTGCCTGTCAAATGTCAGTGGTTTGTGGGTTTGTGGTTTGTAAGTCTGCTGCCCTTAAATGGGTTTACTGGGGTGTTTCTCTATGCTAATTCTAAATTGCCTGGCACACGCATCCAATTTAAGGTCAAACACGATTCATAAAGATACTACGGTGGGTAAGAAAAGATGTTGCTGTCAGCTCACATTTCATGAATCCCATGTAGGATTTTCTTATTTTCCTCATTAAAAGTATTTCTCGTGTCACAGAAACCACTGAGAGTGAATCTTTTGTTTTAGATGTGATTATCATACTGTACAGCTCTGACACCGCCCGCACGTTCTCTTCCCCGGCTCTATGGAGCTATGTGCGCCTGCTGTTTCCTGGGGAAGGCAGCGGTGTCGGCGCCCTGGGGCCGCCGGTCAGACTTTTTTCGTTCATAAAATGTACCCAAATTCACAAATATAATCGTATGTTGCAACGTCTGCTGTATGTATTATGATCAGCTGGAGCATGCAGTGCGTTCTTGACGTCGCTGTTTGCACAACGTTATCGCTCAGCAGTGTGGATACTCACATTGTTATAGATGGTGCGCCGCCTGCGAGCTAGTTCAGGCAGCCAACTCGAGCCGCACTGCTGCACACACACGTGACATGCCTCACTCCCCGTATCATTTACCAAACACACCCCCTCAATTTGGCGGTCAATGGCCCTTTTTCACAGCAGACAGGTTGACTTGTCACAGTAGGAAAAGCTCAGCTGAAATTGATAACCTTAACGATGGCTCAGTTCCATCAAGTGTCCCAGTAAGATATTTCAGTGAGTCAGCATGCCCAATACCAGGACCTCTCCTAAGTGGAATGCAGCCATCAGTAATGGTTTAATACCAGGACCTCTCCTAAGTGGAATGCAGCCATCATTAATGGTTTAATACCAGGACCTCTCCTAAGTGGAATGCAGCCATCAGTAATGGTTTAATACCAGGACCTCTCCTAAGTGGAATGCAGCCATCAGTAATGGTTTAATACCAGGACCTCTCCTAAGTGGAATGCAGCCATCAGTAATGGTTTAATACCAGGACCTCTCCTAAGTGGAATGCAGCCATCAGTAATGGTTTAATACCAGGACCTCTCCTAAGTGGAATGCAGCCATCAGTAATGGTTTAATACCAGGACCTCTCCTAAGTGGAATGCAGCCATCAGTAATGGTTTAATACCAGGACCTCTCCTAAGTGGAATGCAGCCATCAGTAATGGTTTAATACCAGGGTCTCTCCTAAGTGGAATGCAGTAAGGGTGTGACGAGATCTCGTTTTACGAGATCTCGCGAGATCTCGCGTGACGAGATTTCTCGTCGAGGTGAAAAGAGTGAAAGAGTGACAGACAAGACGAACACAATATGTAAACATTGTAAGAAAGAAGCCGTTACATTCACTACCGCACCGCCAGTGCGGGTGCAGTATAGTAGAGAGCTGTGGTGGTGCTGTAAGTGTTTTTGCATAGTGTCGTGTTAGCCGCGTATACGGCGTTTTTTTCTTACAATGTTTACATATTGTGTTCGTCTTGTCTGTCACTCTTTCCGCCTTATTATTTTCCGCGCAGGAAAACCAAAATGTTGCCACACAAATGATTTAAAAGTGGCAGGGGATTTTCAATAGTAATTCCACGCTCCATCACGCTGACATCACATTGCCTCACGAACAAACTTTTCACCGCGACGAGAAATCTCGTCTCGTTCTCATGAACCCAACTCGCGATGTGTTTTGCCTCGTGGAGTGCGCCGCTCGCACACCCCTAGCTTGTAACCTTGGTTCTCTGAGTAAAGACTATTTTTCCCAGTCATATTTCTTAACTGAAGTTTTCTTTAAATTAGTGTTAAAATCGCGTCTCGCTCTCGTGACCCCAATCTCGTGTCTCGTCTTGTCTCGTGAGCGAGTGTCTCGTCACACCCCTAGAATGCAGCCATCATTAATGGTTTAATACCAGGACCTCTCCTAAGTGGAATGCAGCCATCAGTAATGGTTTAATACCAGGGTCTCTCCTAAGTGGAATGCAGCCATCAGTAATGGTTTAATACCAGGGTCTCTCCTAAGTGGAATGCAGCCATCATTAATGGTTTAATACCAGGACCTCTCCTAAGTGGAATGCAGCCATCAGTAATGGTTTAATACCAGGACCTCTCCTAAGTGGAATGCAGCCATCAGTAATGGTTTAATACCAGGGCCTCTCCTAAGTGGAATGCAGCCATCATTAATGGTTTAATACCAGGGCCTCTCCTAAGTGGAATGCAGCCATCATTAATGGTTTAATACCAGGACCTCTCCTAAGTGGAATGCAGCCATCAGTAATGGTTTATTACCAGGACCTCTCCTTAAGTGGAATGCAGCCATCAGTAATGGTTTAATACCAGGGCCTCTCCATAAGTGGAATGCAGCCATCAGTAATGGTTTAATACCAGGGTCTCTCTAAGTGGAATGCAGCCATCATTAATGGTTTAATACCAGGACCTCTAGCTAAGTGGAATGCAGCCATCAGTAATGGTTTAATACCAGGGCCTCTCCTAAGTGGAATGCAGCCATCATTAATGGTTTAATACCAGGGCCTCTCCTAAGTGGAATGCAGCCATCAGTAATGGTTTAATACCAGGACCTCTCCTAAGTGGAATGCAGCCATCAGTAATGGTTTAATACCAGGACCTCTCCTAAGTGGAATGCAGCCATCATTAATGGGTTTGAATACACCTGTGCTTTTCCTACTATGACATGTCAACATGTCTGCCGTGAAAAAGGTCTATTTAAGCTGCACAATTTCTCCATCGCTGCTTTGTCAATGCTGCTGCTGCCCTGCACCTGTATCGCTGCCCGCTGTTAGCCACACCACCACCCCAGCATCCACCTGCAGGCTCCGGCCCGGGGGAAGCTACTTTATCATCACTCCCCAATATCTCATTAAACCCAAACTGCGGGGAGTGATGAGGTCGGAGTCTGGCCGCCAAACACAATGTTCTGCTGTCATAATACACATTTCAAACGTGAGTTGTCTGACTGAATTATAGTTGTCATTACAGTTATCATTACTGTATTCATGTGAATCGGACCCCTGCAAACTAGTCACTTTTCGGGGAAAATCGCCGTTTTGCACAGATGTTGCGTTCACTTGAAATTCGCCTCGCCAGCCTCGTGCTGCATTCACAGTTGTTGTAAAATATCCTTTTCCCATCCAGTGCTTGTTTTTGTCTTTTAACAGGAATTTACTGGTGAAATAAGTTATTGTTATAAGTTATTATTACATTTTTAATAAATCATTTAATTTTGACCCTGTGGCCTTAGCAATACACAAGCTGTTCTTTAATGTAGCCGACTGTCGTTTTGGGCTCCTTTTTTATATTTTTGACCATACAGAACAGACAAATACAATTGAACAAGGTGCTCTTTTTTTAAATATATATATATATATATATATATATATAAATATTGTTTTAGCACCAGGAAAATGTTGTGTTTTCCCTTTTATTGGGGAAAACACAATATTATATATTGGGGATGTGTCACCTTTTTCAGCCCTTCTGAATTTGCAGGTATGGTTTTATCAATATCTCGTTCTTCACTTTTTAAATAAGAGATTAATTAAACCAATTAATATTTGCATTTTTCAGCAAACACCCCTTTTGACACTATTCACAGTTCCGTTGTTGGTCTCTGAGTCCAGGGTGGTGCTCCGTTTACTATTTGTTCAATTTGAGAAAGTTATCAATATATCTATCTATACCTTTTGATAATTGCTAATAACTGAACCTGTGCTCCCTAAATTCCCTACGCAGTGCTGTCTGCAGTTACCTACTGTGTGTATTAATGTTTGGTGTTTGTGTGTGTGAATATTTGTGTATTTGTGTAATACTGTGTGCTGAGTGTGTGATCATCAGGACGGTATTTGTATTCTCATCTTAGTGGAGCATCTGCTGCATGTTCCTCCCAGACGTGGCTAATTAGCGACAGGGGAGGCAGAGTGTACATACTGTTGCTATTGAGGATTCATCTACGTACTTCTCCCTGTCAGATAGACTCTTTACTCAGACTGTCTCACTCTGGCTGCACTTACTGTACATACTCACTGAAATACTGCTCTGCTGCTACAGCTTGATTCCTCTCTACCTCAGATTCTTAATTATAAAGGCCTTCTTTAGAACATATTCTTTAACATTTACTTAATTAGTTCCAAAGTTTTTTGATTTAAAAAAATCTGATATAATTTAGCCACTGTTGTTGGCGGTCGCGCTAATTTTTGGTCGTGTTAACGTTACTCGGTCGTGCTAACGTTACTCGGTCAATGCTAACGTTACTCGGTCGTGCTAACGTTACTCGGTCGTGTTAACGATACTCGGTCGTGCTAACTATACTCGGTCGTGCTAACGATACTCGGTCGTGTTAATGTTACTCGGTCGTGCTAATGTTACTCGGTCGTGCTAATGTTACTCGGTCGTGTTAATGTTACGCGGTCGTGTTAACGTTACTTGGTCATGCTAATGATTCAAACAACACCGAAGCAACGGAAAAGTGGAGCAACGTTCAGTCGCCCACTTTTCTACAACAACCTAACGTTACCTGGGGCCAAGGTAGTGTTTTTACAACTATCTTACAACTATTTTGTTTTGAAAAGGAAGCATTGTTAAAGTTGTTGGTATGTGTATTTATTTAATTACGTTTATTTTCCTACTTTGCAGTTTGCACAATAAAAATAGTTTAGATTCTGTAACTGTTTCATGGATTCTCCTTCATATAAAGTTATTGTATAATGTCGTGGAGCCAAACCCTTCAGTAATCAAAGCTTTTAGTAAGCATGATGACATTGACATTTTTTTTGTACTCTATGTACTCCTGACAGAAGAATAAGCCATTATTAACTACTGGCTAGGTAGCTAGCTTGCTTGCTTGCTAGGGGGCTAAGTTCTCAGTCCAGCACCAACCACTGTGCAGAGAGAGAGAGAGAGAGAGAGAGAGAGAGAGAGAGAAAAAAAAAAAAAAAAAAAAAAAGAAAAAAAAAGGAGAGGAAGAGAGGTCTACGGTCTTTAAATTAAGTTCTACGGTATAGACATTAGTTTATTTATGTGTAGCTATGTAGATCTTTTAAAAGACATGTTTATGTTGAAAAGAATATACCTATACAAGTAGTTATGTATATTGTTGTATGTTTGCCCCTTTTATGGACATAATGTGCTAAAATAGATATTCCAATAGTTTGAACCTATGTGTTTTTTTAGAAGGTACACTGTAACGTTATTTTAGGCCAGTTTTGACAGCCCTATCTTGTATTGGATTGATCAGATCAGGTGAAGATGAAGATGAAAAATCAGAAGAACCTTCTGTGTGTGCCCTTTTAGCTTCAGTTGTTCTCAGTTCACTTCTCGTGCACTAATTCACTGAAGCCAAATAGCCAGTCAGAAGGATTCCTCTCATGGAATCTTTGCTGTTTCACTGTAGCACCACCTTAATCATAGCCAGATCTTGGCAGGAAGGCTTTCATGGTGGAAAGGCAGCAGTCAGACGGGGCTCAATGGTTTATGTTTAGGCAGATGGTAAACAAACACTTTCCTGCTACCTGTTAGGTGGCATTGAAGTACCCCACACTTTGTCTCTGGACTGATCTCATCATGAGAGGATGGCCCTGGTCTCATGGTGCAATTAATGACGAACAATAACAATGTATTCTGGGTAGGGATGCAGCGGTTAACCAGGCTGGAGGAACTCATATTAATGTTAAAAAAACCTCATAAAGTGAAATTTTCATGCCATGGGACCTTAAAGTGTGTGTTAGCTTGTTAACGTTACCAGTTAGCTACCGTTAGCCTGTTTAATGTTAACGGTACCATTACAGTTAAAAGCTAATAAGTCAGAAACGGACATTTGCATTTACAGTGAGCAAGCTGACAATAGCGTTAACGTTCGTACGTTCAGCTCAAACATGTCACTGACATTACCACTTAACGTTACTTACTAACTCCTCTTCATCCCCTGTGGGACATAAGGCTGCAAAGAGATCTCTTCATCGCATTTATTCCTTGGCAACATGCTGTGCATCTCCCTGTGACAGGTGCCTCTTGTCTAGCAGCTCCTCCAACTTTTAGAAAGTTTCTAAAAGTTGGACCCTGCTAGCTGGTGTTTCTGAAACACCAGCTAGCAGGGCCCAAAAAGGGCCAACTTTTTCTTAAGAAGGACAACTGTTGTTGCCAACGTGGCTTTTGTTTGTGGTGTGACTGATTCACCTCTAGTCTCGATGAGAATGAATTTAAATGAATTTAAATGAAAAGGTTGATGATTGATCATATAATCATTTTTAAAATCAATTTTAAAACAAAAAAACTGTTACTGTGTTATTTCTGTTTCAAAAGGCAACAATACATCACACATTAAAATCTAGTGTTCATGTAATTTCATACATTAGCATTGGAATTAATTATTGCATAATAATCGTGAAACCGTGATTATTTTTCAGACTATCTATCTATCTATAATCTATAATAGTTGCATCCCTAATTCTGGGCAAGCTGCAGACATCGAGTCTGCATTGACTAACCCTCTGGAAAGGTCGATCTCTGAAAGTTGATCTGAGCTTTTGAGTGCACTTGAGTTTTCAGAGTTATTGAATAACACTTGAGATGACAGCAGGGATTGGGATTGGGAACAGGTGAAAATAATGAAACTTGATTCTGGAGGAGGAAGGAACAGCAGGAACAAAGGCCTTTTTGACCTGATAAAGTCTCTCCACTTTGTAGTTTTTTTTGCTTAACTTCCCATCTTTCTTTCTGTCTCTCTGCCATGTTTTCTCTCTCCAACATGCAAAGTGCAGCAGTCTCTCCCCCCTGCATTCCTTCCACTTTATTTGCCTCATTCCTTTCCTTCCCTCTTCACCTCTCTGACATGCGTGACACCTAACTTTACGTTTCCCTGAAATGTGAGGAGATTTCCTGTTGGCTCTGGAGCAGACGGGCAATAATGAGGACATCAGGGAGATGTTAGAGGTGTTTGTAAAGGTGTAAAGAGACACTACACATTAACATCCTCACATCTGTCTCTATGTGTCACACTTGCACACATCTTGTGGACGGTTATCTCTGGAATATTGCACATTCCTGCACAAAACTGTACAGCTCTTTCATTTTAAAACGGATAGATTTTACATTTTCCTATAGTATTTTTTCAAGTTTTCTTGCTTGTATTTTTATTTCTGTTTGTTATGTACCAAAACACCAAGGCAAAGTGCTTGTACGTGAACACCTACTATAATAACTACGACAGTAAAGCTGATTCTGAAGAGAACAGAGACTTAGAGAGCCCCTCCATCTCCTTCTCCTCTCTCTGTCTCTGCTTTCATTAGAATCCTTCTCCGACCACATCCATCTCTTGATCTTTTCCCAGCATTCCCTAAGTAATGTCTTTATTCTCTTCTCATACATTTTCTGTGCTGTAATGGCTATGCATTACTCAGCCTAATGCTACCCAAAACACTTGTCTTTTTAGTCTCTCATTAAGTCTGTCCCTCTCACACTAGCCTGGATCAACGGAAGTACATTTCCAGGATAATTGCCTGTCATGCGCCGGATGTCCCTCACCATCCGCTCTCTGTGTGTTGGCGTTCTCAAAACCCCTCCGCTTCGGGAAACAACAACAAGCTTCAAGCTAGTAAGCTACACGCAATTTTTAAAGAAAATTTGGATCGTGCAACAAGGCAGTCCCGCTTGTTTCTTTAGGTGAATGATAGTAAAGATTTACAAAGAATATGTTTAGGTTATTTCCTCTCTAACTGGGAGGTTTTGGGACTGATTGGTGGGATTGCTGTGGACGAAGTACACACAGAGATACACTGCTAAGAGCCAATGAGGTAAATTTAATAGCTCACGTTTCTGTATTGTGTGAACAGTATGTGGTGTTTTCTTTTGCGGGGTGCAAATGTTGCACCAAGTTCCTTCCTGAGACTATTTATCAGAGCCACCGCCGCTACATCAGGAGCTTAGCACCGCCCAAGACGATTGTGATTGGTTTAAAGAAATGCAAACAACCCAGAGTGTTTTTTTCTCCTATCCCAGAATGCATCTGCCAGACTTACTCCACAGTGCAGTGGCGATAGGTCTGGCAATGCCAGAATAGTCAAACTAGGGGTGGGAATCACCAAAAGCCTCACGATACTATATCATCACGATACTTATGTCACGATACAATATTATTGCGATTTTAATCATATTGCAATATTCTGCGATATATTGCAATGTATTACCTTTTTTCCAACTTCAAATTTTTCAAAATGATGTCCCAAAGGAAAATTTTGTCAACATCTGTTTTATCTAAAAAGATACATTTCTCTGTCTGTTCATCTCACTTCAATTTTGTTGCTGCAAAATGGGATTGTCAAGCAGACAAACATATATCATAAAAGATCGATACTTGGCGTCTGTGTTGGAACATAAGAATCAGTAGAGTTTCTTCCCTCAGAAAGGATATTTAGCTGAATACAGGACGCAGCCTGCAGAGAGCATTTTACTCAGACAGACAAGTGTCATTTTGGCCTGCCATTAAGTCACTCACAAAAATCATGGTCATTAGAAACAGATGCTATGTCAGCCATGTTTGTCATTTTAATCTGTGAAAGTGACGTCACTGCCGACAAAGAGAGAGTTAACGTCATTGCTTCATTTTAGTGAATCTGCGTGTTTTGCCATACTGGACGTCAGATTTCAGTCAGTCACACCAGTGTGCCCCCAATTTTTTTTTTATTCACACACTCTAATTGTGCTTGCACTGTAGGCTGTTGTACAGGAGAGCACCACTGCAACACTAGCTGGCCGAGGTGGACAAAACAGCAAAGTGCAGTATAGAAAGGATTTGATCGGCTTGATTTTAGCCGATACCGGCTAACCATTACAATATACCTGGATCGGCATCAGTACTGATGTTCCAGTCTTCGCTTGTTCATCCTCATAGTGAACCAAAACTGAAACTATCTTGCCATCTGGTAAGTTGGAAAATCAATCCAAAAACTTATGGTATGTGTTGTAAACTGGTTGACAGTAAAGTATACATGATTGTAGTTACTAGGATGTAAAGGAGGGTAGACAGGCCAAACTGTCCACACTTCAAAGCAATGTTAAGAATCAAATTATTTGATACTGGGTCCTCGTGCTGTAAGTGTCTTCTCCAGTCTGCTTATGTGTTTCTGAGTACAGACACACACTGAACCACATTTGGCTGGTGCTCAGAAAAACCTCAAAGCAGCCCACTCACTCAAAAGTGTGCGGTGTGGAAGCTCCACTGAAGTTATAATACTTCTCTCACCCACTCACACTCTCTGCTCTCCCACTCTCTATCAAAGAAACTATTCATCTGAAAGGAACACGCCAAGTTTTGGCAAATTGTTCACATTACTCATTAAGTGATGACACTGAAAAACACTTAGTTTCCTTTGTACATCTACTTCCATGCTCAGCGATACCTTTTTAGTACACCATGGATCTTGAGTGATCTGCAGTAGCAGTATCTCATAGCAGAAACATGTAACAGAAACATTTGGAGTTGGACAAGTTGGAGATCTTACAAAATGAGATATTTTGGGTGGCTTTACCTGTTTCCCTAGAAAGTCAGGGCAGGGGGCAATGGGACTGTACAAATCACTACATTAGCAACATTAACAATAATGCACAATGAGGTGTCCTCTTTTAGGAAAGTCATGTACGATGGCTCCACTTTGCATTGTGGCATTCTTTGACTCCACCTGTAATAACAGATTTGGTACTCAAAAATAGTGATAGCTAGAAATGTGAAAATGGGGCATACATAGTAGGCATTGTCTTTCTTTAATAGACACTGGCCGCAAAAGTGCGGTGAAGCGGAGCCATTTTCATTTCGGCGCCCATGTTTTGCAATCTGTCAGTTCATACTGACTGTGATCAGGAGCGGAGTGGCTGCGCCGGCTAGCGCGCTGCAGCGATCATTTCGGCGTCTCCTCTCTTTCTTCCGTGAGTGAATGTGTCATGGCAGGGAGGTAATCACATACAGGAAGGCCACAGTGCAGCTGGATACTGGACAAAATAAAACAAATTTCAAATAAAATACCCAGGTTTAGGATGATTTTGACTTCTCAGCTGTGCCTAGAGCGAGACAAGTGATCAGACAGACTGCAGCCATTACTGTAGCCAGCCACGTGTGTAAAAATGCATCTGTAGTTTTCATGAACAGATTACATTACAATTTCATGAGATTATATACTTACCCATGATGAAAAAAATCAGTTCTATAGAGTGGAGAGGAGCAGGATCGCTTTGTCACCGGCACAGAGAAATGCTCTTCAGCCAGACGCCCAATCCGGCCCACATCTACGCTTCCCAGCGCTTTGTGGCGCTTTGTGACGCTTCGCGGTCAGTGTGTCCCTGTCCTTAGGAAGAGAAATAACTTCCTACTGGCCCAGCAGCATTATCCCTATCTCATGGAGGCCTATGAAATTCAACATCTATCTTCTCCGTGGTCATTTATTTTTATGGTCTTTTAACATTTTAGAGTTAATTTAACTCAATCAGCTGTTGCACAGTTTTGAATATAGATGATATTTTTTACTTTCTGTGAGTATTTGTATGAGCGCGTGTGATGTCTATGAGTCTCCCTGTCGGTACAAAACACTCCCTGCAGCTGGACTGCCTCTCCTGTTCTGGACTGAGGAGATTGCAAACAGAAAAGAAACATGTTTCTCCATAAAGACCCTCAATAAAATCAGACGTTATAGTGAAGATGGATGGCTTCAATATGAAGACAGTGCTCTTTCTAACTCTGAGGAACGGCTCCTGAGATCTCACAGGAGAGATAGGGTGAGAGAGAGAGAGTGTGTGTGTGTGTGTGTTCTGTGTGAGAGAACATCTCTGCTGTGTCTCTTTGATTAATGAACAGGTTCTTTGGGCACTTCAGGCTGTATTTTACAGTGAAAAACACACACACATGCACAGAGCAAAGCTCTCCCTGGGAAAATGATGAGCAGTGTTGGAGCCTTTTCTCGGGGAAAGCTCTGAGGTTGTGACCCTGTAACGATGCCTGAGAGTAATCCTCTCCTGGGTTTTATGCAATGCAGATTGGACCTAATCTGGCAGGCAGATGAGTGTGATTTCTTTGGATGCTGTGTGTACGCTCTAATGCATACAACCCTGATCATGGCGCAAAATATGGTCAACTGGAGGGGGAGGGGGATTGAGGAGGTTTTATAAAAGCATTTCAAGCCATAGCAACAGCACAACATTTTCAGCCTGGATTAAAACCTCCTCCCTTGGTGGATCCTCAACCCATTTGCTGATGTTATTTTCTCCAACCCACATGTACACATTCCGCTGATAACGATTTCTCATGTGCTTTGCTACCCTTATCCATGTCGTTTCCATGCTACCCAATCAGCTATCAATCAGTGAGCCATCTTGTGCCCCCGCTCTCGCAGGCTCTAGGGGTATTTTCCTTTGTCGACCTTTTGTAGCATTTAGCGGGTGTCTCCCACTAACTGAACTAGCATTGGGGACTGCTGCCATGGGTAGCTAGCCCATGACAGCCCCATTAGGGTCTGTTCCTTCTTCGTCAGCTGTCTCTCCAAGCTGTCACACAGACTTTTCCATGTTGTCAGCTGCCCTTTCACAGCAGTCACTGGACTTATCCAGAAGAGGATATAAATGCTAGAATTGATTTTTCAGCATTTGTTTCATGCCTTTTAGTTTTACACTGCTTACAACTCTAAACAGCATCAGAAACAAATAGATGCTTGTTTTTATAATAAAAAATGATTTATTTGCAGAAGAAGCTCACAGAAAACCCAAACCTTTGAGATGAGCCAGTATTTAAATAAATAGCACTACACCCCTGGACAAAGTTAAAGCATGGGCCCTGACAGGACTTCATGGTGCTTTCAGGTACCTCTCATAAACTCTGAGAAACTCAAACTGTTGTTGTAAAGTAGCCCCCTGCCCTCTATTGGCTGCTATTGGAATTGCCAACAGTGCTGACATTTCTTTTTAAATTGAATCAAATCGTGGATTTGGAGAATTGTGACACACCCCTACACATTACACATTCTTATGTTGCGGCTACATTTAGGCCACTACAACAACTTGGTTAAGAGAATATTGTCTATATGGTTAAAGTAACTCAATGCTGACTGTTGGTAGGAGACATGATGCAAACCACATAGTGGTCTATAGTGCCGATGTCAGATGCTTTATATGCTCAACTATCAATCCAGACCTGCTGCCTACAACGTGTTGCAGGGGTACAACAACATAACAGCTCACCTGTCTTTGCTTCCGAGAGAGGATAGTTAATATCTGCAAGCACCACAAGAGTTCTCCTGCCTTGAATGGAAGACATATTTTTTAAACATTCCACAATGATCGACAGTCTTAAAAAAATCCTTTAAAGGTGCTGTAGGTAGGATTGTGAAGATCCAGGACTTAGCCAAAAAATTGAACATCGACAACTTCTCAGTCCCTCCCCCCTTTCCCCTAAAGCCCAAAACTGTCTCCTAAGCCCCTCCCCCCACAAGGGAGAATGAATGCGTGTGCATGAGCAGTGATTGACACGCAGTTAGACACCCCCCCCCTGGCCCTGATTGGTGCATCTGAACAGGGAGCGGTGGATTTTTGCAAATCACACTACAGTCTGTAGGTGGTGCCAGATTTGTTTTTAAAGGACCTGCTTCATGTAGTTCTACTGGAACATAGGGTCAGTTTCAGCTAATATGACAGAAAGTTAGTTTTAGAAGGCTTACCTACTGCACCTTTAATTAAACTCTTACTAGCTTACCGTTGTGTCAGTGGATTTCCTGTGAGTCATACAATTGCACTGGCCTCCACTCTGCCTTTGACTTTTAAAATTAATTGATTTAGTTTACTATGACATTAAATGCTGAAACTGCAATCTTGGTGATAGTTTTGCTAGCAGAGTGAAAGCACTTCCAGGACTGAAGTGTCCACTTTTAGATGGAGCATTATGTGGTGGGTGTAGGAAGGTGGGCGCACATAAGATGAGCTGAGGCTTTTCACACTTTAGTTCAGTTAAATGACAAAAAAGGGCACCTTGAGCCTTACACACACGCACACACGCACGCGCACACACACACACACACACACACACACACACACACACACACACACACACACACACACACACACACACACACACACACACACACACAGATAGCATGCAGGCAGAGTGTCGGTTCTGTCAGTGTCAGAGAGCTGTGAAGCATTTCAGCTCTGTGACTGCCCCAGAGCAGCCCTTCACACTACATGACACATCATAAGACATTGCATGGCATAACATCACACAGTGACAGACAGAGAGAGAGAGATGAGAGATAGAAAGAAAAAGCACACACACATAGCAGATATATTGAATCCTGATGCAAATGTGAAACCAAACAAGCAGAGCACTCAAGAAATGTTTCTATGCATTTGTGTGTGTACAGTGTATGTATATTTATGAATTTGTTAGGTAAGATGGTGTGACAGTGAGTGAGAAATTGCCAATGGAGAGTCAGGACTGCTATCTGATGAAAATTAAAGGGAGGACAAATAGGTTTTATTGATGTCTGTCCTGCATAAAGCTCTGACACATATTCTGAGAATTGCTATTCTTAAAACGAAATTATAAAACATTATAGAGGTTATTAAATGTTAGGGAACACCCATAACTGTCCATGTTTATCAGAAGTGTATTAATTTACATTTATTAAATTGCCATTTGGAAATGTTTCCATTGTTTATCTCATCATTATCATGATGTACAACTGCTGATAGCATGCAGCCTTCGCTGTGTGTGGAGAGAGGCTTCTACAGAGCTTCCACTGCACGCATTCAGTGACTCAGTCTTAGCCTGGAGTGTTGTGCGGTGGCCCTGTCATTTTTCGGTGGCTGGGTAAGTTTAAATAACTGTGGTACATAGTGAGGAAGAAGAGGAGGAGGAGGAGGAATTATAAAGATTTTCAGCTGTGAGTCGAGTATCGAGGGCTTGAACCGAGCTACAGTTTAGAAAGGGAGAAGCTGAGCAGCCAGAATTAATGGAGTTAATCCACGAGTCCTTTGCCGTCTCCTTTTCATGTGTGTGAAGGAGCTGACCCCGACCTTTCTTCCAAACATTCAGCCACACTCTATTCTGTCTCCCTTCCTACCTCCCACAACACCTCCCCACAAACACACACCTCCTCCCCTCCATTCATCCTTCACTGTTGCCACGGTAACAGTTGTCATGGTAAATTAGCATCCTGTCATGCTGATACAGCGAATCGTCTTTCCCATGATCCTATGGGAAAAGTTGAGGCCCGGGTCGGAAGACACTAACAACATCTGTCTGTTCCTCTCTCTTTCACCCTCACCCAGCTCTCTCCCCCTCTTTCTCACCATCACCCCCCCCCTCTCTCTATCTCTCTCTCTATCTCTCTTTCTCTCAATTCTTTTTAAAAATTTTCAATTTCAGTTTGCTTTATTGCCATGTGTTGCCAAAGCATAGGAACAAACATACATATAAACAACAAGGAGTAAATACATCTGGTATAATAATACCAGTAAACAGGATAATTATGATATCATTGCAGATAATTAACAAATTATGTGCATGTCCCTCAAAGGGTATGTTGAAACAAAATTGTTATTATTAAAAAAAAAAGAATAGAATAAAATCTCTCTCTCTCTCTCTCTCTATCTGGGGGGGGGGGGGGTTGTCATCTCATTCCTTCACTTTCCAGCGTGAAACCAATCTTCTCAGCATTGCTGTGCAAGTGTTGCTTTGCATTTCCAGCCGTGGAGACAGCCCTCAGCCTCAGGGAGGTTGATTATTTTTTATTTAGCCAACCAGAAAAGATGCCTTCATGTTACAACCTTTGTCAGGCTGCACATGGTTTTTCAACACCTTATTAAGCAATATACTGTACCTGTTAGAGCAGCTTTGTAACTGTCATTTAAAAGGGTCATCTGTTCAGAATGCTGTAAATGTATGATAGGTCTATATATTTAATGTTCATACATGTTAGATCTCAGTTCATTCAAATTTTTATAAAGGATGTCCAGTGTCATCTTCAGTTAATAGGTTGCACGTGCATGTAGATGCCATGGAACAAAAATCCTTGCCATGGTTTTAAAAAGTGTGGGAGTCATTGCTATAGTGCATATGTATTATGGAGGGGTGGGAACCACCAAAGGCCTAGTCTATATCGACAGCTCAACACCATATTGTGTTGTGAAACAGCTTAACCCTATTAGGGTTGTCACAATCCTCTAAATCCATGATTCAATTTGACTTTCCATTTTAAGGTCACGATTAGGTTACATTTTCGATTTGCCATTGTTAAACTATGGAGTCCTGATTCGTAAGTCAATCAATCCATTTTTATTTGTCACACACAATTGTACGAGGTAGAATTCCAGTGAAATGTAATCCCATCAATTTCTTCAACTTGTGCATGATTCATCATAAAGCAGAATGTGGCCTTCATCTTGGCACACAGAAAAAGAGTCCCCCGGTTGAATGGTGCGTGCACACCATGATCCAGCCAAGTCTCGGGGAAAGGACACCACAGCTCCCGGCATCCCACTGGGAACCGTCGCAGGCACGAAGGCCACCAGCTCACTGTCCGACGCCTGCACACAGGATACCAGGAAGTCACAGTCGGTGTTTAATTCCTCCGCGATTGCCTCGGTGCCCCCCTCTGATGCAGAGATGGAGATGGACGCAGAGATGGTCTTGCTTGACACATAGGGCTAGATTTATCAAGCCGTTTGCGCCTGTTTCCAGGCGCTAATTGATCGCAAAGACGGACGTAACCGATGCGGGCTATTTACAAACAGGGCGCACTCGGGTAAAATGGCAGATTGTCGCCACATGAGCGAGAAGAGACGAGCTGCGCTTTCAATATGCGTTCGTGGGAGGGTCGTGGGGAAAGTGGGAGTTCCACCCAAAAAGGTGGGAGGATAAGCGCGAAGTGCACCTAATTATATATTCCGTGGTATTTACAAAGACTGTCAGTAAGAGCGCCTCTATTCTGCGGGGGAAATTCTCCGCCTCTTTAAAGCAGGTCTAAACCAGCCGCAGTCGAGTTTCCTCGTAGACCTTTATGCCGCTGGTGAAATGGCAACAGTAATTTGAGCAAGACGAAGACATAGGCGAGGCTGAAAATATCTTTAACACAAGAATCACACTTTGGCAGTGAACACAACATCATTTAGCGTTACAGATCAAGCAGCCATAATATAATAATAATAATAATAATAATAATAATATAACATAGCAATATTAGAGTTACTGGAAGAAATCAAAGATGAAATTGAATCTCCCACTCAGCGTTCACATCCCATTCCAGCAGTTGTTAAACTCCTCGCTAAATTACAAATATCGGCATCAGGATCATTTCAAAGAGTCATAGCATCAGCAGTGGGAATATCGCAGTCTGCACTCAGCCGTATCATAGCACCAGTACTGCTTTGCTACAGCGCAATCTACGGTCTAGTGGGCGGAGAAAGACGCTGATTGCCTGATGGGTGTCAGGGTTGATAAATACTACGCAAAATGTGGAAGCATAGCGTGCGCTATTACCGAACTCGCATAAACAGACGCAGCGCAAACTGCGCTAGTGTTAGTAAATCAGGCCCATAGTCGGGCTCGTAGCCATAGGTCGTAGCTGATAGCCATCTTCGCCTTTTGCTCTTTGTTTACTTTGACCAGCCAGGCTAGCGAAGTAAGCCAAAGACTATAGTCATGAGATGGCCACGTAGATAGTCTTGCTATCTACGCTCATCTTCTCCACCTTTTCGGGGATGTTTACTCTGATGTTTACATTTGAAAACTTGATCGCCCAGCTGGCTAGCTAGCCGAGGCTAGCAGGGTTAGCAGGAGGTTAGCAGAGTCGGCAGGAGACTGGGAAGTTGATTTCCCGAGTCCTGACCCTGATGAGGGACTCATAGCCACATGCCATCACCATCTAACGTCAACCCCTATTCAATAACGTCAAATAGACAATTCAGCATAAATGTAATAATAGATTTGTGGATTTTGAGGTTAGAACGCCAACACAGAGACAGAGGAAGATGGGGACATCCTGAACAATCCTGTAAATGAAACGTCGTCGATATAGACTACAACAACGACAAACCCTGGTTTGTCTCAGACAGGGTGGCCGACCATTTGCATTACAATAACGTACATCTTAAACTGCACATATCTCTTTACTGTGAACCTTTGCACATCACCTAATCAATCCTACATTCTAAAACAGTTATATTGTACATATTTGATATAGGATTTTTATAGTGTCTTTTTCATTTATTGTGTAATTTTTCTATTATAAAATTATATTTTTTTTTACTTTGCCTGTATGTTTATTGTATGCACCAAACACCAAGGCAAATTTCTTGTAAGTGTAAACCTACTTGGCAATAAACCATATTCTGATTCTAATAACAATGAAAATACAAAATAGAAGGGATTTATTCCTGATCCTGAGTTTCAGATGCCATGTCTCAATCATCTCAAAACTCATGCGTCCTTCTTTTACTCTTTAATGTCCTGATATTTATATTCATACTATTTATATGTTCTGCCTCATGACTGCTATGGGTTGAATACACCAAGTAATTAAGGTAGCATTGCTTTGACCTGGATTCTCTCCAAAGTGCACATTGTTAACATTTTTAGCTTCAGAGATTTTTATTGAGAGCATGTGAGTTTTAAGCCCATTAAAAGTAACAAGTGCACCACACCTCTGTAGAAACAAGTTCAATGGTGTTCAGCAGGGAAAACAGCCTGGCATTCTTTTTGTTTTTGGACCAAACTCTTTCACGGTACGTCTTGCGAATGCAGCGTCTGCAGAGTCTGACTCTTTCTCATTCTGTCTCTTGGCTCCGCAAATCTCAGCAGAACAGACAGAGCAAAGACAAATATAGAGTAAAGGGAGTTGAGAGCAAAGGGAGACAGAGGCAGAGATGAAACAGGCGAGACAGAGTGTGAGACAGACAGACTGTGTGTAGAATTCCTGTGAGATCTCTTCTCTCACCGTCTCTAGAATGCTTTGAAAGCTCTGCACAAGGGAAGCATCTCAAAGTGGCGTGGTGTTGAATGGATTCTCCGTGCTTTCCTTTCACTACTTAGTATCTGTATGATCCCCTCCCTCTCATCTTATTCTCCTGCTGCCTTTTTTCTGCAGTTAAATCTATAGGACTGTGTGGTCTGGGGGCTGCTTGCTGAATGGCTGGATCAATACAAGTGTGTGGTGACTTTGTTACAAACATTGCAGGAATGCAGACACATACATACATGTTGTTAAATTGGAAACTTTTTAATGAAAAAAACTACTGAGAGGTCGCAAAATGTCCTTAATATGGAAGTAAAGTGTAGCGCCTGATTTGTCAACATGAGAGAGTTTTGATGGAGAAGACAGACTTGTGAGTACAGATGAGTTGGTGTGTAGCCAGGTACTTTAAAAGGGTCGGGTTGTCAAACAAAACAGTAACAAATGTTGCACAAACAGGAGGGAATCTTTACTTCTTGGGGACTATTTTTAGCGGCGGATTAATCCTTATTTGGTGTCCTAGTGAGTATTTGTGAGTACACTACAGTGTGTGTGTGTTTGTTCATCGTGATGAAAGAATTTGTCACCAAGTACAACAGTGTTTTTTATTTTTTTTAAATTGAACTTTATTTCACAGGGACAGTGCATAATAATAACATTGAAAATATGCCTGAGTTAGCCAGAAAGGCGATATTCCATCTGTAGTCCCTGGGCAGGTAATAGTTAAAAGTAATAAAAATATAAAAATATATTATTAACAGAGCCTACACTACATATAGAAGAGCTCTTATGACACACAGAGGCATGACAACAATATTGGGCCTGGTTAGGTGTGAATATTATGTCCAGAGACTATGATAACTAGCTCACCGTTGTCACAGTTTCTTGGCAAGTTGTTCCAATCCTGGGAGGCTCTGACAGAAAACGCAATTGGACAGAACTACGTTGTCTTCTACAAGGTGTAGTGCTATTTGTTTATCAATGCGTAAGTCGGCGTTGTTCTTTACTGAGGGGTTGATTGACTTTTTTGATGATGTTGATTTTGTTTTTACAATTCACAATGTCCTTTCTGTTCATCTCACTTTGTGTTACTTGGAAAAAAGTCAAATTAATTCAAATCTAACTATCTCCTTAATGTAAGACAGGCTCTGGGAACACGCTGTAAGGGGTCTGGTATGCACCAGTTAAGATAGAATTCACAGTCACAGTGAAGGAGATGACCACTTTAACAGCCAAAAACCCCAGTAAGACTTAAGGCTGTATGAGGTGAGACTGAACTGCTGTATGTCTCTGTCCCTCAGTCACCTGTCTGGCTCCAGATTCAGGGACCTCCAACACATCTGCAGCCCCTTCATCAAGCGAGCCTGCCTCGTCTCTGGCTATGTGAGTATTTATTTAGATTTTAGTGCCATACTGGTGGTTCTGCATGCTTTAGTCAATTGCCTACTAATTGTAAATACTTAATATTACTAATGGCCATTTTCCAAAGTAAAACACAAATTTTAAAGGTGTAATATGTAGGAAGTATCGCCTACTGCTTGTAAACACACAGTGTTTAAAGTTGGCCCCTAAAGTTGGAGAGAGAGAGAGAGAGAGAGAGAGAGAACGCAGCAGTGGGTGAGCGAGCTAGAGATTTAATAAAGAAAGCAAGTGCCGAACAAAGCAGGAATCAGCGAAAAAACATGCTATTTTCTGATTATTTCCTTTCACGGCGGTTGCGTTCTAAATGACAGATAAACACACACACAAACCTCTGCAGTTTGTGTGTCTGTGTGAGGTCCACTTGTGCGTCAGTATGAGATGCCGGAGGGCAAAGCGGCGGTTGGGAAGGAGAAAGCCGTTATTGGCTAGGGGGTTACACACACACACATGCAGGGACGTGCACAGACATTTTGGGGGGGCAGGGGCTAAAAAAGTTAGTTTTTTTAAACGTTAACTATACTGACACAACTCTGACTTCCTTACCGATTTATTTTAATCGGGACTCAACAAAGTCTAATCCCCCGACTGGATATTTAGATTTTCTATTCAATAAATAAATTTGTTTGACAGGAAAGTTGTGAGCAAACAGGAATATATATATATATATATATATATATATATATATATATATAAATATATCTCGATATTTGTTGTACTGCACATTGCTGCAGCTCCTCTTTTCACCCATGCTAGCAGCTAGGTGAGCATTATAACGTGTGTTCCAAAGTGACCACATTTGTCTCTGAAGTAAAGGCTGGACTACAATAGAGCTGTTTGGAGCAGTCTGTGAACAGTGTTTTCTGTTGGAGATGGGAAGTCCCTTTGGGGGGGACTTTGGGCTTTTTCACTTAAACCTATAAAGTGTCACAAAAAGATATATAACACAATAAAGGAAAGGGGAAAAGCCAAAAAGCATAATATGAGCACTTAACAAAAAAAATGCTCCCCAGAAAAAGGCAAGCCCCGTTTGTTGTCTATGTGTGCACGTGCCTGCACACATGGAGCCCAAAGGCTCTTTGCTGACGTCCAACACTCATAAAAATATGAAGAAAAGAGAAAGTCCAGACAGAGGGCAGGGTCTCTACAGACACAGACACCACCAAACACTTCTAGTGGATCGAAAGTGATGATTAAGAGGGTTTACTTTTGTATTAGTCTAGCCATTGTTTTATTTAGGATAACAATGCATATTATACCTTTAAGACTGATACATAATGGTATATCGTTTTCCTGTCTTCCAGGGAGCCATTGGTTTCATTTCAATATGCAATGAAATTCAACTTGCAAAGGGCCTATATCACAGTAAATGTATTCATCATTTTTGGGAGTTGCATTATTGTTAATACAGCTGAAAATGACTCTTTTGGAAAACGTTTGCTAATTTTTACAAAGGAGTTTTGTCCTGCCCTGTTCTCCTGATGTACAGTATTACTTCCTTCAATACTGGCCTTACATTTTGAAGTGTGTATTGGAATTGTCCACTATAAATGTTCCATAAACAGGTAGCTGTTGGTGGATTGTGACTGTTTCCCCCCCCTTCCTCCAGGTGGTGATCATCATGTCGGTCAGGCTGTGGCTGATGGGAGGGTCCATGCCTCTCTTCTCTGAACAGGACAACCCTGCCTCCTTCTCACCACACCTGCTTACCAGGTCAGTGTCACACACACACATACACACACATGCACGCACACACGCACACACACACACACACACACACACACACACACACACACACACACACACACACACACACACACACACACACACACACACACATTCACACCCACACATACACGCACACAGACACACCCCCACACACACACACACACACACAAACAGACACAAAGCAACAGATGAAAAGGACCAGCTGTCCATTGTCAGGTATTAATGGGCGATGCCTCCGCCAGAATATCTGCACAACTAGATTCCCGTGTCAAAAAAAAACACAACGTGATAGATACAGTAAGCGCAACTGCAACTGCACGGCTGCGTTCAGTACCATAACTAATGTAACGTTACGGCTCAACAAGTTTGCATCCATAATCTATTCCCTCAGCTGAGAATCTATGTCGCTCATAGATTGATTGTTGACTATAGAGTGACCTGTTTACAAAGGATTTGATAAGTGAAAGGAGCTTTTTAGCCGATATCAAGACAAAACTTGAAACAACAACTGCTCCGGACCAGGTTAGTCCTGCAGCATACTTTACCTCAGCAATCTAGCCAGGTGAAAAGAGAGCCACTTTCGTGACACGCTAAACCCGGCTTTAGACACAACAGACATCACTGACCAACTAATCTTGCACTCATGTGTGAACTGTTAAATTGTTGACAGAAAATGGAGTTAGGTGGGAGTTATTAATGAGATCCTAATCAATATCCATGAGACACTTCTGGGATTGTTCCGGTGCCGCTGGAAATTCCGCCAGATGTCCCTCTTTTCGGCCGGGTTCCTCTGTGTTGGCGTTCTAACCTCCGGTGGATTTGTGAAGACTATGGTTAACTGCTCCTCAGATCTCTGCAGGGTAAATCTAGACAGCTAGCTAGACTATCTGTCCAATCTAAAACTAATTTGAGCGTACACATGTTCCACCAAATCAAGTTCCTTCCTGAGACTATTTTGCAGAGGAACCGTGGCTCCGTCCAAGACAGTGGTGATTGGTTTAAAATAATAAACCAGAGCACGTTTTTCTCCCATCCCAGAATGCTGTGTGGACTTGCCAGACATTCCTCCGCAGCGCTGTGGAGGAAGGTCTGGCAATGCGAGACTAAGGAGATCCTAGTAAGTTAGCATTAGGGATTGCAGGTGCCAGCAGACTGTAGTGAGGTCTGATGGTCCTCTCAGCAGTGTCAGTGTTTGACGTCGTCGGTGAGCGATTAGAACAGCAGCGGTGAAAAATAGCTCTCCTCTCCCTCGGCCACCTGGGAAATTTATAGCGGATTCTCATATCCCTCGCTCTGTCCTTCCTGCTCACCTTCATTTTCTTCTGTCATTATTTCTGCTCCCTGATGTCTGGCTGAGCCTCCAGTATTCCTTTATCACCTATATGTGTGACTGTCTGTCTGTCAGTGTGTCCTCGTTCCATCCATCATGCCCTACTCGTGGCCATTCAACATTGACAGCATGCAGGTAGAAATGTAGACATGTATATGCTTCGTCTATGCTCTAACCAAATGAGTAGGATCCCCACTGAGCCAGTACTTCGAACAAGTCGCCAGATGGATGCCGAAGTTGGTTTTCAATTAAATAAAGAGAAGACAGCAATAACTTGTTTGGCAACAAATAGCAAATACTGAAAGTTGTTGTTCAGTTTGATTCCAGAGCTATAAAGACGATCCCAGTGTTTTAATGATTCATCAGACACACCAAGGCAAAAACCTAAATCAGCCCATAGAAAATGTGTATTGTATAAGATGAGGGAAATTAATAATGAATGAGATGTTTTATTTAGCAAAATTACATTATGTTGTAGATTTTCTATGCTGTATTCTGATTAAATCCTCTGCCCCCCCCCCGACTGACTGAATTTGACTAAATATGACTAAAACTCACCTCAACTTTTGACATTAGGATGAGAAATAAGACAAAATCCAAGAGAAGCTGACAAAATGAAACAGAACACTACAGAACTTTGAGATCGCTGAATTTTTCCTCCGAGCCATTTTACTCATTGACATTGCTTTGTTGTATATGCAAGCGTGTGTGTGTGTGTGTGTGTGTGTGTGTGTGTGTGTGTGTGTGTGTTTGTGAGCAGGTAAAGAACAGCTGAGTGCGTTGCTTTTACCTCAGGAGAGCAGAACGCACAAGGGCCACCTGACAAATGACTCGTTTTCTCTTTCTGCACCCCAACCCCTAACCACTTTTATCCTTCTAATTTCTGTTTCTTGTCCTGTCTGCGAGCTTCTGTCAATAGGAGAGTGTGTATGCGGGCGCCTGTGTGTGTGTGTGTGTGTGTGTGTGTGTGTGTGTGTGTGTGTGTGTGTGTGTGTGTGTGTGTGTGTGTGTGTGTGTGTGTGTGTGTGATAATTTGTGGTTAGAGGGGCTTGCAAAGTCTGGAAAAGGGAATTGAATTTATGGCCCAGACCCATCAGATGACGGCAGGTGGAGAACATTCTGCTGCATGCTAAACGGCCTGTCAGCACTACCTTGGTGTGTGTGTCTGTGTGTGTGTGTGTGTGTGTGTGTGTGTACTCAAGACAACCTCTGAAAGTCCTCTTCAAGTCTTTGTATGCCCATTGACTCGGTTCTGTGTTTATTTCAGACTTTGTCTCCCATGTCTCTCCCTAGCCGTCAATCTCTCTAATAGCCAATCTGAACAGCACTCGGGGGAACAAAGGGCGACAGCAGAGGGCTTGGGAAGAGGGAGGAGCAGCACTAGCTCCTTTCGTCTTCCTGACATGTTTTAATTGTCATGTTCAGAGGGGATTCAGCCTGTGTCACACACACACAAACACACACACGCACCACGGCCCGTCAGCAGGTGGCTGCACAGCTACGTTGAGCTTCAGACTCTTCCCTTAGATCGTCCTGGAGGAAATCAATACCTAACCTGCGGTCGGACTATTTAGAATGCAGTCCAACACGAGCTCTGTCAGAATCGATGAGGACTTTAGTTCAGCGTCTTTTGTGTTGTTACCTCATTTTACTGGAGTCAGAGGGGAGAATCGACTTCAAGTGGTTGCTCTGATTTGCTGGAAGTCAGTTGTGGGAGAGGAATAATAAAGGCAGATGAAAGAATGACTCTGTAAAAATTAAAACAAGATGGTCAAGCCTGTCTAATATTAGTACACCTTCTTCTATGCCCTCATTTGCAGCCGTGTCTCCTGAAATGATGTTTATAGGGTACTTAAGAGTAACAGAAACAGAAAATGTGCTTAGAAATATAGGAAATATTGGATAGGATAGAACAACGCAATTTAATTTTGCTAAATAAAACACATTCATTATTAATTTAACTTTTTATCACTTTTCATGTTCAACAAATTGTGTATGCAAATACAATAACCATTTTTTATGCGCTCTTAAGGTAAACATTCGGATAGTCATCATTGTCATTTTTTTTCACAGAAGCGTATAAAAATAAAGCTCAAACTTCAACAGAGAAACCTTGCGGTACACAGTTTTCAGATGACAGGAAACAGAACAGAAATATAGTGCGATACACACTTTATTTCTTACAGCAACAAGTGCTCTACAGTGAGTTGAATATGTTTCTACTTCTAAACCACCCCGGGCCCCCCATCTAGACCCGCCCCTGGTACTTAATTGTTTTTCCATTTACATTGTGATGAAAAACTGGTTGGATTATGGTCAAAAGCAACGTTTTCTTTCAATTCAATTCAATTTTATTTATAGTATCAAATCATAACACGAGTTATCTTGAGACACTTTACAGATAAAGTAGGTCTAGACCACACTATAATTTACAAAGCCCCAACAATTACAGTGGAGCAAGCAGTGCGACAGTGGCGAGGAAAAACTCCCTCTTGGGAAGAAACCTCGGCAGACCCAGGCTCTTGGTAGGCGGTGTCTGATGGGCCGGTTGGGGATATGATGAACAGTGGCGATAATAGTCAAATTAATAATGGAACAGTGACTTTAAATGGTAGTCGTAGTAGTTCATGTCATATCAGGGCGCTGCAGGGCGTTACAGGATGTAGCGTGGCCCAGCAGAGCATGGATGGACGTAGCAGGAAGCAGCAGGGTTCAGCAGGACGCAGCATGACATTGCAGGGCACCGCTGAGCTTAGCAGGGAGTGCAGCAGGACCACGGCGACAGCTGCAACCAGGATCTTGGTGCCAACGTTCTCCAAGGAAATATGCTGGGTGAAAAAACATAAGGACTCCGGGGAGTAAACTCCCCAGAAGCTAGGATTAATAACAAGCATTTCTGGAACGGGATGCACACAAATGGTAATAGAAAGGGAGAGGAGAGTGCAGCTCAGTGTGTCAAAGGAAGGAAGTCCCCCGGCAGTCTAGAACTATAACAGCGTAACTAAGAGAGACAGGTCATAAGGAGAGGTAGCCTGTTCGGGCTTGAAACTCCCCCTGCCGGATCGGGCTGTGCTGGCCTGCCTCCCTCTACTTTTGTTATATTATTAATCTCACGACTATGAAGAGAAGCATGTGGGCCTGGTTAGGCGGACGCTGCAACTCCTCACTCCCTAACTATAAGCTTTATCAAATAGGAGAGTTTTAAGTTCATTCTTAAATGTGGTGACAGTTTCTGCCCCCCGAACCACGATTAGGAGCTGGTTCCAGAGGAGAGGAGCCTGATAGCTGAAGGCTCTGGCTCCCATTCTACTTTTAGAGACTCTAGGTACCACAAGTAACTCTGCATTCTGGGAGCGCAGTGTTCTAGTGGGACAATAGGGTATTAGGAGCTCTTCTAGATATGATGGTGCTAGACCATTTAGAGCTTTGTAGGTCAGGAGAAGGATTTTAAATTCAATCCTGGATTTTACAGGAAGCCAATGCAGAGAAGCTAATACAGGAGAAATATGATCTCTTTTCTTAATTCTCGTGAGAACACGCGCTGCAGCATTCTGGATCAGCTGGAGAGTCTTAAGAGACTTATTTGAGCATCCTGACAGTAGGCAATTACAATAGTCCAGCCTGGAAGTAACGAATGCATGGACTAGTTTTTCAGCATCGTTTTGAGACAGGATATTCCTAATTTTGGCAATGTTATGAAAATCTTTGAGTGAATGAAGCTCTACATTTATAATCAGGACGGATGGGGGGGTGGGGGGCATACAGAGTGCAGTACGCTCCATAGGGTTTGTCATGTAGTGGCCCCTTGCGCTGACGTGCACTAACATATAGGCTACAAGTGGCACGGTAACTGGCCAATGAAACATGATCATTACAGCGTTTCAAGAGGGCTCTAAATAAAACACAACTAAGCCACACAGCCAACGGATGGGACGCAGCGCTCCACAAAATAAACTAAATATTGCATACATATTGCGACACTTTTAATATATTGCGATAACGATATTGAGTCGATATATCTTGCACCCCTAGATATAATATTGCGCAACGTGATATTGCAATAACGATATTGAGTCGATATATCTTGCCCCCCTAGTCTGGGGTTAGGTTTAGGCACCAAAAGCACTTCGGTTAAGTCTTTTTTTATTTATTTTCTTCGAGGGAATTTTGTGCTCAGGCATCGCCAGCCATGGGTTTCAGGGATGTGACTCGTGCCACACCTACACTTCATTGTTTTGTTCTCTCTTAGACTCAAAATGGATGAGAATGAGAGATGGAGAGAATCTTTGGTGTGGAAGAGGGTTTCTGTATTTAACCAGACCAGGATCTATCCCTAGCCTTAACCAAGAACTGTGAGTGCCTGAACATAAGTTTAAAGTTTAATAATGCTAGTAGTCTCTGGCACTCTGTGCTTCTTCTGTGGGGTTAGTGTAGTGTGTGCTCGGGGCTAGCATAAATGTGATCAGTCACAAGACTCACAAGAAAATTCTGCCGTTGGGCATTCTGAAGCACTCCACATTGCCCATGCTCTATCTCTTTCTGCACTATCCTAATCCCTCCTCCTTCCTCAGAACAAGTCCCGCTCTGTCCGACCCCTACCCCGGCTGTTTCCACTGAAGCAGATAGCTGCCACACTGTGGACACATCAATACTCCAGACAGCCATACAGGACATGAACCCACTGAGAGAAAAGTAGAGAAAGGGAGAAGAAAAAGACAACCACAGCAAAGCAAACACATCAGAAGTAAATCCAGCTGCAACACAACAGCAACACTTTTATCATTCAGTACACTGAGTGCCTTGACACAGTTTCTATCCACTACACAGCACTTAAAGCTTAAAGAAAACTCACTTTTACAGCTATAGTTCACCTGTTACTCTCGTTATTTCCTTCTTCCAAAACAGCCAGGAGTTGAGTTTTCATTAAAACAAAATTATGACTGGTGTGTTAACTGAATGACAAATGAATAAGAGCACACAAGGCACAATTACCTCCTAAGTTACCAAACGGAGTCCGACGCAGTCAGTCCACATTAAACATACCGCGGCTACATTCACCTCCAGCTAGCTTCACGGAGAACAATGAGGGCAGAACAGCATCACCGATCAGTTTTAACCGAATATTCTGTCTAGCTCAGCTAAAACAACACATTCTCACACCCAACTCGTAAAATAAGGACGTTCGGTTAGGAGCCTTTCTCGTTCTTATTGACGTTAAAAGTCTCCTTTAGCGTCTCATGTAAACGTGCTTGGTCGCCACTATTGCCAAGCGGGGGAGGACGCCTCACACGCCGGGAAACGCACGCCGGAGACGGGGAAACAAAAACGCCACACGCGGGAAGCGAAAGTCTGGTGTTACGCAGCAATTTCCCCTTACATACTCGCTAAATCTCATCCAACTGCGGCTCTCCCCAGTACGTTACACAAATACGCCGAAGGGTGCCTTTTTTGTCGCATCAGACGATGAAGGCCAATGACCAAACGTACTTATTTTACGAGTTCGGAATGAGAACGGGTTGGCTAAAAAACACCAGCTCTGCAGCACGTTAGCATGTCGCTACAGTTTATTTTACGCTCACTACCAAGCCTGTTTGTAACTGGTGGGCTACCGACAACGTGATCTTCACCTGTTCAGCTGACTTTACCAGATAGTCTGCGACTGTCCTGCTTTTATTACAGACATGTGAACTCACCACAGACTCTCTCTCAGCGGACACACTGGAATGGATATTTGGCATTATTTTAAACAAACAGGAACCACTGATGTATGAAACTGCCAATTAGATTAATTTACACGTTAATCGAAGGTGCTGGAATGCCGTTCAAGATCATTCCGGCCCACTTTAACCACTGCTTATGATTGGGTTAGGGTCATTAGGTTTGATAGCATTGCTGTGTGATTCTAATTTTTCTCTTTTTATTTCTTCTTCTTTCCCATCTTCCCCACACCCTCCGTCTCTCCCCACCCCCTCTCTTCAGGATTTTGACCTACTCCTACCTGCTGTCTTTCAATGCCTGGCTGCTGCTGGCCCCCATCGTGCTGTGTTACGACTGGCAGGTGGGCAGCATTCCCCTGGTGGAGTCGCTGGGTGACCTGCGCCACCTGGCCACCGCGCTGCTGGCCGTGGTGATGCTGCTTCTCTGTCTGCGCTGCGTCTTCTCACTGCAGGTAAGAGCAAGAAAGGGATAAGTAGCTGAAAAGTGCCAAAGGCTGAATTTCCCATGAACTCTGTTGCCTCCTGACGCTTGTCGGTCCTCATTCCATCATGCAACTACATCATTTGAAGAGTGGGAAGATATATAAGAACTGGAAAAAGCCTGCAGTTAAAGCGCCCATATTATGCTCATTTTCAGGTTCATAACTGTATTTTAAGATTGTACCAGAATAGGTTTACATGGTTTAATTTTAAAAAAACACCATATTTTTGTTGTACTGCACAGCTCTCTCTCACTGCTGCAGATCCTCTTTTCACCTGGTTTCTGTTTTAGCTACAGAGTGAGACCTCTTTTCATCTTCTTCTTCTGTACTATCTTTGATTGCACTCGCACATGCTCAGTAGCTTAGATGTAGAGCATGTCAGCTAGCTAACTCTAGAGACAGTAAAAGAAAGGCTGTTTCTCCAACTTTGGTCAGTTACAAGGCAGGATTAGCTGGGAGACTTCTAAATGAGGGCGCACATGTAAGTAGTTCTTTTGTAGATTATGGTGAACTTGTGTGTGTTGTAGCAGTGCTTTGCTATTGAGAACGACGTAGCATGCTAGCGTTAGCATTAGCGTTAGCATGCTAACGAGCTAACGGTTGTGGTTAGCCAGCTCATTTCGGACTGTGACGTCACAGTCCGAGGCCGATTTTGAACAGCTCACTAGGAGACTGAAAGCAGGACACATTCAGAAACCGTATCTCACTCAAAACAGCATGGATGGATTTTTTTCAAAGTTTGTATGTGTGTGGAAGCACCAGAGACACAAAAGAACACCCCAAATCCCAGAAAAAGTGATTTTTTCATAATATGGGCACTTTAAGAAGGTTCTAGTAGAAACATTATGGTTACATGAAAGGTACAGTGGCAGTTAAAAGCTTCTGAAATTGAGCACTTTCCATTAAATGTCATCAGCAACTATACTTTCATTGCAAATACCCTACAATTAGGCAGTATAGTGAATAGAATAGGTATGAATGACTTTGGAAATAGCTTCTAATTTTATTTGAAATGGGCTAGATTCTTTAATTATCATCCTTGCACACTTAAAGGCTAATTTTGTTTTGTTTTAACCTGGACCCTATTTTCCCATGCATTTGTGTCTAAGTGACTAAAAAAAAATCTTTGAAATTGGTCCAGTATTGAGCGAGATCGCAGTAACTGGCCACCGTGAACAGGGCTGCAATGTAACCCTACCTCATTTCTGTACTTCCAAACCAAAAACTCCCGGAGCGCTGTTCAGCTGACTCATGTTCCACACTCCAAACCGCTGTCTTCAGACAAGAAGTCCCCTTGTTAGATCAAAAAAAGACACTTTTAGTAACAATCTGAGCATCAGTGCCAAAAACAATCACTTATAGTGGGACAAAAACTGAGGATGCACAATTGCCCCATAGAGTTACATTGCAGCCCGGTTCGCTGCGGTTGGTCCTTGCTTAATACTGGACTAGAGATGCAAATTATCGATTAATTCATTAATCATTAGTTGATTGACTTTATCGATCGATTAACGATTAACTGATAAGCGGCTTTTTTTCTGAGAATGTAAATTTCTCACGGTATCAATAGTGTCTTTAACATAAAAAGCAAAATATTGCTTATATACTGAATAAAAATGCATGTTATATTGCTCAGTTGATGTTTTATTGTACCAGTTGGGATACGGTACAGATAATGGCATTTATGTAGTTTAACAAAATAAATTATGCACAGAAAATTAAAATACATAAAAAATAATTGTGCACTGGCTCACCTGTTGCATGTGAAACATTAAGCAACATAAAATACATTTTAAATAGAAATCTAAACAATATGGGTAGGCTTAGCCTACACTATATTAAGCCTACATATAATAATCTGGTAAACTATCTGGAAACATTAGCAGCAACACTTATAATCCCCCTTGGTCTGAGAAAGGTAACAGTAAGATTACTAGGGCTAGTCCGAATAAAAAATTTTGAGCTTCGAAGCTTCGGTAGTAATGAGCATCGAATATTCGAAGCTTCGGAGAGAGGGGGCTGAACATATTATTATGTCTAATAAAGGCAGGAATCTCTATGTGTCTGTCTGTTTGTTTGCATTTTGATTTTGAGAACCTTTCATCCAAACAACTTCACAAGGGAGTGCAGTGTCGTATTTGGTGCAATATAGATAGACAGGCCAGACGCGTTCAGAATTAATAAACTTTTAACCTCGGATCACCGTCCCATCAACGATAAAACTTCCACACATGAGCATTTTTATAACTTTAAAGCATTAAATCTTCAAAATATACAGCCATGTACACAACTGTTACAAAGTAACAGAAAATAAAACAATTCAGCCGTAATCTGCGCAGCCGAGAGTGCATGCATACCTGTTTTCGTTGTCCTTTCAGCAACAAAGTGGTATTTTGACCAAAACTTGATTTTCATAAATCCCCAAGAGTCCAAGGAAATGTAATATCCAAGCTTTATATTCCAAAACGATCTCTTCGCCTCACAATGTTGAAGTTTCTGACTGAATCACAACGGAAAAACAAAACAGTTTTCCATTTCCGCACTTGTTATCGCCGCTAGCTTCTCTGCCCAGCTTGCTAATGGTGCGTTCTTTTTGTCCACCGAAGTCGATCTACTAGTCGTTTTCCGGAGTTACGAACCGGAAGTTGCAAAAAGAACGCCACTGAGGTCGTATATACGACTCGTCAAGTAGTCTGAACTCAGAGGACCCCGAGTTCACTTTCAAAGATGGCTACGTCGTGCATCACACGTAGTAAACATTGTGGTTTTCTACAATTTTAAGCACTATTGTCATTGTTGTAACCAAATGAAGAAGTGGTAAACATAGCGCTGTATACTGCTACCTATAGGCATGTCGCTACAGTCTTATTAGGAGTTAAATACCGCCTGATTAGTTATTTTGTAGCTTGTGCAGCTGAAATTGGCTAGAGACGCTCGGTTGCTATATGACAACAATGGCTTTAAGCCTAGTCTTGAGCAGAAAGCAGAGCAGTAGCCTAACGTTAACGTTAATCAAAACGTAATTTTCATGTATCAAACTGTGAAATATATGTGTGTATGTTAATATGTCAATAACTGGGTGAATAGAATCCTAAATGTTACTAAAAATTTTACAAAAATCCATCTTTTCTCCAACTCGTAGTATTATGTGACAAAAAGAACGCAACAACCCACGGTTATTCGTTTTTCGACATGGATGTGACGTCACACTCGAGCTACTAGTCGCGATTACAAGACAAAAAGAACACACCATAGATGCTCGAAGTGGGCGTCATCGTGTACCGACAGTATCTTCTTCTTCTTATTCTTTGCAGTTAATTGGCGGTTGGCAAACCAACTTAAATGTGCATTACCGCCACCAACTGGACTGGAGTGTGAACGAGAGCTAAATGCAGAAAATAAATAAACCAAAATAAAGTAATAAAAAAAAAAAAACGAATATTCGATCGAATACCAACCCCCCGAATGAATATTCGAATATTCGGGTCTAGCCCTAAAGATTACCAGCCCTGAAAACTTCAAATATAGAACTGAACACAACTTAAATCATCCCTGAGGAAGGTGACAGTACAAGCGTTGTCGTGCACACAGGCTATTACACGCCCAGTGAGTCCCCATGACTCCACAGCCTGGTTGACACACTCCACTCCGTTTTGACCGCCTCATGCTTTGTCGGGTCTCTCGCCGCCCGCGAGAATCTCGTGTCACGTTCAATTAGGCCTACGTCCTGTGGAAAACGGTCTTAGATTGCAATTTATTTAATTTAATTGAGTAAATTCTTATCGACTATTAATCGATAGTCGATTAACTGTTTACATCCCTATACTGGACCATTAGTCACTTAGACACAAATGCATGGGGAAATAGGATCCAGGTAAACAAATAATGAACTTACCCTTTAAGTCCAGGGTAAGATATCCCCTCAGCTACTGGACAAATTGCCATGAAATTAGATATTTCTAACCTTTTGTCTGGCACAACCATCAGTCTGAAATTTCAACAAAACCAATTATTTGGTCCCTGACAGTGATTCAATCAAAACTATAGTGCGTAGTTTCTGTCTCCCCCATGAGGAATTCTAAGTAATGACAATTCTGTCGGTGCGTCCACATGATAGAAGCCTTCCGTGATCGCGCACCATCCCCTCCCCTCCTCCACACAGTTGCTTGTAGCCAAAAACATGATGGACTCTTCAGAAGAGGTCATTATCTTAACTTGAGTTTCTGCGCGGGAAAGTCACCGGACGCCACAATCTTCTGAACATAGTCATACTGAGAAATCCAGAGAGAGTTGTGTGGAGCTGATAGTCTTAATTAGCTTTGTAGCAACTCATTTGGCGATGGCTTGAATGTAACGGACGTTCATTGATATCAAAAAGTTACGCACTAAAGCTTTAAGAGCTACCTGTTAACTGACCAACTGACATCAATGGATTTTGCTTCGGTTATAAAGGTGAAAAAAATAACAAAGAACAAACAAACTGTAACCAAGTTTGAGGACTGGCCGCCGCATCTGCACACACCACCATCTTGGATGTTTTTTGAGGGTACAATGAATTCACCGGTTACTGAAAAGTCTACAATACGAAGTTTCATTTACGGGATTGTTCCGTGCCGCCGGATGTCCGTCCCCTTCCTCTTCCTTTGTGTTGGCGTTCTAACCTCTGGTGGATTTGTGAGGACTATGGTTAACTGCTCCTCAGATCTCTGCAGGGTAAATCCAGACAGCTAACTAGACTATCTGTCCAATCTGAGTTTTCTGTTGCACGACTAAAACTACTTTTGAACGTCCACATGTTCCACCAAAACAAGTTCCTTCCTGAGACTATTTAGCAGAGGCACCGTGGTTCTGTCCGGCGCTTAGCTCCGTCCAAGACGATTGTGATTGGTTTAAAGAAGGGTGAGGCTATTTGCACCCCTGGTACAATTAGCAGTGTATGCTATTTGTACCCTGGTGCGATTAGAAGTGCTATTCGTACCCTGGTGAAATTAGAAATGAATGCTATTCGTACCCTGCCGGTGCACACAGCAATGTGTTCTATTAATACCCCGTCTGGTACAAATATCAATGTATGCTATTTGCACCCCTGTGCATTTACAGTACCTTGGCATATAGTTACACACAGTTATCCATACTACTCATGTATTACACCTTTTTGGAATATTATCACCCTGACATTCTAACCCTAACCATAACCTGTTGCCTAAACCTAACCAACCCAACCAGAGCAGGCATATTCATGAGTCTTCCCCTACCACCCTGCAAAAAACATGTTCGCGTTCGCGGGCCCTGACTTGCGCAATTGCATGCAAATTATCCAATCCAAAATTGAAAAAATAAAATCACCTCACAGGGGAATCGAACGCCAAACTCCCATACCAAAGGTAAGAATACTAACCACTCACCTAGCAGTTCTTACAGAATGTTGTATAACTGTTTACCACTTGGTTTCTTCAAGTCTCGGTTGCTAGGTAACGGTACTGTACAAAAAATAGGTACTAGCTAACAAACTAACGGTTGTATGCTTTCACTGAAGACAGAAAGCGCAACTGTAGTATCCATTTTCCGCTAGAAATTCAATTGTTATAAACTTTAAAGACAAAACTTTGCCAGTTTTTGCGGTCATGGAAGATGACCGTCCGCCATGATTTCGGTGCACGCGAGCAACGTTTTTTTGTTGTTACTTCACAGGGTGTGAATAGCTCAGCTGTGTGGCCGAGGCTATTCGTACCGGGGGTGCAAATAGACACTCCGTTTAAAGAAATGCCAATAAACCAGAGCACATTTTTCTCCCATCCTGGAATGCTGTGTGGAATGCGAGACTACTAAAAAAAGCTAAATATTCCACTGGGCTGTGCACACACTTCAAACACACACTCACACATATACTATGTTTTCATCTAGTCACCAAGGTTTTGGTGTATGGGAAACAAACACACAGATTATATACTCATCCTTCCTTCCTATTACTTTACATGTTAAAGCCAGGCTCATCTCCCACACCTCCTGTTACTGTGGAGACAGAGCTTGAAAGTGTGTGTTTGTGTATATATAATGTACAGTGTGTATTTTCCAAGGGAATGTTTTCTCTCTCTTAATCAGCTCCAGCTTTTTATATTACCTTCTGTCCTCCCTTAGCCGCTTTTCTTATTTCTTTTTCCCCACAATGCCTCTCTGCTTATGTCTGTCTTATATTTCAGATGACAGTTGGTTCAAGGAGTCTTTATTGAACTGTGCTGCAGATTTGTTTTCTTGGCAGAAAGAAATCATTTAGTTACACTAAATGCTGCCAGGTGTTGCTGCTACTTTCTCCTCAGGCGGTTTATTCTAGAAATCTGTATTCATATTTGGTAACTTGTTCTCTGCACTGAAAAAGTCACGACTCATGTCAAACTTGTGAGCCTTGCACTCTGAGAAGCAGTGTTTCCCCTATAATAGTACAGGACTGGTGGGCTGCCAGGCCAATGGGAACCACTGCCAGGCCTGAAAAAAAAAACATTTTAATATAAAAAAATAATGCCAAATATCCATTGTGTTTCCTTAATATAATTCTGCAGTGGCACACTGCCATGAACTGTTGACTTTACAGTTTTCTTCTGTCTTTGCTCGGCAGTTGGAAATGACTAAAACATGTCACCCACAAAAAATGAACCACCACATTTTGTCAGAGTTGTAAGATCAGTGTCACATTTTTGATATTACATTTTAGTAACAAGAAAGTTTGGGGAAACAGCATTTAGCATTTTCAAAATTATCCACACTAGTATTTCAGAGGGAAGTATTGTACTTTTTACTCCACTACATCTATTTAACAGCTTTGTTACTAGTTACATTCCAGATTAAGATTTTACTAGTCTCGCTTTGTCAGACCTTCCTCCACAGCGCTGCGGAGGAAGGTCTGGCTAGTCCTCACAGCATTCCTGGATAGGAGAAAAACATGCTCTGGTTTATTGCCATTTCTTTAAACCAATCACAATCGTCATGGGCGGCCCTAAACTCTGCAAAGCTAAATAGTCTCAGGAAGGAACTTGTTTTGGTGGAACATGTGTACGTTCAAAAGTAGTTTTATTCGTGCGAGAGAAAACTCTGATTGGACAGATAGTCTAGCTAGCTGTCTGGATTTACCCTGCAGAGATCTGAGGAGCAGTTAACCATAGTTTCCTGCGGCACCGGAGCAATCCCGGAAGTTGGAACGTCGAGGATATAGACTAAGATTTGACATACAAAAAATGTGATCAGTTTATATAGTATGATTCATCATTATAGATTTAATAGTGAAATAAGTATTAAATTCCAAAAGTTCCACCTCGACCAACCACAACATTAAAGTAGCACTCACATATTAATACAGTGCACCAATGATATATGACACGGACAGGGAACATTCTACATAATGAGTTATTTTACTTTCAATACTTAAAGTACATTCTGTTGATAATACTTTATGTATTTTTACTTAAGGGAAATGTTGAATGCAGGACCCCTTTACTTGTAATGTTATAGTTTTACAGTATAGCATTGCTACTTGGATTCAGCCACTCAAACTCCTGAGACTCCTGTTTTCTGCAGTACATAAAATGTTAAGTCTTTTGGAAGAGACAGACATGTTTTCAACAGCTAAAATTGGACCATGCATAGTAAAACAGTGTGGACTAAAGCTAGGATTGTGCCATTTCCAGGACCACAGTGCTTATGTGGTAAGTACAAGAATGATGTGCAACACTGCATCAGGTCAGGCAGGGTAATTATTAATGACAGCTGGAATGGTGGAGCCAGTTGGACTCACAGCGTAGGCGGTAGAATCTGACCTTTAATTGTTTTGCCCACTTTTAGGCCAATCCGTCTTATTGGTAAGGGAGTGCTGCATGTGCACCTTTGCAAGTGTATCACAGTTTTAATCACAATGTATCGTCAAATAGGGGCGTTAAAATTAATCATTGCATCGATGCCTCGCGATGCTGACCTGGATGATTCTGCATCGATGCAGTAACAGACCATAATTGATTATTGCCTACTGATGTTGCTTGTTGATTTTCCGGTCGCTGCTTTTTTTGTTTCTGCCTTTTGTCTGTTGCTTGCTGTGTTCAGGGTCTTTTTATAAGAGCACATACAATAAAAATGGGAGTTCATATATATCTGACTGCTTGAATTAGTTGATGACAACCATGTGTAGCAATATATATAATAATATTGAGGAGGTGAGGCAACGAGATGCGTCGTGATATTGAATTGATTTGAATCATTGACAGGATAATCAAATTGAATCGTGAGACCAGAATGTTCACTCCCCTACCATCAAAAGCAGACCGCTCAAAGAAGGCTTATAATGTTATTTTAATGAATTGTTTTAATAATGCTCCTCGGCTCCTGGGGTTTTAGCAGCCTATAGAAAGATGTTTAGTCTTTTATGACTGTATGAGAGCTGTATGAAGGGAGAAGAGTTTGTGATGGTTTGTGTTTAAATGTTAGTTGTGTTTCTGTCAGGGCTGTCAGCACTGCTGATATTGTTAATGTTGCATATGTGTGTGTGTGTGTGTGTGTGTGTGTGTGTGTGTGTGTGTGTGTGTGTGTGTGTGTGTGTGTGTGTGTGTGTGTGTGTGTGTGTGTGTGTGAATGAGACAGGGCTGTAGTCCACCTCTGTCGAGCCCAAGACAAGTCCAAGACCAGGACTAGTCGAGACCGAGTCAACTCCAAAGAGGTTTAAGTCCAAGTCAAGAACGAGTCCAAAAAAGTTTGAGTCCAAGTCAAGACTGAGTCCAAATGAGAAATCGTAGAAAAAAAGGGTCAAATTAGGCCACATTATTTACTGAAAATATAACATGGAAATGTTCCCATTCGTAGTCGACGTAATCAATTACGTAAATGTGTCGACACAAATAATTTGCGTCGACGTGTCACTCGTAGAAATCTAAAAATAACATGGATGCCTCCAGCAACAGCACAAGTATGGATTCCTCGCGAGTTCAACAACACGTTGAGAAAAAGGCTCGCCCACGGTCTTCTAAAGTGTGGGAGTATTTTCCTCTTAATGCCAACAACAACAACGTCTGTAGACTTTGTAAAATGATCCCTGAGTCAGGAGAACACCCTAAGTTCTGCTCACCTTTTTGCTCTGCTCCCTTTCCCTCCCAAGTAGAGTTTACATTCTCTGCCCGAGCCTGAACTTGGCCCACTGGCCAGGTCGGGCCGATATGTCCCGCCACTATCCTCGGGCCGGGCCGGACTGGGCCCATGATCAAGCATTTGTGTTTTTTTAATCATTACTTTATTAGCCTAATTGGGTGGGGAGAAAGCTATGCGTCTCCAGCTTCTCCCGTAGCTCTGGGTAGATGTCCTGCACTGACTGGAGTGGGAGGTAAACTGGGCTAAAATCCTGTCTCCCCCATCTGGAGCAACCAGGCCAGATTATTTCAGATATCTGTATAACGTCAGTTATAACGGTCCACGTATAAAATAATTGTCGGGTTTAAATTGCACGTTTTTACTGTAAGATTAAAAGCGAGAAGAGCTTGGATGTTAAACAAGAGCTTATTCATTATTTGACCAACAAATCCAGCCATCTCTTTTTCCAGTTGCTCTGTTTACTTTAAGTTTTTATTTTTGTATTCCTCCTGAAAGTGACTTTATTTTGTGGTTGGATTGATAGCCTACATCTGGCTTCAGGTTGCGCTAAAAATTAAATTTAACTTGAACAGTGCAGTGTTTAACTATTTTAATAAATAGAGATTTGAACCTTATTGAAATTTGTTTTGTGTAAATTGTTAATAATTGAGCAATGGGAAAATAATTGCTCATTGAAAAATTAAGTAAGATTAATAGAAAAATGAATCGTTAGATTAGTCGACTAATCGAAAAAATAATCGCTAGATTAATCGTTTAAAAAATAATCGTTTGGGACAGCCCTAGAAAGAATCAAATCGGGACAAAAGTATATCGCTCCAGCCATAATATGCACACATAGAATTATGTTTGAAAACTGGCAATGGAAAAGTGCACTGGATGAATTTGGCAGTAACGTCCACAAAGTTGTCAAGGATTGTATGGCTACAGCATGCTCCAGTTTTCTGGGCCTGTGTGTGTGTGTGTGATGATGTTGTGTGTGTGTGTTGGTTTTTTTTTTTGGGGGGGGGGGGGTTTGTGTGTGTGATGCAGGCATCTGTGGTTGTGCTGTGGTTGTCTTTGGCCTCTCCAGTGTGGGTGGCAGGTCTTAATTCAGTTTTAGTTTCAGTGTCTTATTTTCATGGATGGTTTATTGGGTCCTCTCGATTTGTCTTTTGGTACAAACAAATTATCCCTGTAGTATTATTTTATTGATTGGAATATAATGACAGCCAACTGTGTTTAAGCTCTTTCCTAAACAACTTTTGCACTTAAAAGTTACTGGCCCTCATTTATCAACCTAACGTAGAAACCAGCGCAGATATGAGTGCAGAAATCATCTTACGACAGGCTTCACGTGGGATTCATGAAAAGTTCGTATCACACCAATCAGAGCGTAAGAATGGTCGTACATTGATAAATGCGGCGGCTGGAAACGATCGTCATTTAAATATCACCCAATATATTCTCGGTTTTGAGGCCTCGCCCCTACAATTTACGACATGGCGAGACGTAATCCGGCTGAGAAGCGGAACTTTTCAGAGGTGGAGATTGAAACCATGATATCTCAGGTTCATTTGCACTAACGTGTGTACTATTTGTCAGCCTGAAAACTGGTATTAAAGGCTGGAGAAAGAATGCGGAATGGAAGGAGTTCACTGATGCGGTCAACAGTGTTGCCGTAGTAAATCGGACTCCAGCTGAAGTTTAGCCTATTTAATTTATACATCCTTGACACATTTTTCTATAGTCCTAATAGTAATATACAGGCTTCTATTGCAATCTATTAGGCCTACATGTAGGTGTACCTATAATTAAATAAACACACGGTAGCGGAGTTTATGCAGTGTCTTTTATTTCACTCCTGTTTTTTTTCATGAGTCAGAACGAGGCAACAGCTGAGGGAGAGCGCGTGTCCTCCACCCCCCGTGCTGGACCACCACCTCGACCCTGTCTCCTGACAGCAGAGGGGCTGGAAAAACAAGCCGAAATTAAAGCTGCGAGCAGCGATGGACAGGCCCTCGCGCCTCGGCGCGCGTCGGGGTTACCGGTGGACTCCGCTCCTTGCGACCGTACATTTGCTCAGCACTCAGACGCCGCAAATTGTCACCAATGAAAAGGGAAGTTCAACGATACCTCACACAAGACTCTACGTCATACGGTTCATTAGCTGTGAAAAGGGGCGTGGCTAATGCATAGTGGGCGGGTCAAACCATCACCAATGAAGAAGGAAGTCTCTGCTGAACTCAATGATACCTCACACAAGACTCTACCTTAGATGGGTCAGCATTTATTAAAAGGGGGCGTGGCTTCAACATAGGGGGCGGGCCAAACCATCACCAATGAAGAAGGAAGTCTCTGCTGAGTTCATTGATACCTCACACAAGGGTCTATCTTAAATGGTTAAAATTTTAAGAAAGGGGGCTTAAGGGAACAAAAAAAGAGAACAAAAAAAAAAAAAAAAAAAAAAAAAAAAAAAAAAAAAAAACCAAAAAAAAAAAAATTTTGGGTGGGGGGGAAAAAACCCCCAAGGGGTTGTTATTGTGGCGAGTTAACATTAATGTCATATTATAGGCGCGCTCAGTATCACATGTAGACCACACATTCAAGTTTCATGTAAATCGGATGATGTTTGTCATATAAGGCGCATTTCCTGTTGCCAAAATTGACTTTTGGTCATAGCGCCCCCCGCGCTATGACGCTATGTAAATTTTGGCCTGTAGGTGTCCTCAGGCCTGGACCCTTGACAATCGTGAGAAATTTCGGGCAGATACGACAACGTACACTCAAGTTACAACAACTTCTTTGTTCATTGCTAAACACTCAAAATGGCCGCCACGCCACGCCCACACCGTCTGACGAAAAGTTTTTCTTTTAATAACTTTTCATCTTTAAGGTGTTGGGATGGTACAGACCAAGTTTGAAGTCTATCAGATGAAATCTGTAGGAGGAGTTCGTTAAAGTATAGCACCTTGACTATTAGGCCTACTTCCTGTTGCCACTAGGTGGCGCTATGACTTTAAGTAAATATCGGCCTTTATTTGTCCTCAGGGTCGGACTCTTATGAATCCTGAAAAGTTTCGAGCCAGTTGGACAACGTACACTCGAGTTACACCCACTTCCTGTTTCGGCGGCGAAATGCACAAAATGGCCGCCCCGCCACGGCCACGCCCTATGACGAAATTTTTTTCTTTTAACAACTTTTCATCTTTAACGTCTTAAGATGGCACAGACCGAGTTTGAAGTTGATCGGATGAAATCTCTAGGAGGAGTTCGTTAAAGTATGACATGTGGAAATGGCCAAAATCGCACTAATTTCGAACTTTGAAATCAAAATGGCGGACTTCCTGTTGGGTTTAGGGTTTGGCTCTAATGAAGTGTTTTGTACATCTTGACATGTTACATATGTGTACCAAGTTTCATGAGTCTACGTTAAACGCACTGCAGGGGCTCAATTTCTCTAACTTTCTAGGGGGCGCTAGCGAGCCACTTTTGTGCGCCTAATCGCAAAACCCTTAAAATACAAAATTTTTCACCAGACTTGATGCGACCGCCAAATTTGGTGAGTTTTTGAATATATTAAGCCCCTCAAAAAGGCAAATACTTTGCAGAAAATAATTCCTTCAGTTTCAATAGGGCCTTCGCACTGAATCGAAAACTTGCGTACATAAGTTCAGACCAGACGTGAGATTTGATCGCAGCCTACGCTCACGTCCAAATTGATAAATGCCGAGCTTTGTGTAGGAATTGGCGTACGCCCGTCGTACGCCTGTTTTAGGTCGTACGCACGTTTCATAAATGAGGGCCTGTGTGTGTAGAAGACCATTGTAGGCTATCTTGTAAATCATTGTGTATGACAGTTAGTATTAGATTTTCATATTATATACAGACATTCCTGTCTGGTTATTTTATTCATAATAATGTATACTTCATTAATTTAAAGGTCCCATGGCATGAACATTTCACTTTATGAGGTTTTTTAACATTAATATGAGTTCCCCCAGCCTGCCTATGGTCCCCCAGTGGCTAGAAATGGTGATAGGTGTAAACCGAGCCCTGGGTATCCTGCTCTGCCTTTGAGAAAATGAAAGCTCAGATGGACCAATCAGGAATCTTCTTCTTATGAGGTCATAAGGGGAAAGGTTACCTCCCCTTTCTCTGCTTTGCCCGCCCAGAGAATTTGGCCCACCCATGAGAGAGAGACATCATGGCTTTCAAATGAGCAAAGTTGGTCAAGGCCACACCCCCATCCTCCACCTTGTCCCCCCCCCCCTTTCCTCCTCAATAGCATTTAAAGCTGTGACTGGCTCTAGCGGCTGTAATTCTGCACCAAGGCTGAATTTCGGGAAAGAGACTTCAGATACAGTATTAGGGGACCACTAAGGTCTATATAAGAGACTTCAGATACAGTATTAGGGGACCACTAAGGTCTATATAAAAGAGACTTCAGATACAGTATTAGGGGACCACTAAGGTCTATATAAAAGAGACTTCAGATACAGTATTAGGGGACCACTAAGGTCTATATAAAAGGGACTTCAGATACAGTATTAGGGGACCACTAAGGCCTATATAAAAGAGACTTCAGATACAGTATTAGGGGACCACTAAGGTCTATATAAAAGGGACTTCAGATACAGTATTAGGGGACCACTAAGGTCTATATAAAAGGGACTTCAGATACAGTATTAGGGGACCACTAAGGTCTATATAAAAGGGACTTCAGATACAGTATTAGGGGACCACTAAGGTCTATATAAAAGCATCCAAAAAGCAGAATGTCATAGGACCTTTAATGAGCAGTTTATATAGTTAGTTAGTTATTGCCATCAGGTCGACGCTACAGAGTGCCATTTGCAAGGAAAAACATATATAATGTGGTGATTGCATCCCCACTGCAATCACCACATTATATATGTTTTTCTTATCTTAATTAACTTACAGGAGAAGTCAACAATCATCAAACTGCAGAACTGCAAACATTCTGCATTCTGGCTGTTACTGTGTTACCAAGACTATCGAACATTTACATAGGCCCATTAAGTTTTTTGTCGAGGCTTACATTATGAAAAGGACCTGGGTAATGCAGATTCCCATCACCATAGTAACTCGCTGTGCCTGTGTGCGCATGCTGTGAGAGGAGAGGGATGCTGCTCTGCTCTGCTCACAGTGAAATGCTGGATATCAGCGATGTTCCCACTCGTATCAAAGCCTTTATATAATGACAATACTTCCAGCTCTTAAAAGTAGTGCTGTCCAACGATTAAAATATTTAATCGCGATTGATGGCATTAATGTCATAGTTAACTCGCAACTAATTCCAATTTGTCCCATTATTTATTCTCATTTAAATGCTCTAATCAACATGGAAAAGTGGATTGGCTTGCTTTGTGCTTTTGATGCCTGGCTTTGATGAGGGGGTGGTGGTGTAGTTTTTCTAATGTTACTAGTTGTTGCAACAGCATGTGAAAAAAAACTAGTTTGCTGGGCCAAAAAGAATGTTAATCTCGCGATAAACCTTTCTGGCTAGTAATTACTGGTTTGGGAATAGTAATCCCTTACACTACTCGTTACTGTGGAAAGTAATAATATTACAGTAATATATTACTAATAAGTAATGCATTACTGCCCAACACTGGCAGGCAGACGATGGATGCTCCTCAGCATAAGGAAAAGATAGTCAGTACACTCCGGGAATAAAGTACAAAGAAGAGATTATTAACCAGAGAGGGCTGAAGCATGTCTCTAGTCTACCGCGGTGACTGAAGCAACGATCTGGCACCGGATGTGTGAAGAGCCGAGGCTCAGGATCTGATGAGAGCCAGGTGAGCAGACTGGGAGAGGTGATGGGCTGACTGATCGCCGGTTCAAAGGTGAACAGGAATCCAGGAGCCAGGAGAGTGAGAGGCAGGACAGAAATGACACACACGTATGCACACGCACGCACACACCCACACACACACACACACACACACACACACACACACACACACACACACACACACACACACACATTTAACTTATTATTTAAGTCCACTTGAAGGGAATAAGTTTCAGGGACATAAATATTATAGGTGCAGTTAAATACATATACAAAATCATGGGCCATTGGCATACAGCAGGTCTTCATAATATTAAGCATATCCCTTTGTTCTCATGGGTATAAGTAATGGCGTCTTCGCCATATATGGCGGCTGCCTTTGATAGCAGCACAGTACTTTGCTAGCCGTTCAGCTCTCTTTTTGGGCATCCCAAGCTGACTAAGTGCTCTTACGACCACCCTGTGTGTGTCCTAAGCTGCCAAATATGAAAACAAATAGTCGGCACCTATAGCCTAGCTCTGAGATGGTGTGTGGGACACACACACTCTCACACACACACACACACACACACACACACACACACACACACACACACACACACACACACACACACACACACACACACACACACACACACACACACACAGACAAACAGGGGATAAGGCAGGAGAGGAAATGGAACAATACTGAGGCATTAAGTCATTTTTCTTCTTCTTTTTGATATTTCCACCAGATGGCACCAAAAGTAAGGAATTTCCATTGCCTAAACACAGTTTAGATATAATTCCTAAATGTCTGTGAGCTTAGTGAGTTAAAGTTTTGTCTGTGTGAAATTAGAACTCATAATGAATAGAGCCATTCAGTGAGCACAGAAGGCCAGTAGGCTGAAAAAGTGTCTCCTTTCCAAATTAGAAGATCTACAGAAGACTCCCAATACTATCATTGCAAGTTCTCCCCCTAAACTAAAACTAAACAAATGATGGCATAGTTAGGATACACTGGTTGTGTCATCCCCAAATTTGAGCAAAACAGACAGCATTTTTCTGCCATGGTTGAATGAGCCTTTGAAATGGGACAGCTCTGTGGACCTGTTTGAAATGAGGATTTTGTAGACTGTAGTCCTCTCCTGGGACTGACGCACAGCCTCCTTACACTTGGAGCACTGCCCATTAAGCTGGATGCAGATAACACGATTCCTTTCCAATTTTGATATTTATTTGGATACAGCATGAATGACTTAAATATAACTTATTGTACATATTTCCAGTGGGTGGCACTATGACTAGGACTCTGCATTGGCACAAGGATGTCCTCAGGCCTGGACTCTTATTGAGCATGTAAAAATGTGGGGCAAATTGGACAATTACAACAACTTCCTGTTTCATCCCAAAACATGAAAGTTGTTGGGCTCGATATGGCAACAAAAGGGCTTGTAAATGGCAAGTAATGCAATAACATAGCACACTAAATTCAAAAGCAACTCCTGTTAGGTTTAGGGCATGGCAAAAAGAGGCTTTTTCATCTGTCTCCAGATCTTACAAGTGCCTACCAAATTGTGTACAATTGTGGTTTCCTCCCACCGTAAAGACATGCATTCTAGGTTACAAGGATTACAGTTTAAAATTAGCCAACTGGCAGAAATACTGATTAATTCAATTCAATTGAATTTTATATATAGTATCAAATCATAACAAGAGTTATCTCGAGACACTTTACAGATAGAGTAGGTCTAGACCACACTCTATAATTTATAAAGTCCCAACAATTCTACTAATTCCCCCAAGAGCAAGCATAGTGCTGATTAATGTGCATTGTCCTCTTACATAAATAAATAAAAATAAATCTAACGTCCCTTTGACAATGTCTCGAAAATGTATACATTTGAAAGCAACGTTATACATTATATTTTTACACGCCTGACATTTTGGCACTGTAGCCATAGCTAGCATACCTGCCCGATAGCCATAGCTAGCATACCTGCCCCATCGTCATCAACCTTTGCCGCTTGTTTAAATAGTCAACAAGTTGCTGAGTTTGGCACATTTGGTCACGTCAGCTTGTACAGGATAGATTATTTTTAAATTGTGGACCCCCCAGCTCCCCCTTTCATCTTAAAATTCATCATCTTGTCTTTTTAATCTACCTATATGTCTCTTTCTTCCTCAATCACATCTTCTTCCTGGGCTTCTGCGAGTGTAGCCTGGGGGCAGTGCAAAATATTTTTGATCTCAGCAGGTTCTGTCTTAAAGCTAGAGTAAGTATCATATGAAAATAAACAATCCAACCATGACATGCTAGCTTGTCAGAGTGTGGGCTAAATAATGATCCCAAGTTAGACTAAAGTTTGGGGACTAGGGAAACACTGGCATTTATTGGTCATTATTAAAGGGCTCCCTTGACCTCTCAACTCAAGATATCTGTTTCTGAGATCTGTCATTTCAACTGCTAAATTTGAGATGCTTATACATGCATTTATCTCCTCTCACATTGACTACTGTAATGCGCTTAGTATGTCTGCTCTTGATCGCCTTCAGTTAATCCAGAATGCTAGACGATCTCACATTACCCATGTTCCTAAGTCTCTTCCCTGGCTCCCTGTTCCACATAGGATTCAGTTTAAAATTCTCACTCTTAAACAGACATTAGACAGATTTCACGGTCAGGCTCCACCCTCACGGTCTGCTGTTACTGTGGACTCAAAATCAGATAAAGACCTACCTTTTTAAACAGCCGTTTGGTTGACCTGTCTGCACCTTTTTTTTATTATTTATTATTTATTACTTTGTAATTTAAACTGTGTATTATCATGTTGTATGATTTATGTGAAGCACTGGTATTTTTATCTGTGATAAGCACTCCATGATTAATTGTATTTACTTACTTACAGTAGTCCCCTTTAGACCCACTTTATGCTAATCCCATGCAGTTTGGGGCTAAAACCATGCAGTTTTTCTCATGCAGTACAAATGTGTTATTTTCGCCTATTCTAAAATGGTGTACTGGAATATTTTTTTGCATTCTGGGGTCCCTAAACAGTCTTGGAATTGGATACATTGGGTCTGACTCTTGTGAATTCAATGAGGCCAATGTTATTCATGTGTGATGATGTTATTCCCCGTATTAGCCATCTCATTTCAGTGAGACCATTTTTTGAAACTTGACGTCACTGTATAAAACGACCTATTGTGACCGCTAGGAGAATCACATCCTCATAAAACTTCACAACCATAAACTAGAGACCTAGTGCACCTTCTGAGCAGTTCTCAGAACGAAGTGCTGAATCGCTGAAAAATGCAATTCTTAAAGAAATCTCCAAATGTCAAAACATTTTGATACCAAATCACAGCATGGATTGTGTTCCTTGATGTCTTAATGTGGTATTTTGGAGGGATTTCTGACCATTTTTTATCAATTCTTGAGTGGTCAAGAATGCTTACATTTAGAACCAAATCTATGTAACAAATTGCTGCAACAAGTTATGAGACATGATTGAGAATGATGTTTTCCATCATATACTATCGTCATAATGTTTTATGCCCTTATACACTTAACATTTAAATATGTTCCTAAACAAAACATAAACAATGTTTATTAGAGATGTATAACTAGTAAAAACGTGACACACAGTGCAAAATTGCATCTAAAATCTCCAGCTTTCAGATGATGTACCATATTCTATGTGGCATATGCTGTTACTGTATACTGAAGTGCTATCTCCCCCTAAAAGAGACACAAATGTCTCTCTAAGGGTTATTGTATTTGTAGTTTCGTCAGGTTCTGGCACAAAAACTACTTGGTTAGGTTTAGGCAACACATTTACTTAGTTCTGTTAAAGCTATAGTACGTGGTTTCTGTCGCCCCCATGAGGAATTCTAAGTAACGACAACAACACATGATACACGCCTTTCGTTGCCGCGCTGCCCCTGAGTCAGTAGCTTAGTGTTTGTTTATTGTGCGTCTGTAATATCACTGTAGGTCCCCTCCAGTCAGGGATGGTCTCAGTAGCTAACGAGGAGCCCTCCCACAGCAGAACAAGCCTCTGATTGGAGCAATACTTCACACTTCTCTTGCTCTCATTACTGATAATGAGCCACTCCACTGAACCCAGCATGGGGCTGCCGACTCAGCCTATTAGAGGCCTGTTTGTTCAAATAAACAGCCATAGTAGGTTAACATGGAGGGAGAAAAGGCAGAGGCTGTGGGCTTTATGAAAAATGAATGGCCTGAGATATGGGCTCAATAGAAAAAGGAATTAACTGTAAATTGATCGCCTTAATTGCTTCTCTGCTGCACAGATGATTATTAATATATTAGACAGATTGGTCACAGATGTTTGAACGTGTGTGCGTGCGTGCGTGCGTGCGTGCGTGCGTGTGTGCTGGCAGAGTGGGAATAGCAGATATTACCATTCACAATGGATGTGCTTTTCAGCCATGCTGTTTAAGCGGTTACACTTGGAGCTTTTCGACTTGGTTTATTTGAAAATGTAATGTTTGTTCTCTCTCTCTCTCTCTCTCTCTCTCTCTGCAGAGCCCGAGGAGCAGGGAGGTGTTGGTGGGATTGTTGTTTCTGGTGTTTCCCTTCATTCCAGCCAGTAACCTCTTCTTCAGGGTGGGGTTTGTCGTGGCCGAGAGGGTTCTCTACATGCCAAGGTGAGTCATTGTGTGTGTGTGTGTGTGTGTGTGGGGCCTACCTGCATTAATGTTTATTTTGTATGATTTGTACTCCCGCTCTATAGAGAGTGAGTAAATGTAATTTCTTGCGAAAAACATGGTCTTAATTTGGTAATGAAAGTTTCAACAAATCTGAAACGTGAAAAGTGCCTCCTGACCTATCCAAACACCTGAAGCGCATTTTTAGTAATATTTTTCCTTGTAATTATGTATGGTTTGCAAAAATGGGAAATGCTGCGTCCGTGTAGATGAGAGAAGTGTATGCGCGTTATGCACACGCTACATTATGGCCAAGCGTGCGCCCCTAAAATAGCATCTGAATAACGCGCTACTGACTTTAGACTAGCGCCACTGACTTTAGACCAGTTTTTTACCTGGTCAGTGGCGGAATTGTTTTCTGAAACTGCAAAATAGCACCAGGGAACGTTTGCACCTGAACACGCCTCCTCTTTTCGCTGAACCGCCCCCAGGAGAGCAAATACATTCCCTGATTTACCGACGTGCGTCTGTGGAGGGAAAAGTGCGCTGTGCGTCGGGTGCAAAATAGGAATGATACATGCGTCGGTGTACAAAGGCAATTGCGCTGAGTGCAAGATAGGGCCCTAATGCTAACACTGCGTAAATGCGCACAGGAGCAGCAACCGACAGCAGCTCTGTTCTGCTCTCTGCTCTGTTCACAATAATATTTTTCTCATTAATTCTACATAATTTCACAAGCCATCCGCTATAAATCACAATGTTCATATTTATGACTCGATCTGTAGATAAACTGGTCGCTGGACGCTGACTGTCACTAAACCCACGGATGTAGCTAGAATGTTGTTTGAATCATGTGTGTTAACATGGACCTGAATATTGCGGTTATGAGGCTTAGCCTGTTTTTGATCATATTGGGGATATGATGTTTACCTGGCACACAGAGAAATCAGGTTAGTCATATCTCTGTACAGGCTGTCTGCTCTGAGCGCATCCACCTCTCTCTCTCTCTCTCTCTCTCTCTCTCTCTCTCTCTCTCTCTCTCTTACATTACGCTTCAGTAAAATATTTTCATGATCTGGTCATTGTGTTATGATAAAAGTACGCTAGGAGCACACTCTCATACACATGGAATATTATAAGAACAGCTGATTTCTGGCGCAGTAAACCGCTTCAGCGGGCGGGCGGTTTTTGTGCGTACTATGAAATAGAAGATGAAGAAGAGTCAGATGATCGGACATCAGTAAACCAACCTCCACATTTGCCAAATGTCTTTGGGAGAGAAAACAAAGGCAAATAGTCAAATTATTTTACAAACTGTCTGTTGTGAACATCCATCATAGTTGACAACCCACGTCCTGCTTCAATTTGAACCTAGTGCACTTACTGTAGCAGTGCTCATAGTTTTCCTGTGCAATAACGGATTGATTACTGACATTCAAGATATGCTCACTTTCAGTTTGCACTCGAAATTAAGTGGTCAAGATTAGTGGTTTTTAAAGTGGGGTCCCCAGTGAATTAATTTCCACTATAATTCCATCTTTAAGTAACACTATGACAGAATGTATGACTATTTTGATAATAGGTTTCATTCACTTTGTGTAATAAAACATCTAACATCTGCACTGCACTTCACTCTCAAGTCAAGAGCCTCTCCACTGTCATTGGAGAGTCTCTCCTTTTCTGCTCTCAGTCACTCTGTCCTCTTTTTCTCTGTCAGTTAATCTGTCCATAATTCCTTGCTTTTAGACTTTGGTTTTCTTCCCATCTCCCGACCTCTCCTCTTCCCCTTATCCCTCCATCTTTATCTCATTCTCTGCATCTGTTTCTTTCCATCTTCATTGCCCCGCAAGTCTTCTACTCCAGACTAAATTGCAGTCTGTCAGAGCTCTGTTTTTTCTCTCTCGATTTTGGATTCCATATGCAGTTTATCCTTTAGGTTTTGTGCTGCATTAAGTGTGTAAATGTTCCCTATGAATCATGAGATCCTTAGGGGCCGTCGGTTACCATGATTAGACTTAGAGGGCCCATGGGGTCCACACATACACATTCACACTTACAGTGAATCCTCTTTCCGAGCAGGAGGCTTTAGCTGGAAGCACATAAGCTCAGAAACCCTCTGACTGGATCTCCCTCAGTGCTCACTTCACCTGCTGCATGGCTAATTGCAGTGTAACTGTCAGCAGACGCTTCTGCTGCTTCCTGACTAAAGCTCCATTAATGCACTTCAATTTCATGAAAAAATTAAGCACTACATAGGGCTGGGCAATAATTCAATATGATCATTTATTGTCTTTAAATGGAATCATGTCGTGATGAAATCATATATTGAGATATTGTGATATACAATTACGTTGTCTAAATTGCTAATAACAAGCGGACACTTACTCAGTTTTCTCAGAAAATCCGTTGTGAAACATTTTAAGGGAATATCATTTAAAGAATTGCAGATTTGTTTTGACATGCATGTAAACATAGTCAGCATATAGCTGGGAATTTCTTTTTTTTTCTCTATAATTTCACTTTCACCACATTTTTGATGATTATTTATCTAAATCTCATTGTAAACAATATTTTGTGAAAGCACCAATTGTCAACCCTGCAATATTGTCGCATTATCGATATTGATGTATTTGGTCAAGAATATTGTGATTTCTAATTTTCTCCACATCGCCCAGAATCTGCCTTGCATTTCTATCTCCAGTTGATTATAACAAAATACTGTAAAAATGGGGCCATGGTGGCCTAGGGGTTAAAGGTGCTATATACGACATTCAGAACATCAATATAGCAACAAATAGCAACAAATATTTGCTTTGTACAGATATAGTGGAGTATCGGCATCCTGAGCAGAGAGTGAAGTTGCACTCCCTCTGTGTGTCGTAATCTGAGTTGTCTGTTCTTTTCGTTTAGATAGCCAGGTCGGCCATGTGTGCATGTTAGTGCATGTCAGTGCACGTGAGTCCTTTAAAACTGTTGCTGTTTTGTGGAACATTTGCACCCCGCAAAAGAAAACGCCACATACAATATTAAATTAACTGTTTAGTTTAGTTTGGGCTATTTAAATTAGCTGGATACATGGTTTAAATGTAATTTGCTCTTACCAGTGTATCGCCCTCTGTAGCGTTTTGTTCGTCCATAGCAATCCCACCAATTGGTCCCAAAACGTCCCAGTTAGATAGTAAATGTTGTTACGTCAAACATACATTTAGTAAATCTTTACAATTACTCTCCGCAAGAACCAATCCAATCCAAACCAGAGGTAAAATGTAAACACTGATGTAAAATGTCTGTACCTCCAAACTTAAAGTACTTTTACCTCCAAACTGTACTCAGCTGAAGTACTTTGTTACATTTATTTACTGTAACCTTGTTGTGTTGTCACATTAAACTGCAGTTCACTGTTTAACGCTTCATGTTCCTTTGAACAGAAACTCTGTCCTACTGTGTTTCGCTCAGTTAGCTGTTAGCTCTATTAGCTCCGTTATCTGTAAGCTATTTTAGCTCTGTTAGCTGTTCGCTCTGTTAGCTTTTAGTTCTGTTAGCTCTGTTAGCTTTGTTAACTGTAAGCTCTATTAGCTCTGTTAGCTGTTAGCTCCGCTAGCATTGTAGCCCTGTTAGCTGCTAATTTCATACTCACCATCACACACGGGTTCTCTCTATCTTCTTGAGTGATTTAAAAAATAAATCCCCCGATGCTAAGACCAGGACGGGAGTCAACTATTTTAAACACTGTACAACTGTTTTCATTTTAAAAACAAATATACCTTTTATTTAGGGGTGTAAAGATTCACCAATATGAATCAGATACGGCTCCATCGATACGCAGACCCCTATATATATATATATATATATATATGAATATAGGGTGATGAAACATGAAATAAAATACCTCGTATTCCCTTAGAAATAAACACCTTTGTTTACTGTATGGGTTCACGGTTAACAACCATTAATGAACACAACACTTTTCATGTAAAGATAACATACATCATACGAAACAAGCATGCTGTTGTGTTCAGTGACTATGTTCAGACTACTTAAGACCACAAAGTTAACCTTTTACACAGGCCAAAACTCTCCTCAAAAATATGATTACCTCAGGACAGGCATATAACATGAAACATTGTCATTGTTAAATTCAACAGTGGTTAAACACAAAAAAACGTTCCTTTCCAGTGTGGGTGTTGTCAGTATGAATGAGCTGACAGTTTCTGTCTTTTTTTCTTAATCTTCAGCAATATGAGGGCGTGTGTATATGTTGTGTATATGCTCCAGTGTTAGTACCAGCGACATTGTACAGTCCAGTTCAGTTCAGTTCAGTTCACTAGGCGCTGGCGTGGTGTATTTGTGAGTGCACAAGCGCAGCGTCAGTTAGTCCAGTTCACAGTTCTTCGCCGACTGCGCACAGTATCTTGTGTTGTCAGTGTGTATAGCAAAGTGTGGTGCAGATATTACCCACGAACAGCAGAGATCGCACCTGAAGGTTGTCTGATGGCTGGCAGGGTAAACTTCCTAAGGAAGTAGTCGCACCAGCGGAGGAAAAGCTGCCGTTTCCCTCTGCATGCAGGATGGCCCACAGCTACAAACTCGAAATTGCGTCTTCCCACGCAGTTCACACACGGAGCGGGGAAGGGGTGGTGGTAACGTTCCAGCCCGGCACTCCTCGATCTCCACGAAGTTCAAACTAGTTCTTACTAAACAAAACTCTTGTAAGGCTAACTTTAGCACTTCTAGCAACCTAAACGATATGAACGCCAGCACTAGACTCACACTTGAATGCTCTTCCAGCCGTCTTCCTCCGTGTAGCTAGTCTGTGTCTGCACATCGGGGCGGCTGTGGCTAAGTGGTAGAGAGGTCGCCTGCCAATCGGAAGGTTGGTGGCTCGATCCCTGGCCCTGCAGTTCCATGCCGAAGTGTCCTTGGGCAAGACACTGAACCCTGAGTTGCCCCCGATGCTGCGCCATCGGAGTGTAAATGTGTGTGAATGTTTACCTGATGAGCAGGTGGCACCTTGTACGGCAGCCTCGGCCACAGTGTATGAATGTGTGTGAATGGTGAATGGTTCCTGTACTATGTTAAAGCGCTTTGAGTAGTCGTTAAGACTAGAAAAGCGCTATATAAAAACAGTCCATTTACATTTACATCGTTAGAAGCTAAAGCTAACACTCACTTTTGTTCACTGAAGCTTGGTTTCGTCGCTCACACGGTCGAAGGAAACGGGAAACCAAAACGTAGCCGCTTTACGGACTTTAGGACACGTTATATAACCACTCTGTGACTTTTTAAGTACGACTTTTTTAAGTACGACTTTAGGCGCCGCAGTGTAGCTCCACACCATTACTCTTCCGCCCTAGCCGCTCGTCCGTCACACACACATTAGCTAAGTTTCCATCCACTTGTCAATCGAATTATCTGAAGTTCGGTAAAAAAACTCATGCGAATAAAGCTGGTGAAAGTGTGTTTCCATCCAACAGCTTTAAAGCGAATAAAAACCTGTGCGTAATGACGTCACATGCTCTTTTGCGATTAAATTGGTATATCGAATTGATTTGAGACATTTTATGGTGTTTCCATTCATTTTTTAACTGAATCGCACAAGATTCAAGCGAACTTTTGCGAACAAAGTTTTGCTAGACAAAAGTAGTTGTTAATATTATAAGCCAAGCTATAGCCTAAGCTCCGATGGACCTTTGGCTGAGGATATGATCCAGCTCATCAAAAAGGTGGAACTTGCCTTATATTTTCCCTCCGGCACCGCTGCGAGACAACTCTCTTTTTTTGAGCCGTGTATCGCTGTTTGAGCGCCTTCCATTTACTCCGCAGGACGTCCCACGGCTTGTCGTAAGGGACATTCTAAAACGCTTAACGTGAAAAAGCTTAATGTGGTTTAATGTATCTAAACAACGATCAATCATCACCAGATTTATCATGGTCATATCTTGTCATGAACACTTAAGCCTGTCAAAAAACTAAATCGAAATCCAACGATTATAAGTTATCTCATGTTAATGTTTTCTTCATTATAGTGTCAGATAACATCCATAATATTTGGACATTGGGTTAGATTTGACCGTTTTAAGTGGTTATGATGAGCAATATATGGTGATGATTGATCGTTGTTTAGGTACATTAAACCATGTTAAGCTTTTTCACATTAGGACTTATAAAGCCAATGAGAACCGTGGAGAGTCAACCCCCAGCTGCTCCACTGCCCTGAAGCATAAACGCTTTATGTCAGATAACGTCCATAATAATTGGACTTTGGGTTAGATTATTTGACAGTTTTCCGTGGTTGTGATGGGTAATATGAGAGACAAATTTGGTGATGATTGATCGTTGTTTAGGTACATTAAACCACGTTAAGCTTTTTCCTCGCCATATTAATACGGCCACTGATGAAGAAAATATTAACGTGAGATAACTTCTATAATCGTTGGATTTCGATTTAGTTTTTTTGACAGGCTTAAGTGTTCATGACAAGATATAACCATGATAAATCTGGTGATGATCATCGTTGTTTAGATACATTAAACCACGTTAAAGTGATGGTTCGGAGTAATTCACCCTAGGGTCCTTTGCACCATGACCTCGAGCCAAACACCTCCCCAGAAGCTTTTTTCACCTGGGTCGAACATTGGGCGAGTTAGCGTAGAGTAGCGTTAGCCGCTGAATAGCTTAGCGCAGGGGCTAATGGACCCACGTTTGTATCTCGTAAATGACCCTACTAATAATGCCCGAAATGATACCAAAGGTCTACACTAGTATATATAGGTTATGCTCTCATAAAACGATGGATTGGAAAGTTGTAAGTACACCAGAAGTTTATGAACACTTGCCTGCTCTCTTCAGCTCTCTGTTGCTGCTGCTGCTGCTACCTGCAGTTAGACGAGTGCTTAGGGCTGTCTACAAATTACTACACCGAAAAGAGATACAACAAAAATATGTATTAATTTAATGATTAAATAAGGTAATGTCTCCAAACTTACCTCAATTATTACTTGTCTCCTGCTAGTTATATTACAGCACTTACTTTAAAAAATAAGTTAAATTAAAAAATATTTTTGTTGCATCACTTTTCGGTGTTGTAATTTGTAGACGGTCCCTAAGCACTCGTCTCCGCGCAACGCGCAACAACAGCAGAGAGCAGAAGCCAGCAGGCAAGTGTTATTTACATAAACTTCTGGTGTACTTACACAACTTTCCAATCCATCGTTATGAGTGCTACTTATATTGCTAATGTAGCACTTGGTATAATTCTCCGGCATTATTAGTGGGGTCATTTACGAGATAAAACGTGGGTCCATTAGGCCCGCGCTAAGCTATTCAGCGGCTAACGCTACTCTACGCTAACTCGCCCAATGTTAGACCCAGGTGAAAAAAGCTTCTGGGGGGGTGTTTGGCTCGAGGTCATGGTGCAAAGGACCCTAGGGTAAATTACTCCGAACCATCACTTTAAGCTTTTTCAAGTTAAGCGTTTAATGTCCCTGTCGTAACTGTTGGTCATTTCCTTCGCGAGCTCTTGATAAATGATGGAGTTTCTTAGATTTTTGCTATCTAAAATAGCTGTTATATTTTTCTGGTAAATTTAATTAAAAAAGTATCTTGTCTCCTCGTTTGTCCACTTACATCTGTTTTTGTTTTGCAAACAGAGCGGAAATACTGGGCGGAAATGAACTGAAACTTCTTCTTCTTCGTTTTATTGCAGGTTGCAACCATAAAATGACCTAAAACTTAATCGCAATTCATTATTTATTCGGCAAATAACGTTTCCATCAGCGTTTATCGCATAAGCCGTATATCGATCAAGAGAAAATCCGATGAGACTGAACGTATTTCATTTGAGTCGATATTCATGAAATTCAGTCGGATTTTACTGTTTCCATAAGGCATTTTTCATTCGAGATCACTTAATTTGGATAAAAACGGGTCGATGGAAACATAGCTATTGACTCTGCTCGAGCACCCCCCTCCTGCGCGTTCACCTCAGCTCAACTCTTAAAGGGCCAGCAACTATTTGTACCTGCTACATTATGTTGACTCCCTTGACCTGAAGACTCCAGAGGTTCATAATCCAGTAACTGCCATGATGTAGCCTATAGCCTGGTGATATTGATCCTTTACACACTTGTTTTTGACCTAAGAACATAACCATTTCTTTATTTATTTATTTATTTTTTTCTATATGTATCCTCCTCCCCTTTCCTTTTCTAGTATGGGTTACTGTATCCTGGTGGCTCATGGCATGGGTCGGCTGTATTCGGTGGTGGGCCGTTGGGGCACAACAGTCCTCAGTGTGTCCATGCTGCTGCTGCTCCTGCTCTTCTCCTGGAAGACCGTCCAGCAGAACCACGTCTGGCTCTCCAGGGAGGCCCTCTTCCGGTAAAAAGTGTTTGTGTTTGTGTGTGTGTGTGTGTGTGTGTGTGTGTGTTTGTGTGTGTGTGTGTGAGAACATCTATAACATATGTTTTGGCCCTCACACCAACACAGTCCAGCAAATTTCCCTATAAAATCTGGCAAATCAGCACACAAGAAGTGCTTTTAACTGTCCCCAGTGTATAATTGTACAGCATGTCCCTGTACTCTAATGAGAACTATTCACTGAGATTTGCGCTCAGCAGACATTCAGTTCAGGCTCAGGATCAGAATAAAACATTTTACTGAGCCCTTTAACTTTCAAATGAGAAATATTAATAATAATGACTTCAAACAGAGGCAAATACTGCTGGGCCTTTTGGCCAATTTTAATGACTACAGACTTTTTGTACCCTGTAAGATTGTGCTGTACAGAAAAGAGACATTAGGGGTAAATTTCCAAATCACTCAGTTACCCCTGTGAGGCACCCCTCCACTGTGGGGCATGGGAGAGTTGAAAGGGTTGTAGAAAAGTAAGAAATGTGAGGCAGAGATATTGTGTGAGGTGAGAGGAACAGGAGAATGCCAGTGTTTAGAACAACAGGAAGTTAGTTATTGTAATTTGGCCCATTGATTTGGCCGCTCCTCAACACAGTCAACATTAGCAGCAACAGGGACATGCAGTTTATGGAGGCAGTTAACGTTCCTTAAAATTGCCCTTAAATCCACCATTGATTACGTCCATGTTCACTAGCTTGCAGTCTTCTTCTTCTTCTCCCTTTTTCTTTTTTTTTTTTTTTAGTGCATTGCTGTTTCTTGAAGTATTACTGCTATTGAAGGCCTAATGAAGCTTCATGAACCATTTTCTTCATTTTCTGAGCCCACTAGATGGTACTCTCTGTTCAACAAAGGGTTGGAAGCCCCCTGAAGTGCATTCCTTGAGCCTTTTACTTTTAAACCAAGAGTGCCATCTAGTGGGATCAACAAATACAACTAATGGTTCATGAAGCTTCATTTGGACATCACTAATTACCGCCACCTGTTGTCCAGTGAAATAGTTTGACACCATTGGCAGTAATGTGTATTGCATCGCTGGTGCATGAATGTGCACGTGCACAAGAACAACAAAAAAGACCCACACATTAAACATTTTGGATGTCCATTGTGAATAAACGTCCATAAATCCGCTTTGAAATCATCCAATAAAGGCGCTCCCTATACTGGCATAGCCTAACCCCTGCACTGGTACAGTGCAAATTATTATATGTGGAATATTATATCAAACATGCTCTGTGTAAAATGCTGGGAAGCTGCCAGTAATGTTTGTTTTTGTTTGTGATAATAACTGTCTCCAGACTGAGGTCATTCTGTGTTGATTTGTAATTGATACATGCAGCAACACAAATGTATGTGTGTGTGTGTGTGTGTGTGTGTTGTGTGTGTGTGTGTGTGTGTGTGTGTGTGTGTGTGTGTGTGTGTGTGTGTGTTTGTGCATGGGCATCAGTTTGGTTTGAAATCTGATGGCTACAATGACGCATTCATTTTTTTTTCTCTTTAGCGCAGGTCATGTTTTGAAAGACGCTGTCCTGTAGCTTACTAATGTAAATGAATAAAAATGTATACAAAAATGTGATGATGTCCGACACTTTTTATGAAGAAGAAAGCCTTAAGTTTTCAAAAAGCATTAGACATATGACCCACTATGTTCTGCTTCATGTATCCATGTTGTACCATGTTGACACTGTCAGACTCAGAGAGAGGAGCTACGAAAGGAAAATAGGTCTGGCCTACCATAGGCTACGTGTTGAAGTTCACTGGGAAAATGTGTGGCTATGCCTTTTGCTAATATTTTGATTTAATTCCCTAATTTATAACATATCTACACACAACACAACTTCTGCAAGTTCTGCACTACAAATTTCGTCAAGATTGAAAAAGCAAAAATATGTGTCGCACAGATGAACGCTATATCACACCATGAGCTGACTGCTCTCAGTTCACAACAATATGCATCCATTCAATCTACATCAGTTATTCTGACCAAAACTTGAAAGCATGCAATCCCCATCATCATCATCATCATCATCATCATCATCATCATCATCATCATCATCACAACAACTATTCCTGAATTCAGAATTCAGATCCATGCTGCGTACAACAACATCAATTTGTTCTACAGGTTATCACTTTGATATGTTACAGTCCATGGCACTAGCAACCTGGTATGGTGCTTTATACTGTATGCAAGCTAAAATGACTTGCTCGTCTATGATACCTCGGCTCATCCCAGACAAAGAGTAGGTAGCATATAGATATGATCACTCTGGATATGATCATACGATGCCCTGTTCCCTGTCCATGCCAAGCTGTAAGCTCATTTGAAAAATAAAAAATATAAACTACAGTGCCGCAGGGGGGACATATGGCAAAGGACCACGGGTTGGACTCAAACATGGGCCACTGAGCCTTACTGAGTATACAGTATGGGGTGCCCCTATTTATTGTTAATGTGTGTTCATAAGGAGGTACACACGGTTAAAAACACTGGAAAAACATTATTAAACATTATTTTTGACTCAATTTACACACAAAAGACACATTTCACATTTAGCTGATGAAAGAAAATAAAAAAGTAGAAGATCCACTTTGATATACAAGGACGTCATTCTGGAAAGGAATTTAAATCACAGGAGGACCATTTACTTTGTTGGTTCTCACAGTGATGTTGCTCCGACCTCATTTCTTTCTACGGACTGACTTCATGCCTCCTCCTCCTTCTCCCTCCTCTTCCTCTTTGTTTCAGCTCTGGTATCCAGACTCTTCCACACAATGCCAAAGTCCACTACAACTACGCCAACTTCCTGAAAGACAGCGGCCGGCACCAGGAGGCCATTCACCACTACACCACTGCCCTCAGGTCTGACTCTGAACTCACAGTACTGATCCAACACATTCTAACTCCTATTTTCCACCGAGCGCGTTTGTGCTGCGTTCCGGAGGCGCCGTGACCGCCACGAGCAATCGCTGCCATTCAAGTCAATGCTTGATAATACACCAGCTGCACCACGGCGCTTCCCAGAACCGTGTGAATTACCTGATTGTTCTGTAAAGTAGGTGTAGAGACAATATCTGGGAGTCGGGCAGCAAGACGCTCCGCTACTGAGACGCTCCCGGTGTGGTATGGCGCATGGCGGGGGGCGGAACAAAAGAAAATGGGGGTCAGTCACACAGTACGTGGGCATCATATTCTCCTACAATTATTTAATCATTTAATCATTTTAAAAGTTTATACAAGATGATTAGGTGGAAGCCTAAATGACAAGAAACTTTGACAACTACGACCACACACACGCACGCACACACACACACACACACACACACACATACGCACACACACACACACACACACACACACACACACACACACACACACACACCTGTTCGACTCTTCCGTGCTGCAACACAGTTCGATGGGTATGCGCTTGGATCTAGGTGCTGATGGAGATGGGTGGCTTTGTGACGTGCGCTCGCTCAGTGGTGCAGCGCACTATCAATATACTGAAAGGCAGGTGGCACATGGCAAGCTTTTATGCACATTGATAAAAGTCAGTAAAATCCAATTTAAAAACAAAAACACGATTCATCAACATACTAGGGTGGGTAAGAAAAGATGTGGCTGTCAGCGCACGTTTCATGATTAGTAGTATGATTAGTTCACTCTTACTCCACAACTTTACTGTTTTGGTTCACTTTCAGCGCTCTTATTGCATCATCTTTGGCTACAGCAGGCTGCTGTTTTTTAGAGAATAACAGCTGTATAAAGCCACTGTTCCATCCCTGCTCAGCAGCAAACAGCAGACAGACACAGTAAAGGCACCGATATACTTGCTTTTTAACATTGCGTACGTGTGGACAAGCGGTGGCGACGCAAACGGCATTGTTCACATACTTGCCTGCGTACTTTGTTTGTACCTGGAGGATTAAACGTATATCAACTAGGGGCCAGATCAGGGCCACATCATCCCTGGCCGAAACCGGAAGACATTCCTTGACAACTTCTGAGTTTGCACAACGTAAACAAACAAAAACAAATGTGGCGAAACTTGAGGAAGTTTTGAAAGGGCAGAAAAAGCGTCAGCGGTGCCATCGTAGATGGTATGTTAGGCCTTTAAACCGAGCACGTCGTGACAATGGCGAGTATGTTTCTCTTGTTATGCCAATGATAGATATCGATGACGTCAGATCAGCCCGCTGACTCCACACCACAACAAACACAGTTCAGCATGATATACTGCCCCCACGTTCACGTGCTGAATTGAATCTTGCAGACACGTAGCATTCATTTCTGAAGACGTGCACAACCTACACTCCAAAGGAACGCAGCATACGCATGGCAACCATTTTACGTAAGCTAAAAGCAAGTATATTGGCGCCTTTAGAAACAAGCTGATGAACATAATGGAGCATATAGCAGCTAAAGAGACCAAAAGGTAGAGACCAAAAACTAAAAAGAGAGAATATTGGACACAAACATGACTCCTAATGAATGCTAATGTTGCCCCATACCTGCTGGATGTGTAGCTTATCTACCGTATGCCAACAAGTTCACCACATCAACTGAAAAGATGATAATATGGCAAAGTTGTTTTCCAAAGTGGCCAAAATGTTCTCAATAGATTACATTTGACTCTTTCCTCTGCTGTCCTGTCTCCTCCTCTTTTCCCCCCCTCCCCTCTGCTGTCTTTTCTTTCCTCCCCTCCTCTCAGGTTATACCCCCGCCATGCCAGCGCCATGAACAATCTTGGCACTCTGACCCGCAACCCAGAGGAGGCTGAGCGCTACTACAGGAAGGCACTGGACACCAACCCTCAGCATAACCGAGCTCTGTTTAATCTGGGAAACCTCCTTAAGTAAGACACACACACACACTCTCTGACACACTAACTAAAAGGCTATTGGAGAACAAGGCCTTTATTCACAAAACAATTAATCTTACCAACAGGAGGACTTCTTAACAAAAGTTCCTAGCTAAGAGTGTCCTCTTAAATCCCATTCACTAAGCTGTTGAGACCAACTTTGACTGAGGATTGAAAGATTGTTTTTAAGCTAATAGAAAGGGCGGGGTTGACCCCGCTGCTATGGATGATGTGATGTTTCGTGAACCATGTGATTGTGCTGTCCAGGGTCTTGGGCTGTTTTGGGTCCGTCAGTCAATATGTGATAGAAATAGGGTTAGAGGTATGTTGCCGTATCAAAATAAAGATTTTAAAATAAAATGTAGGCTGACTACATTCAGTGTCACTGATTTAACATGAAACAGAAAATAATATAGACTTCTGACTAGTCAAGTATACACTATGTGCAACTAATTGTCAGCCTCTTAAGGCTGCCGAGGTCGGTGACCCGAGTCTGTTCGGTGTGTTCCGTGCCGTCATCAGTCGGAGGAGCCGTCGGCTTTAATTTGGGCCGATTTGACTTGTTGAATCGGCCAGTGGGCAGTCAGACTCAATGACCAATCTGATTGGTGGAGTGCTAGCCCTTGACTATCAGTGCACTTATGTTAAAACACTTGATGAGCGTGACAAACATCTCTCAAAATCTGACGAAAATCTTTCAAAGTGACCTTTGTCGATCAAAAAAACAGACAGATTCAGCAACTGCATGGCCTATTTCTCGCTTAAAATGTTTTCAGAAACACGTTTCGGTGAACTATTTTCATAAAATAAAAGATCGTATTCCGAACGAGCCGCCATTATGATCGCCTTTGAAATTCGGGAGAAGCCAGACCCGTGACATTTCCGGTTTTGATTTTTTTGGGCGACAATACAGATTAGCTGTTATGGAGACGTATTACATCTCGCGTACACGCAGAAGGTACGCTCAAGTCGCTTCAGTGTTCCGAGGCACTTTTTGGACCGACGGGATCCATGTAAAAAGCCTCATAATTATCACAGTACAAGAACTGTGGCTGATAGTGAGAGATTCAAACGCAAGCAAAGCCAAACTGGATGCAAGCACAGCTTTTTCTTCTTGCCCAACTTGTGCATGAAAGGAAGGACATTAATAAAGTACTATTTGGAGTCTGGATAACTGCAAAAGCCTTGCAATACCTTTTTCAAAGCTCAGTATCATTAGAGGTTGCTAAAATGTTGAGGCGATTACGAGGTAGATTGCCAGCAGCCATTATTTTAGGATTGTTTGTGATTTTAGCACTAAAACGCTTTGTGAAATACTCAAAATTCAGCAACCGCTTTTGATCACAGAACACAAATGCTTCATCTAATGGGACTATGAAGAGCTGTCCACCGATCACCATCTGGTGGTGAGTTGGGTCAGGGGGTGGGGGAAGACTCTGGACAGACTTGGTAAGCCCAAACAGGTAGTGCGGGTAAATTGGGAACGTCTGGAGGAGGCCCCTGTACGACAGACTTTCAACTCACACCTCCGGCGGAGCTTTTCGTGCATCCCTGTGGAGGCTGGGGGTATTGAACCCAAGTGGACAATGTTCAAAGTTTCCATTGCTGAAGCTGCGGCGAGGAGCTGTGGTCTTAGGGTTTTAGGTGCCTCAAGGGGCGGTAACCCACGAACACCATGGTGGACACCGGTGGTCAGGGAAGCCATAAGACTGAAGGAGTCCTTCCGGGATATGTTATCCCAGAGGACTCCGGAGGCAGTTGCAGGGTACCGAAGGGCCCGAAGGGCTGCAGCCTCTGCCGTGAAAGAGGCAAAGCAGCGGGTGTGGGAGAAGTTTGGAGAAGACATGGAGAAGGACTTTCAGTCGGCACCAAAGTGCTTCTGGAAAACTGTTCGCCACCTCAGGAGGGGGAAGCGGGGAACCATCCAAGCTGTGTACAGTAAGGAGGGGACACTGTTGACCTCAACTGAGGAGGTAATAGGGCGGTGGAAGGAGCACTTTGAGGAAGTCCTGAATCTGACTAATATGCCCTCTATGTTAGAGGCAGAGCTGGAGGATGATGGGGGATCGTTGTCAATTTCCCAGGCAGAAGTCACTGATGTAGTAAAACAACTCCACAGTGGCAAAGCCCCTGGGATTGATGAGATCCGTCCAGAAATGCTCAAGGCTCTGGGTGTGGAGGGGCTGTCCTGGTTGACACGTCTCTTCAACATTGCGTGGAAGTCTGGGACAGTGCCAAAGGAGTGGCAGACTGGGGTGGTGGTTCCCCTTTTTAAAAAGGGGGACCAGAGGGTGTGTGCCAATTACAGGGGTATCACACTTCTCAGCCTCCCTGGTAAAGTCTACTCCAAGGTGCTGGAAAGGAGGGTTCGCCAGATATTCGAACCTCGGGTTGAAGAGGAACAATGCGGATTCCGTCCTGGTCGTGGAACAACGGACCAGCTCTTTACTCTCGCAAGGATCCTGGAGGGAGCCTGGGAGTATGCCCAACCAGTCTACATGTGTTTTGTGGATCTAGAGAAGGCATATGACCGGGTCCCCCGGGAGATACTGTGGGAGGTGCTGTGGGAGTATGGGGTGAGGGGGTCTCTTCTCAGGGCCATCCAATCTCTGTACGACCAAAGTGAGAGCTGTGTCCAGGTTCTCAGCAGTAAGTCGGACTCGTTTCAGGTGAGGGTTGGCCTCCGCCAGGGCTGCGTTTTGTCACCAATCCTGTTTGTAATATTTATGGACAGGATATCAAGGCGTAGTCGGGGTGGGGAGGGGTTGCAGTTCGGTGGGCTGGGGATCTCATCGCTGCTCTTTGCAGATGATGTGGTCCTGATGGCATCATCGGCCTGTGACCTTCAGCACTCACTGGATCGGTTCGCAGCCGAGTGTGAAGCGGCTGGGATGAGGATCAGCACCTCTAAATCTGTGGACATGGTTCTCAGCAGGAAACCGATCGAATGCCTTCTCCAGGTAGGGAATGAGTCCTTACCCCAAGTGAAGGAGTTCAAGTACCTTGTGGTTTTGTTCGCGAGTGAGGGGACAATGGAGCGGGAGATTGGTTGGAGAATCGGCGCAGCGGGTGCGGTATTACATTCAGTCTATTGCACCGTTGTGACGAAAAGAGAGCTAAGCCAGAAGGCAAAGCTCTCGATCTACCGGTCAGCTTTCGTTCCTACCCTCACCTATGGTCATGAAGGCTGGGTCATGACCGAAAGAACGAGATCCAGGGTAAAAGTGGCCGAAATGGGTTTCCTCAGGAGAGTGGCTGGCTTCTCCCTTAGAGATAGGGTGAGAAGCTCAGTCATCCATGAGGGGCTCGGAGTAGAGCCGCTGCTCCTTTGCATCGAAAGGAGCCAGTTGAGGTGGTTCGGGCATCTGGTAAGGATGCCCCCTGGGCGCCTCCCTAGGGAGGTGTTCCAGGCACGTCCAGCTGGGAGGAGGCCTCGGGGAAGACCCAGGACTAGGTGGAGGGATTATATCTCCAACCTGGCCTGGGAACGCCTCGGGATCCCCCAGTCAGAGCTGGTTAATGTGGCTCGGGAAAGGGAAGTTTGGGGTCCCCTGCTGGAGCTGCTCCCCCCGCGACCCGACACCGGATAAGTGGAAGAAGATGGATGGATGGACGGTTTGATGACGTGTGAGGTAGCATGGGATCATGGGAGTTGTTGTCTTCTCCACCATCGGCGTCATTGCAGTCAACTTCTCCCGGTTAGGGTTATTTTAGTGTTCATCGTCTACCGACAGTCTTTGAATCATTTGTCGTTTGCCGTTCTTTATCTATAACAAGGACAATTTCAGCGCTGTTTTCACAGCGTTAAGCTGGCTATGTGTTTACACAGAGACACAGCCCCTGCTCGGCTTTGGGGTCCGTTCCAGGTAGGAGGTTTAACAAACTCTGAGTCTAATCCTGATGTCTGAGTTGATTTACCCTGAGATGGGAAACTCTTAGTTTTCGGTTCCAGAACAGCTGATTTGAGTTGGTTCAATCAACTCGGAATAGGTTCACTCAGGGTTACGCGCGTGCACAACCACTATAAAAAGGCAGTATGAATGGAGCCATGATTCTACGATTCACCATGGTAACAACCACAAACAAACGGGTCGGCGGAAATACTTATGCGCACATACAGCGAGTTTGAACCGTTTGAACATGCATTTCGTTAAAAAAAAGCAAGACAGCGGCTGCTGCTGCAAAAGAGAGAGAATTGGTGTGGGAGAAAATTGCTGCTTGAGTCAATGCGTACGCATTAACAGTGTATCAATTTCTTTAACATATAATATTACTGGTGAAAACTGGAATTGTATTACACCTATAATTTCATTTAGGTGCAATCCTGCGGGCTAAAAAGTAAACTACAGGCTACTAATCCCATTCTGAGGCTGCAGCACCATGATCATTAACAGAACTATAATGTATAATCATTTATTTCTTTTTAATGGCTCTCACTGGTTTGTGTCCAGGGAACACTACAAAAACGTTTAAAAAAACGTTTCAGAGCGAGTCACACTTTTCTGACGGCTCTGCATACAGTGGCTTTACTATTACAGTATGATCCGCTACACTGTTATAAAGAAAACTGCCGTTTGCAAAAAATGTAATGCGACACAAAGAATCTGCTGGGATGTTAAAGCCTGTCCGCGATGGCTGATGTTAGTGATATGAGGACGGATAAGGTATCTACATATCTAATGGACTGTGATAAAAAATACCTCTCAAATTGGTTATGTGGAAATGAAAATACATCTATAGTCGGGACTCAATATCATCTCCCGACGTAAACTCTCTGTGAATTAATACAGCTTTTTCATCAACGGGATCGTCGACAAAAGGACATGACATATTTATAGTATGCCTAACATAAACCAATATGTTTTTTTTTATTCATGCAGATAACAAACTGATACAGACTGACTGAGAGAAACTCTCGTTTTTTTTTCTCAGTTTCTCTCAGTCTCCTCCCTCTCAGAGGGAGAAACTCGAGGTTTCTTGAAGAAAGCCTGCTCACGACCAGGTTAGGTTCACAGGTTCAGTTACCATAGTAACTGACTCTGAGGTGAAGTTACCATAGTAACTGACTCTGAGGTTAAGTTACCTCTCTTTCTGAAACGGAAAACCCAGAGTTTCCCTCTCAGGGTTAACAAACTCAGAGTTTTCACTAAACCTGCTTTCTGTAACGGGCCTCTTGTCTGCAAATGTTCAGCCCGACCTGAATCAATACCAATAACTTTAAAGGGTAACTATCGTTTTTTTTTAACCTGGACTCTATTTTACTATGTTTTTGTGTCTAAGTGACTGATGGGAACAACAATCTTTGACATTGGTCCAGTATTAAGAGATTCAGCGGGGGGGATATCATTTTATTTGACAGGTCGACCGAAATCTTAATTTACTTTTTTTTTGTCTGGAGTAGCTAGGTGTGGTTTGGGCATAACGTGGAAATAACCAATCAGAGCGTCATCTCACATTCCCTTTAAGAGCAGGCGCTTGTTCCATGGCGGATTGCTATTATGACGGCGGATTTGCCTGGCGCACGCCAGCGGGAGCTGTCCGGGACGCGGCAAAGTAATAAATGCCCGTCTTGGCCGGGTGGCGATGTTGCTGCGGCCTCTCGGGCGCATCTCCTCAAGTCTGGAGAGGATTGCTGCAGCCATGGAGCGTGGGCCTCCAAACGCACCACCTGCACCTGTTGTGCCCCTTCCTCCTCCCCCCACTCCATCTCCGTCCATCCGCTCCACCAGGAGCGCATCGAGTGTCTAATCCCACCGTAGTACAACATTACATCTCCTTAATTCCTCTAATATTTCCTCATTTATGTCATTAACACATCCATGATTCATGGAAATGTTGTGTGAAACAACAAGCCACAAAGAATGCTGGGACTTTTTGAGGACTGTATTGTAAAGTTCCTCCTGATCTATCCAAAGACCTAAAGCGCATTTTCAGTAATATTTTTCTTTTTCACGCTACATTATGGCCAAGCATGCGGCCCTAAAATAGCATCTGAATAACGCACAACTGACTTTAGACTAGCGCCACTGACTTTAGACCAGGTTTTTCCTGGTCAGTGGCGGAATTGTTTTCTGAAACTGCAAAATAGCTTCAGGGAACTTTTGTGCCGGAACACGCCTCCTCTTTTCGCTGAACTGCCCCAGGGAGCGCAAATATATTCCCTATTTTACCGACGTGCGTCTGTGGAGGAAAAAGTCCGCACCCCTCAGATTAATATTCTAAATGTCTGACAACATTATGGAAAGGATTTCTAAGGATGTCAAGCTTTCTGTTAAAGAGCAAGATCCTTTTTTAAACATAAAAACATCCGCGAAATCACGTTCGCTAAAACCACCAGACTCCATGTAAATAAACAGTAATTTCGACAGAAACAAAATAAAACTATGAAAAGCTGTTTTGGGTCGTCTTTCCACTTTTCCAACCATCTCAACCCTAGTTTTGGTTGAAATAAACACATAGTTTACTGATTTACATGTGAAAATATGTTAGCTCTATACACGCTAAAAGTATTGCTTTATTAAATGGAGTCTGGTGGGTTTAAAGATATAGCTACTCTGGATGGCATTGCCCTGGCCTCCAGCACTACTGTCAGAAATGGCTTGAGCCCCCCTATAAAGGCTCTAAAATCGCCAATGCTAAGAGGTCAATTTATTCTAGGCACGTCCGGAGATTTTAATAATCAATGAAGTCAGGCTGCTGTGCCTTGTGCATAAATTTGCACAGCATCCCTTGATGTGGAGACACTTGGGAGTCTCATTTCCAGACTGCAGGGCAGAGGCGTATACGTGCAAAAAAAGAGAGAAGTTAAATGAGAATGGCCTGACCTGAATCGATTCAACTTGCAGACCTCTACCTATTCACCACAGGAAGTATGAGGAATGGCGAATATGTTGGAAGATAGACCATTATTATTCTTGCATTGGCTTAATAATAATAATAAGCTCTTCTGAACTGCTGCAGTACAATATGATGGACCCTTACATTTTCCAGTATAACACTTAAAGAAACTCTTACATTGAAGTTACAGAGCTACATTTCATACTCTCTCCTTCTTGGGTGTCTCTTTAAATTTGGGGAATGCCATGTAATCACTCGTTTAGGACTTTGTCTCAGCTCTTCCACTCCCTAGAATTCATTACAAGTTACATGAATGCCTTTTAAGTTGTGATCACTGCATCACCGCATTCGCAGTCTTAGAACACAGTTGGTATCAATGCATGGGAATAAAAGAGAAAACCTGTAAATGCCAGTGTCTCCCGAATAATATTAATCCTGGGGTTGAAACACAACAAAGTATGTTTTTATTGTGGATAGCTTTCAGGTCTGTGATTAAACTGGAGCTTGTCACCCACATAGATTTCAAATAACAAACCATTATTAAACTTTAATGACCATAATTCATTGCACTAATAATTCATTGGAACTACATAAACAGCCATGCTATTGCATTTTATTTTCAGATTCAAAATAGCTCTTCACCAGCACTTACTGCTCTTCTCCCGACACACAATATGAGACCAGTACGCCTCACTAGGTCAGTCTCACAGGCACTCATTCAGTTTCCCCATACAAAAACAACTATGGTCAGAAATCCTTTTTTTATACTTACACCAAAATTTGGAATGAAATTCCCCATCATATTCGAACACTATCATCCATCACATATTCTAAAAAGTCATACAAACTGTTTCTTCTTGATAGTCACACTTGCACACATTGATTGTTCATGTATTGTTCTAGTTTTGTTTGTCCGTATTTAATGTTTTATCGTATCTGTCTAGTCCATGATAATGTCCTGTGTAAATGTTTTTGTTCCCATGTCCCAAAATTATGTTCAATGTTCTATGTTGCTGCAGAAAAGGAACCTGCTGAGTCAGGCCCATTTATCTTGTACCTTAATTGTTGCTTTTAAATTTTCCTGTATAATAAATGAAATGAATGAAGACTAATGATGCAGAACCTTGGAGTTATGGTGTGTCAATGAGGACACAAACAGATATGTTGAACCGTAGCCTCAATTACCCCGACTCCTGGCACCGCCGCTGTAATCTGACAAGCTCTTTATACAGCTGTGGAGGTTTTTGTTTTTGTTTAGCAACACAGCTAACGACAGTAAACGTTAATGGATGATCAATAATGGATAAAATATGGACAACAAGACTATCAATACTTGATCTAAGAGTCTGGATTTATTGTACCTAAGTCCCCGAAAAGAAGCAGAAGTTCCAGACTGGATAGAAAATATTTTGTACGGGCTACAATCTCCCCGGGGACATGGACAGCATCGGAAAGCCACAGCTGTTAGCTTTCAGAGGAAGGAGACGGCAAGGAGCCAGCGTTTACCGAAGTTATTAAATCATCAATAAACTGTACATTTTGTTATCGTATATGACAGGCTCGGTCTCAGAGGGTTTAAGCTCATGCACGTAACGTTATAGTAGCCTAACGTTATATAATAAGGTGACCATTTCTCAAATGAAACCCGGGGGCAATTTGAGTTTAGCAACCAAGATCATTAAAATAGGCCTATCCGATGTTCTTGACTATTAAAGAAAACAGGGAGACAATTCCAGTTTAATGTAATTTGACCATTGTAACTGTGGTTGTGCTGCAATAAACTGATGTGCAGACATACTGGTAAAATTGGGTACTAGCCTAACTATTATTTTTGGATTAAATTATTAAACCTCAGTACGTTAGGCCAACTTACATTTTATGAAAAAGTGACTAATGTAAAACCATATGTAGCCCTAATATTGAATACAGTACTAAAGAAAATGGAAAGACAAAGATGTTTATAAAAGCTGCTCTAGTAGGCCTACAGTTTTACCAAACCCTGCAGAGCAGCACAAAGCAGAATTCCTACAATTAAATGGGACAGTGAAGTGATCTCACATATGTTTGTCTGTGGGGCGATCACATAAAAAAAGAGCATGACGCGATAGAGACGTCAACTCTGTTACCCAGGTTTTTTCTGACGCTTTACTCAAAATAGCAATGTTATGTGTTATTAACGCAGGCCACCAATAACAGGGACGTCAGGTCACCATGGCCCTATAAGCTGGTCACATGGCAGCCCCCCCTGATCAAAATATGTTCCCGCGCACTGTGTGTGTGCTTGTCTCTGGGACACAAATAAATCATAAATAGTCTCAGGAAGGAACTTGTTTTGGTGGAACATGTGTACGTTCAAAAGTAGTTTTAGTCGTGCAACAGAAAACTCCGATTGGACAGATAGTCTAGCTAGCTGTCTGGATTTACCCTGCAGAGATCTGAGGAGCAGTTAACCATAGTCCTCACAAATCCACCGGAGGTTAGAACCCCAACACAAAGGAAGAGGAAGGGGACGGACATCCGGCAGGAAATGAGCGACATCCGGCAACGGAGCAATCCCCTAAATGAATCTTGGTCGATATAGACTAAGCCAGGTCTAACCTGTGTAACGGCAGCAACAGAGAGTTTGCTTGTCTGGCAGAGAGGCAGGGCATTCCTTACTTTGCATGGCAGCTAAAGGCAGAGGGACCGCAGGGTTAGCTAACGTTAGCTGTTCCCAGACAACAGAGTTGGTTTTGCATTTTTTTGCTCACCAAACGCTGCTGCCATCTTTACTCGCGCTGAGTTTTTTAAATTCCAGCGGATGATATGCGCACGACTTGCCTCCCTGACTGGCTTCGGGAGGGGCGGAGGGGCGCGTGCGCGTGTCATTCAGAACACAAGACAAAATAACAGTGTTCTTGCAAAACAGAACATGGCAAAATAATCTTTTTTTCTCGATTATACTATTTTGGTGATCGTTGGGAGCCAAAATCGAAATTGAAATTGAAATTCAATTAATTGCACAGCCCTAGGCTGCCAATACCGTCTCTCCATACCGGTTCCTAAATCATAGTTTTTTCTATTCCAATTTTATAAAACAAAAATAAATTACAACATTACACATTAAGGCACAAATCGTTTTATTTATTTTTCAGCTCCTACTATGTGAGTCCGTCACTGTGCATAACATAGAGCTTTCTTGTATGCCTCTACGACGTGTAGCGTTGACAGACATATGTGCCTGCACATTGTGTCAATGACAATAACATTTAATTGAATTGAATAGACAGCCAATCAGCAGCAATATTAGATCTTGGTACAAGCATGCTGGTCTATTGGCATTTCTTTAAACCAATCACAATCGTCTTGGGCATCACTGAGTGCCGTACAGAGCAACGGTGCCGCTGTAAAATACCCTAATTATTTTAGTCGTGACACAGAAAACTCAGATTGGACAGATAGTCTAGCTAGCTGTCTGGATTTACAAGGTAAAGTACCGGACATCTGACCTAAATGAGGGACATTCGGCGGCATTTTCGGCAGCACCTGAGCAATCCCGGAAATGGAACGTTGTGTATAAAGACACACCTTTTGTTAACCCTATGTCCTCCCACCCTACTGAAAAAAATCCTAGATGGAACGCTGGATGATGATGATAATGATGATAATGATGATGATGAGATTGATGATAACATTGCTGATGATGATGCTGTGTTCCAGGTCTCAGGGGAAGGACAAAGAGGCTGAGACTCTGCTGAAGGACTCCATACACTTCGGCCCACATTTTGCTGATGCCTACTCCAGTCTGGCATCCTTCTATGCTGAGCAGGTGAAACATCCAGAAAACACAAAGGGGACCCTCTCTCTCTCTCTCTCTCTCTTCTCTCTCTCTCTCTCTCTCTCTCTCTCTCACACTCACGCACATACAGTATGTACCTGACTTGACTTTGCTGCCCGGGGGAGTGTTGTAACTCATCACTACTTAATAACTCCTGAATCAAATTAGCTTTAGCTGTAGATAATTAATCTCTCTGTATGCAGCAATAAAGCAGCATTAGAGAAGCCTGTTAAGTTGTACAGACTCCAGCTTCCTGTAACCTTGGTCTAGTTTATTCCTGTTTTAATCCTGTATTCATTTCATCTGCATTCTCCCACAGAAACGCTTTGCTGAAGCCAATGAAGTGTATCTGAAAGGTATAGAGAACTGTCCGGACAGCTCCGACCTGCATAATAACTATGGAGTGTTTCTGGTGGATACGGGTGAGTTGAACCTAGTGGCTCGCTGGCCCTGGGGCTGCTGGGTAAACACAGATAGACATACGGTTTACCTTAGCAAAAGGATTGAACCACTGCCTACATGTTAAGTTTAAACTGGCTTTTTAAAGGGCTTTGCAGGTTTTGACAGATGAGGGTTTATCCTGATGAATTTTGATTTGGCCCATTAACAACCTAAGCTTAGCCATAGATTTCAGCCATAGATTTCAGTTCCTTTTAGCCAATTATAAAACTTGACGTGCAGCGTGAGAATTATGTCTTGCTGCGGAGATCTTACCCATCAGTGTAAACAGTCTGTAAGTTCTTGTCATGATAAAAAGAACTGTGTCACTTTCAGTGGTCACTTGTTGGCACCTGTACAATTTAAAACAAGTGTTGTACAATTTTGCCAGTTTACTTTTAAGATGCCTATATAGCTGCAGAAAAAAAAAGTCGGCAGTGGCGTGTGAAAACACGGTTTACTCCATACAGGATTAGAATGTAAAACAGATGTTGGCAGCTTCAAAAAAGACGCCAAGTGTGAACATAGCCTAAGAATAAAGTTTGTTTTGTGTTATTTTTATCAGTGCAATACAGATGTAGGTACAGTATGAGAAGCACTTTACCAGAACTTATTATAATGGGACATTTTTACCAAATGCCGCGTATGAATGGTTGTGTTATTGTTATCATCATAAACACTGAATATTTTGAATGTTTTACAACTCTGTAGAATATAAATGAACAGGAGCAGGTTTTCAAAATCTGGTCACTGTATGTGACCAGATTTGTAAAAATCTGGTCACATACAGTACATTTGATAGATATTCCTTTTATCTTTCTCCTGTCTCACTTCGCTCACATCCTTTGTTTTTTCTTGCCCTTACTCTATCCTTCTCTTTCCCGACTGCATGTTTCTTATTTCTTTCCTTATTTCTTCTTAATTCCTGCCTTATACTGTTAATCCTTCATTTCTTTCCTCCATCCTCCCACTTCCTTTCCTTCCTCCTTGCTCTCGTGTTCCCCAGGAGAGGGGGAGCTGGCAGCCGCTCACTACCAGCAGGCTGTTAGACTCAAACCAGCCCACTATGTTGCCATGGTGAACCTGGGCCGCCTGCTCCGATCATCCAATGAGAATACAAAAGCTGAGTCTTGGTACAAAAGGTGAGTAAAATATGATATTTCAGCAGCATCGTATTTCTACTCACTGAGGCCTGGAGCACAAATATTTATCAGCTGCAAGGCTACTATACTTTATACTGCTGTGTAGTTGACCGTGACCTTTGACCTCCCAGAAGAACAGTTATTACAAGTTTTTATTTAATCCAAACCAAATTCAAAAAAATGGGTAGATGGCTAATTCACAACATTCAACGTCGAAGGAGAAATGATCGACAGAAAAAAATCCATTACGTCAATGAATGAAATTAGTCAATCAGAATATAGCATATTATAACTAAGGCTGGGTATCTTTCAAAAATATTCAATATCGGTACCGATACCAATACTGTGACTTTGACACCGGTTCTTAACAGATACCTTTTTGCGATACCAATTTTATAAAATTGACAAAAAGAAATTACATTACAGCACACTTTTTAATTTTTTTGCTACTACGTGAGCCGTCTCTGTGTAATGTAAAGTTTTTCCTGCGTGTCTCTACGACGTGTAACGTTAGACAGCCAATCACAGACACTGGCCCAATCCCAAAGTGAGCCCTGAGGACTAAGGACTAAAGACTCACAGACTTAATTGATCTCAGGTGCTAAGTGAGTGAGTGTGTGAGGCCACATGGGCTCAGATAGGTATTAATGGGATTGGGACAGCACTTCACGAGATCACATGTTACCTTGGCGACGTTTAATAACAAAGATGTTGCTGACACTTGCCGGTTTGGGAATTTTCATTTTAAGTTGTTGCTTTCCACACGGCCAAGGCCCAGGAGACGGCTGCCTGATTCCACATTATTTCAAGCTCTTGTTTTACAAGCTGGACACCAGGTTGGTCTGTTCCGTGGTCGTGTGTCGTGCTGTTGTTTACCTTTGTAAACGTCACAACGCTTTGAACTGTGGGTAATTCCCTTTGGTGAAGCCTGCATCGATGCAGACTCACGGAAAGGGCTCAGTAAGTGTGTACTCAAACCCTCACGCCCTTTGAAATTCCACATTGGGACAACCCTAAGCCCTTACGAATTTTGCAAGAACGCGCATCAAAGTCTGTGAGTCTGTGAGTCCGGACTTTGGGATTGGGCCATTATTAGATCTTGGTAGAAGCATTCTGCATGCTGATTAGCTCGCTGACGCTGATGAGATTTGCTCCTTGAAATTGGGTATTGAATGACGAGGCATTTTTCGCTACGCAATACTTTAGAGGCAATTCGTTCTGTGCCTAAAAAGTATTGAATTCAGTACCCAGCCCTACTAATAACTCGCTCTTTTTTATTGCTTTTCAAATACTGTTTCCATTTGTCTATAACTTACTTCTGTACTGAACGCACAGAGATGTCATTGAAATTGATCTTTTCATTTAACTCCTGACAAGAAAATAGTATATATAGGTATATAGGTATAATGACCACAAACAGAGACTAGACTCCCTCATTCATGTATTTACTACCACCTACAAAATACACACTCAGTAGTTTCCTTTGCAGTGATGCGTCATCAGTGGCATGTGCACAGTAATGTTCACATCTATAAAATGTAATGCTTTGCAATGTGGAATAATTAGCAGAAAGCAGTGTCCAGTGGCCATGTTGTGTTGCCTTGTTGGAATGTTTAACGGCACCGAAAATTGCTCTGAACTCTGATACTGAAATAAAACGGCGAAGGGTGAATATAGTGTACTAGATAGTAATGTGTAGTGCTTTTGGACACAGTCTCTTGTCTGTACTTATGTTCTGTTGTGAGCCAGGCTCATAACTGTTTTAATTTATATTCTGCAGCGGTCACTTTGTCACCAAATAAAGTTTTCTCATTTTAAGTGTGAAATTAACCATTGAGATGTATTGGATTTTTCATGCCTGCTTGAAAAATGCACTTTCACCCTAGCTGGGTAGAACAGGCAACTCAGGAGCCCTTATAATTTACTGGTGCCACTGATCTGTCTCTGTAGAATTTTGAAAATAAGATATAATTCCTTCTGGAAGATGAACTTTGGTCAAAGAGCACAGAAATCATCTTACGACAGGCTTCACGTGTGATTCATGAAACGTTCGTATCACACCAATCAGAGCGTAAGAATGGTTGTACATTGATAAATGCAGCGGCTGGAAACGATCGTAATTTAAATATCGATGCGTGATGTTGTGCAGAACCCCACAGGCTATAACAATGTTGCAGACTTTTTCTGCCGTGTTCAAGCCATCTGCCCTTAAACAATCCGATGGAGCGCTCCACCGTCGCACGTGGGCGTACGTGTGCATTGTTGTACTGGCGCATAGAGGTCTTCTAAAAGAGCCAGATCTGCCATTGCTGATACGTGATCAACTGATGACTTCTCCTGTTAAACTGATTATATGCTGCACCGCAAGTTCACACTTACTCCAAAACTTGCGTACACGAGTTCAGACCAGACGTGAGATTTTTTCGCAGCCTACGCTCACATTCAAATTGATAAATGCCGAGCTTTGCGTAGGAATCGGCGTACGCCCGTCCTACACCTGTTTTAGGTCGTACGCACGTTTCATAAATGAGGGCCTGTGTGTTTTCACTTCATGAAAGTTCATTGGAACATTTTGGTCGACAACAAATTTCTTGTTCAGCATTCTACCAACAAAGCTAGCTAGCACTAGCGTTAGCTGGTAACTTCATTAATGTCTCCAGTACCCAGAGGTCTGTGTTTATCGTCCGGTAAAACTCCGCTGGATGACTCACTTCAGAAGGGTTGAAAAACTGCACCATTCCCTCTTTAGCCTTTAGCTTAGCACAGCATCGAAACCATAACAACACTTGCTTGGCCGCATCATCCTACCCAACTCAACCCTCTCGTCAAAAATCGTTACATTAGGTTTAAAAAAACCAAGATGGCGACTGCCAAATTGCCAAACTCAAGTCTTTAAAACAGTAGTCCACAAACCAATGGGTGACGTCACTGGTGCTACGTCCATTTTTCTTAGTCTATGATCTGTCCACATTTTTTAAATATTAAGTACAGTACATTTTCCACTGTGAGCCAACAGGTCAGGAGGTCAGAAGGCCACTGGACTGCTCACAGCAAGGTGCAACAAGAACAGGGTTTATGGGAAATATAGTCTACTAATCATATCATACACATTTTGATGTTTTATCACTGTATGTGGCAGCTAAAACACTTGTTTTAAAGAGAACAGTTGTTGAAAGCCATCCTGTGTGACCTTTGCCTTTTTCCTGCAGGGCGCTGCAGGTGACGAGGAAGGTGGACATCCTGACTCCGCTCGGAGCTCTGTACTACAACACGGGCCGGTACGAGGAGGCCCTGCAGGTGTACAAAGAGGCTGCTGCCCTGCAGCCAGACAGCACCGACATCTGGCTGGCTCTGGTGAACACACACACACACACACATGTGCATGCACGCACACACACACACACACACACACACACACACACACACACACACTCATTGAATCATGGAATGCCAGGACATCTGTGTGTGTATGTGTGTGGTTTGGGAAAGCTGCCACTTTCTGGATATTCACCAAAACAACATCTGTCTGGCCTTGAACATGCCAAAACCTGAAAAAACACACACCATACACCACTCACACACACGTACACACACACACACACACACACACACACACAAATTCACACATGCTATTTCTGTCTCAGGCTCAGGTGTTAGCCATGGCCGGTCGTACCAAAGAGGCAGAGACGATGACCCTGGACATCATATCCAGAGAAGGCAGCTGTATCGAATGTTACCGCCTCCTGTCTGCCATCTACAGCAAGCATGGCAACTACACAGAGGTGTGTCTGTGTGTGTGTGTGTGTGTGTGTGTGTGTGTGTGTGTGTGTGTGTGTGTGTGTGTGTGTGTGTGTGTGTGTGTGTGTGTGTGTGTGTGTGTGTGTGTGTGTGCATGTCTGTGTCTCATGGCCTTGGCCTCTGTCTGGTGCTCAGAGGTAAGATAACACACTGTTGGGGATGATAAACTCTCAGCAGGAGATGCTTTCCGCTCCAACAGTTACCGTGGAAACTAATCACCTGTGCTGCACATCAGACCAGCAGCCACTTTTCCTCCCAATCTGTTCTATCACCACCATCAGCACTTGGGCTTGCCTGTCTGACACTTTCACTGTCTCACAGTTAATATGAATTCTGTGTTTTTAAGTATGCAGAGTGTTCACACTAGAAGTCTACAGTACGATGAAATGCAAACACACATACTAATACCATTGCCAGTGTGGTATTGGTGGACATTATTGTCACATTTGTCCCATAATCCTTTAATCGCAGAAAGGGAGGAGCTACTTACAACTGGAAAGAAAGTAAAGAAATTGCACTCAAAAATGCAACATTTTAGGTTCAACTAAAACTGATATTAATACAGTATATAAGTGTACAAATGAGAGTCCAAGATATAACAAGAACAATAAGATGCAATGCAACACAGAGCCGTGTGTGTACAGTATATGTGTGTATTCACTCGGATCTGATCACAAGAAGTGTAATGTCATTACTGTGACCAGTGGGTGGAAGAAGCATTCAGGTGCATGTAGAAATACAATACTTAAAAAATACTTACAAGCAAGTATTCAAAAGTAATACTGTAGTACTGTAATTATAAAAATGGCCCTGTCAGTGTAACTGTTTATTGTACTGTTTGAGGTACTTTATAAACATCTGGATTGATGTATCTATAACAGTACATTATATTTTACAAAGTGATCATGTGTTTCTTATGTTAAAGGGTCATGTCGGGTTTTTTGAACCTGAACCCTATTTTCCCATTCACTGGTCTCTCATGTGAACAAAAATCGTTCAAATTGGCTGCGAGACATGTATCCAACACTGTACGTAAATTTAACTGTAGAGCATCGGCGTCGCCAGGTCATTTTAGCAGGGCTTCAGCCCCCAAAGTTTTGATGGTATCCCAGAATGTAATTTTAAATGTAGGCAACACAAAGTTTAGGTGCGCAATATTATTTGTTTGAAGTTCGTATGACGTGACGTTTACAGTCTAGGTTTCAGGTCTTAAAGACACAGAGCTCTGAAGCAGACCTGTGTGTCGCTTTGTGTCCGCTCTCTCTGTTAAAATAATGCAGCTTCAGGTAATCATAATGGACGCGCTCTGCTGTGGACATGCTGCGGCAGATGTGTCGCTTTTGGGCTCTGTGTATTTGTGCCGTAGTTTCAGTTTTCCACCTCCGATGTGAAGCCATGTTCAGCCGCTTACCTTACCACTTACAAAAGACACAAACGAGGAGAGAGGAGTAGATTTTGCATATACGTGTGTTGACTCAGCAGAGATAACATTAAGGGCCTTATTTTAACGATCTAAGCACACGGCGTGAAGCGCCTGGCGCAGGTGCGTCTAGAGCGTGTACGAATTCACTTTTGCTAGTTTGACGGCAGGAAAAAAGGGTCTGTGCACCGGGCGCCTGGTTCTAAAGGGTTGTACTTAGTGTCTTCATTAATCAGAGGTGTGTTTTGGGCGTAACATGCAATCAACCAATCAGAGATCATCTCCCTTTCCCTTTAAAAGCCAGGCGCGTTTGGATCTTGGAGCATTGCTATTATGATGGAGGATTTTCTAAGCAGGAAGGAGAGCTTTTCAGGAGAAGACACTGAGCTGCTTGTGTATGAAGTGGAAGCGCCGAGCAGATCATATCATAATACTATTTCACATTGTTATATTTTTTATTTTTAATCTTTTGCATGTGTGTGTGCTGCTGCGCGTCCCTGTGTGTGTGTAACAAGCATAGTGTGCGCACACTGTGCACGAGCCTAGGAGCATTTTACTAATGCGCTGTTAAAATAACAATGAAATGCTGCGTTATTGACTTTAGACCAGGTTTTTGTTGGTCATTGACGTGATCACTTTCCGCTGCCTCAAGATAGCAACACGCCCAGAATGCACCTGAACACATCTCCCTGTTACACCAGATGGGTCAGGTGCATTTGCTATTTAAACAACGTGGGCGCTGGACGAGAAATTGACAACTGCGTCAGTCTTAGACTAGCAAAGACACTGGCATCGGGCTTTGCGCTGCGCTGCAAAATTGATCTACAGGACAAAAAAATATTTGAAAAGAAATATTATGCCTGAGAGCCTTCCTGCATTATTTTCCATTATGATTTTATATTTTGAGTCGCGCCTATGTTTCCCTTTACATAAATAAAGATATTTCCAGCATAAATTGATGCAGAAAAAGGGAAAAATAGGTGCAGAAAACTTCACCAGAATGCAGGAAATTAAGTGTTTAATGCTCAAAATTTTCTGGGGCAGGACCATATGTTCGTGCCTTCTAACTAACATCTACAAACTGGGCATCTAAAATTAACATACACTGGCTATTAACAAGCCCGGCAAGCCAAACACTGTTTTTTTTTTATCTGCTTTGTGTGCATTACATTCAGTTTGTTTCAATGGGTCTGGGCTAAGCCCAGGTCTCCTCAAGTCCTAGAAACGCCCCTGCTGTAAAGACTACTACACTTAACTGTCATGTTACCAGTCGTCACATGACCAGCCGACCCTCAAATTTGGTAGAATATCTACGAATTGTAATGCATAGGTTTCCGTACAATATCATTTGAACCCGTTCATTACAATGTGTTGCACTCAGATATGAGATATCGGTATCACTCATGGCAATATAATCAAACTTTCCAAAACTATTCCTGCAACTCACTTGCTCTGTTCAATCTTCTCCTTTATAATAGTTCAATAGTACTTGAACTTGTATTCACCTGGAAACAGACACCATTTGTACATCAGTGTACACAATGTGTCATGTTTGAAATGTTCTCCCTCGGGAGAGTACCTGCAGCCAAGAGTACAATCGAAACATGGAGTCTGCCAGAGTCCCACCAAATAAAAAGCACAAATCAAATCCTTTAATTCTCTCTCTCTTCTCACTGTCAGTGAGAGGCGGTGATAAAGCTGATGCTGCGCTCTCTCGGAGAGACAGGAAAAAAATTATCATACTCTTCATCTCCTCCCCTTTCTGTCTGGCTAGCTCTGCTGTAAATCAGTTTAGACTTCCTCTTCTCTGCGTCATCTGCTTCTACTTGTCTTCCCTCCATCCCTGTCTCCTTCAGAGGCCTTAATGGTTCAAATTAGCTTTTTGTAGGGCCTGCTGTGATTACTGCTCATCACCTGCAGCGACTCTCGACAATCGCACCAGGAAGTACGCTCAAACGGCAATACGCTCAACTCTAAGAGAGGGGGAATTTTTTTGTGGGTATGTTAATTTATGCGTGTGTTTGTTTGTATTTGACTGTGTGTGTCGGTGCCAGGCACTCGATGCTCTGGACAGGGCCCTGCAGCAGAGTCCCAGTGATCTGACAGTGAGAGCAGAGCTGTACTTCTCCAAAGGAAACCAGCTCAGAGAGATGAACCAGCTGGACCGAGCCTTCGAGGTACTGCTCTCTCTTCTTCTTCTTCTTCTTCTTCTTCTTCTTCTTCTTCTTCTTCTTCTTCTTCTTCTTCTTCTTCTTCTTCTTCTTCTTCTTCTTCTTTCTCTCTCAATTCAATTCAAGGGGCTTTATTGGCATACAAGTTTCAATTGCAATTTTGTCACAGCATCAAAATACAATTTCAGTCAGACAACTCACGTTTGAAATGTTTATAATAATGGTAGAACCCCAGACACCGACCTCATCACTCCCTGCAGATATGTTTACATGAGATACGGGGGGTGAAGTATGTCACGTGTGTGTGCAGCAGTGCAGCTCGAGTTGACTGCCTGAACTAGCCCGCAGGCGGTGCATCATTTGTCCAAATATTCGGACAGAACACAATAAACAATAACATGACCATTAACAATACAATAACAACATTAAGATATATTTATATGCATCATCTATACAGTATATTGTGTGTGTGTGTACGCGTGCACGCGCGCATCTGCGTGCTCGCGCGCGTGTGCAGCCAGGTCTCCATCCTAATGTAGCATTTTTTTTAAGTTTATATCCACTTCTGAATGCAATTATCAGGAGTTGGTTCATGGAGATAAACAGCTTGTGATGCGCTACAACGAGATGACGAGAGCACCAGTCAAACTTCAAATGGTGAAAAACAATGTTGAAAATTGAGGAATAATTTGAGGAACATTACAGTCTACTAATTGCATCCTTGCAAATCCATTAATTGTAACAACAGAACTGCCCTTTGAAGGGTAACTACCGTTTTTTTCAACCTTGTCCCTATTTCCCTATGTTTTTGTGTCTAAGTGACTGATGGGAACAACAATCTTTGACATTCGTCCAGTATTAACCAAGATGGCTGCAGTCTACAGCGGCAAAACAGTGTCTGACAACATTATGGAAAGGATCCCTTCAGAGATAGACCTTTAAAACCTCTTTAAGACCTTTCTGTTTAACCAGAAACAGCTCTGAAGTACCTAGTGTGAAATTTCAATTCAATTCAATTTTATTTATAGTATCAAATCATAACAAGAGTTATCTCAAGACCCTTAACAGATAGAGTAGGTCTAGACCACACTAAATAATTTACAAAGACCCAACAATTCCAGTATTTCCCCCAAGAGCAAGCATTTAGTGTCGAGGAGAAACTCCCTTTTAGGGAGAAACGTCGGGTGGTGAGGAAAACTTCCTTTTAGGGAGAAACCTGGGACAGATCCAGGCTCTTGGTAGGCGGTGTCTGACGGTGCCGGTTGGGGGTGTGATGAACAGTGGCAATAATAGTCACAATAAGATAATGGAACTATGACTAGAAATAGTAGTTATAGTAGTTCATGGCATAGCAGGGCACTGCAGAACATTACAGCGTGTAACAGGACTTAGCAGGGCATAGCAGGACGTAGCAGAGCACTGCAGGGCATAGCAGGACGTAGCAGGACGTAGCAGGGCATAGCAGGGCACTGCAGGGCATAGCAGGACGTAGCAGGGTATAGCATGGCATAGCAGGACGTAGCCGGGCATAGCAGGACGTAGCCGGGCGTAGCAGGACGTAGCAGGACGTAGCAGGGCACTGCAGAGCGTAGCAGGGCGCGGAGCAGGACCACAGCGACAGCTGCAACCATGATTTAGGTGCCAGCCTAATCCAAGGAAAACTGCTGGGCAAAAAAACATAAGGACTCTGGGTAATAGGCTCCCCTGAGCTAAGTTAGTAACAAGCATTGCTGGGACATGGATGCACACAGGTGGAAAGAGAGAGGAGCTCAGTGTGTAAAAGGAAATCCCCTGGCAGTCTAAAACTATAACAGCATAACTAAGAGCTGGTTAAATGCAAACCTATACACCCTCCCCCGCAGGTCTAGGCGAACGTTGCAACTCTTCACTCCCTAACTATAAGCTTTATCAAAGAGTTTTAAGTTTACTCTTAAATGTGGTGACAGTGGCCCTCATTTATCAACCTAACGTAGAAACCAGCGCAGATATGAGCGCAGAAATCATCTTACGACAGGCTTCACGTGTGATTCATGAAACGTTCGTATCACACCAATCAGAGCGTAAGAATGGTCGTACATGGATAAATGCAGCGGCTGGAAACGATCGTAATTTAAATATCACGCCCCAATATATTCTCGGTTTTGAGGCCTCGCCCCTACAATTTACGACATGGCGAGACGTAATCCGGCTGAGAAGCGGAACTTTTCAGAGGTGGAGATTGAAATCCTGATATCTCAGGTTCATTTGCACTAACGTGTGTACTATTTGTCAGCCTGAAAACTGGTATTAAAGGCTGGAGAAAGAATGCGGAATGGAAAGAGATCACTGATGCGGTCAACAGTGTTGCCGCAGTAAATCGGACTCCAGCTGACGTTTATTTAATTTATACACCCTTGACATATATGCTATAGTCCTAATAGTAATACAGGCTTATATTGCAATCTCTTAGGCCTACATGGTGTAGGCCTACCTATATTTAAATAAACACACGGTAGCGGAGTTTATGCAGTGTCTTTTATTTTACTCATGTTTTTTTCATGAGTCAGAACCAGGCAACAGCTGAGGGAGAGTGCGTGTCCCTGTTTTCCTGCGAGATGTTGTGCAGAACCCCACACGCTAAAACAATGTTGCAGACTTTTTCTGTATAGTAGGGTCCCCCCCCCCGCTGATGCAAGACAGAGCCATCTGGCCTTAATCAATGCGATGGAGCGCTCCACCGTGGCCCTTGCACGTACGTGTGCACTGTTGTACCGGTACATAGAGGTCTTCTAAAAGAGCCAGATGTGCCATTGCTGATAAGTGATCAACTGATGACTTTTCCTTCTCCTGTTAAACTGAGTATATGCTGCACCGCAAGTCCACACTGACTCCAAAACTTGCGTACACGAGTTCAGACCAGACGTGAGATTTGATCGCAGCCTACGCTCACATTCAAATTAATAAATGCCGAGCTTTGCATAGGAATCGGTGTACGCCCGTCCTACGCCTGTTTTAGGTCGTACGCATGTTTCATAAATGAGGGCCAGTGTCTGCCTCCCAAACTCAGACTGGGACCAGGTTCCACTGGAGTGGAGCCTGGTAGCAATCCTGGATTTTACAGGAAACCAATGCAGATCTAGAGAAGCTAATACAGGAGAAATATGATCTCTTTTCTTAGTTCTTGTCAGAAGAAGCGCTGCAGCTTTCTGGATCAGCTGGAGAGTCTTAAGGGACTTATTTGAGCAACCTGACAGTAGGGAATTACAATAGTCCAGCCTGGAAGTAACGAATGCATGGACTAGTTTTTCAGCATCGTTTTGAGACAGGATGTGCCTAATTTTGGTAATGTTACGAAGGTGAAAAAAGGCTGTTCTTGAGGTTTGTTTTAAGTGGGCGTTAAAGGATATATCCTGATCAAAAATAACTTCTAGATTTCTGACAGTAGTGCTGGAGGCCAGGCAATACCATCCAGAGTAGCTATATCTTTAAACCCACCAGACTCCATTTAAAAAAGTAATACTTGTGTGTGTATAGAGCCATCGGTAAACTATGTGTTTATTTCAACCAAAACTACAGTTGTGATGGTGGAAAGACGACCCAAAACAGCTTTTCATAGTTTTATTTTGTTTCTGTCGACTTTGAATGAAGTGTATTTTACGATGCTAAAATGACTAATTTTTACATGGAGTCTGGTGGGTTTAGAGAATGCAATTTCGTGGATTTTTTATGTTTAAAAAAAAGGATCTTACTCTTTTTTTTAAGATTATTTTTGGGCATTTCTGGTCTTTATTTTTATAGGACATATTGAGACATGAAAGGGGAGAGAGAGGGGAAATGACATGCAGCATCGAAGAGTAAACCTCTATATATTGGCAACTACTCTACCAGGTGAGCTACCAAGGCGCCCAAAAGGATCTTACTCTTTAACAGAAAGGTCGCCCTCCTTAGAAATCCTTTCCATAATGTTATCAGACACTTAGAATATTAATCTGAGTCTGTCAGTGGCAAAACAAGCACTTTTGTGAACGTAAATACAAGCTGGACAATTGCCCTATTAACTTACATTGGAACTTGTTTCCACTCTGCCGACTGCAGCGATCTCCCTTTATAGTGGACCAATGTCAAAGATTGTTGTTCCCATCAGTCACTTAGACACAAAAACAGGAAAATAGGGTCCATGTTGAAAAAAACGGTAGTTACCCTTTAAGCTCAGGAAATAAAGTAAGGTTAAGTAATCATTCACTGATTATTTGATTAAGTAACATGTCAGTGCACAAAGGAAGACATCCATTGCAGTCCATTTATTATGAGTCTTTCTAAACCAGGGCTTACTAGTTGTCCCTAACGCTCGACTCAAAACTATAGGTGGCTCCGACTCTGTGGAACGCTCTTCCTATTGTCATACATGCTGTGGTCTCTGTTGATGCTTTTAAAAGCAGCTGAAGACTCGCCTATTTATTTAAGTTTTGTTTTACTGTTTTTATTTTACTGGTTTTCTTTTTCTTCTTAATTGTGTGTTATTTTTACTGTTTTTTTTCTTCTTTTTTTTAACAATTTTACTCTTATTATTAACAATATCTCTTATTAGCACTTCTGCTTCTGTATAAGGTGCTATATTAAATTAAACTTAAAATAATATTATTCTTCCTCAGTCTGAAAGTTGTGAAATATATATGAATTTATGGTATATATTGGCAATTTATTAATCTGATCTTAATAATCTTTTTATTTTTTTTACACTATAGTAGTGTGGTAGTCTCCGTGAAGTTTGCTGGAAGTGAAGTAATGTAGCGTTTTATGTGGAGTGAGCACTGCGCAAGACTCCGTTTAAAGCTTTAGTGCGTAACTTTTTTATATTATTGAACATCCGTTACATTCAAGCCATTGCCAAATGAGTTGCTACAAAGCTAATTAAGACTGGGGGTGAAGCATGATCACGGAAAGCTTGTATCATGTAGATGCAAGACAGAATTGTTGTTATTACGTAGAATTCCTCATGTAGGCGACAAAAAATACGCACTATAGCTTTTAAACATAGCCTTGTAAATGCTACATTGTTTTTTTTAACGCTTGTGTTGACTTTGGGTCAAATTGACCCATTTTCAATTTTTGTTTTATATCAGAAAATATGGGATGTAGAAATAAGCACTGAAAATGTGTAGAAGAAAAATTTAACAATTTAAAACGTTGGAAAAAGCAAAAACAAACTGTGAAAAAAATGCTTCAAAAAGTTTTTTTTCAAGGTTGACAGGAAGACAACACAAGGGTTAAGTGCTCTGCGGTGGATCTAATTCATGTCGATGGAGAGAGTGGTTAGGTGAATTTCAAAAAGTAACTTATAAATATTTATAGAAACTTTAGAGTGCATTTTGAAGTGTGTAAATGAAACTGAAAATATAAATTGACTGAGAAGAATGAAAAGAAAAAAAATGGCTGCTAACACAGGTCTAACAAGGTAGCAACCATATAGCAGATCCAGATCATTACCGCGACCATTAGGCAGGAATGCCTCAGCCTGTCGTCCTTTACTTTCACTTAGTGAGTTACCATTCAAACAGATCTGATTGTACACTCTGAATAACTTTTCTAAATCTGTGAAGGAAGTTATGTGAAGGCAACTGTCTGCACAGGAAGTTTTGATTGAGAGGAGAGAAAGCAAACAAACCAAAGAGAGGCGACTGAGCAAACACTGATGTAGTGGAAACAAGATAGCGAGAGCCAAGGAGGCCACCTCAGGTCACTGCAGCTTTAAAGAGAGCAGGGTTTGTGCAGGGGAAACTGCTTCATTAGTTGAGACAGATAATGGTGTGATGTGTTCTCTGGCATTATCACAGTCTCTGAAGGAGCAAAAGAAACACAAGGCGAGCAGCCTGAGAAACTGTTTGAAGTGCAGTTTTAAACTGCTTATTTTAGGTCTTGTCTGTCTGGTTTTTGTCTCAAGTGTGTCAGAGCAGAAAGTCTGGCTTCTTATTCAAACATTCCCAGCCCTGCCCTAATCCCTGCAGACAAGAAGCATAAATAAAGGAGGCGCAAATAGTGAGGGTTTTATTTACTGCAAAATGTATGCATTGCTTTATTTTGATAAACATTTTATGTTGCTTCTTAGTCATATTATGGCCTTGAAAATAGAATTTCAGCATTCAGACTCGATTTAAAGAGGTGTGATGAAAGAACGAAAATCCACAAGAAAGCAGAAATCAAAGAAAACTGAGACCAACTTGTGATGGGATCACACGGGGGGTGTTAATTGGGAGGGGCCAATGGGCCCTTTCCTATTTCCTACCCCCCTACTTCTGCTTCTTGCTTGTCCATCTTAAAACTCAGCCTTCATTTTGATGTCAACTGTACAGAAATATTAACACCTGGCAAAGTACTCAAAACCTGTTTCTCTGCTACACTAGGTGTCTCCAGGACCACAGTCACATGCTACATGCTAACAGCAGTAAAATGTAATCTAGGCTGCCAGTGTTGTTACATTCTCCCCAATTATGGGTCACATTACTCTTGAAACATTATTAAAAGCCTTTATCTGGGATTTTTGACTGTAGAAAGGGCTGCTATATTATATTAGTGTCAACTGCTAACTATTGTAGCTAAACATGTTCTAGTACAAACACAAAATACAAATATAATCCTGAAATGCTAAATGATAGTTGCCCTTTAAACTGGGTTTATTTTGCTTTCAAAAGTATGACACCCAATATCTAACCAGTTAATTTCTATGAAAAAACAAAATGACAACACATGCAGTTGGCATGTAACGTTAGCTTTTCTTTGTGAAATCTGTCTGGCAGTCAGAATTTTTAGTATCATTTTTTGGCACATTTTTATTTTATTTTTCAGAAGTAACGAACTCTTTTAAGAAACAACTTGTAACATTAGCGAGAGAAAGCGAAAGAGAGCGAGCGTGTGTGTGTGTGTGTGTGTGTGTGTGTGTGTGTGTGTGTGTGTGTACACGCTATAGCTGTGTAGTGTTAGCGTTTTTAGTCGGTGTAAATGCTACAACTCCTCAAGTTTTCTGTGTCTTGCTTGCCATCTGATTGAAGTGAAGGGGGTATACCCGAAGCGAGCAACAACTCAGGCACAGGCTCACAGTAGACTAACCTTCAAGGTGGACCAGCTCATTTTAGACAAGCCGCTCCTCTAAAATTCAGCACCTTTTACCTAAGACTGCTAGCTAGCGAAGTCATTAGCGGAGTGTGAATTTCTATGCAAATTAACCTATAGACCAGGGGTGCCCAAATTCTTCCCCTTCAAGGGCCAAAAATGAATCAGGCTGGAGGGCCGCGGGCCAAAACTAAACGTTCAAGTTGTGGGCCTTTAAATTGAAATGTTTTGCATATTTGCATATCATAAATCATAAAGTTGAACACATATTAAGGAATAACACAATACATATTCATAAGTAATAAATAAACACTATTTATTAATACAAATAGATTTGATTAATCATTACAACAATTCAGGGCAGAACATGCCCCTCGACATACATTACAACTGTTTATCAGTTGGAATATCAGTGGGAGACATGAAGCCTGTCTTTGCTTTTCAAAAGTCCCTCAATATCAGGTTCCAGCCAACTTACTGACAGAGTGAGAATGTCATCGAAGTGAGAGTTTTCACACCTGTAGTTCGTTAGCTTTGGTCCTAATCAGTTGGAGATAGTAAACTCGGAGCGATTTGCCCTCGGTCGGTTTGGTTTGGTTTGGTTTCACACCTGGAAAAATCCAAGTGTACCAAAATGCACCATTACAAATCCCACAGGAACGTCAACTCCTCTTATTGGTCGGATGTGGCTGGGGGTGGGAGCAAGAAAGTAAACAAAAAGAAGGTCCTGTGTTCTGGACTAATGCATATTTCTTGCATCTCCATGGTCAAACCAGCACATTTCATTAAAATGATCAGACATTGTTTCACGAGAGACATTACTACATCTGCTCTGCTCACCGAGACTTCGCTCTGCTCCGCCGGCGGCTGTCTCCAACTTTAGCGGCGGCTGGTGTTACCACGGAGATACGAGTGACGGACGGCAGCTTGACCGCTGTCTATTTCTGTGATAGATACACTGCAAGCTGCTACAGTTTGCTGCTCTGCTTCATCGCAGACTACAGGAGACATCAGCTCAGACTGCTAAACACACCTGACTACAGGAGACATCAGCTCAGACTGCTAAACACACCTGACTACAGGAGACATCAGCTCAGACTGCTAAACACACCTGACTACAGGAGACATCAGCTCAGACTGCTAAACACACCTGACTACAGGAGACATCAGCTCAGACTGCTAAACACACCTGACTACAGGAGACACTAGCTCAGACTGGAGGAGTGTGTATAGTAGTTGGTGCGGTTCGAGTACGCATCACGTTCTCACCACAAACGAACCGCTCCAGAGTTGGATTGAAAGCGTACCGAGACCACTTCTTCAAGCAGGTCTCGGTACGCTTGTTTAGTCCGCTTTTGGTTTTCGCCCCTCTATTGCCCAATCTAAACCAATGTTAAACTGTAGCCAGATAGTGAACTGCAGCCAGTCTTTGAGTTAATAGAACGTTGAGACAGAATGAAATTCTGACCAGAGCGCGGGCCAAAAAAAACTGTGTGCAGGCCAAAGTTGGCCGCGGGCCCCAAATTGGGCAGCCCTGCTATAGACCAACATGCGTGTTTATAATAATTTGTTGACACAGCCCCACCCCTACTCTGTTGACCCCTTGACATTAAGGAGGAACATATTTCAATATAAATCGGGAAATCTCTGTGTCCCCACACATGCGCAGTAGGCTACAGCAGCTGGGGCGAAGAGTTGCTATATCGCTACAAGACTAATTGACGGCGGTTCACCGGCTACTAGTGTCATGCCCAAAACTGATCACCCGTCTAAAACTGATGCACATGATGAAATAGGGAACACAAACACATGTAAGCTGAACGCCCAGGCTCTTGGCCTCTGCAGCACGTTGTTTTGTTGCCGGCGGCACACGCTGTAGCAATCATTTCAGCATCTCCGCAAGCCGCGGGGGAATGTGTCAAGTCAGGTAGATAATCACTTACAGGAAGGCCACAGCACCGCCAGATACTTTACAAAATAAAACAAATTTCAAAATAAAACACTTGACTTCTCAGCTGTGTCTAGAGTGAGACATGGGATCATCAGGTACACAGAGACAGACTGGAGGACAGACAGAGGGACGCACACGCAGCCAGGCGCCTGATAGGGCACAAATCTACGCTTCATGGCTCTTCGCTGGCTGCATGTTCCTGTTGTGCTCTCCAGTTGTATTGTTATCAGTGGTTGTGCACATTTCTCGGGCAGTTTTTATCTCTACACGAGCCGCATACGAACAGCGCCTGATTGAACCACGCTGCAACATGTGGGTGGAGTTTTATAAAAAACATATTACAAAAAAAACACACATTCACTAGCTGTATAGTAAAACCACCTGTGACCGCAGAGTACAAGTTCTGCTGCAAATGTTTAGGTAAAGCAAAATGAGAGGCATTCTCAGCGTGCTGGATAGTTTAATAAATAATATTGCATCATATTTCATTTGTGATATTTTGTGAGTAGAATCTTAATCTGCAACGCTCTCTGTCAGGTAAATGTAGTAGTACAATGTTTCCCTCTGAACACAGTAAGGCAGTAGTATACAGTTAGTTGCATATTTAGTGCTTTGGGGTCTCCCCGTGAGTTATTTTCGCAGTAGGCCTACAATGGTTCTGGAGAAAGATACAATCAGCAATACAGGAGGCCAAGTAATCCAAATTCCAATTCCCAATTCCTCTTCCCAATTCCAAACAAGCATGTTTGTAACCGCACCGCACTACTGTGAATGAATTCAGCGGTGTGTTTCTCAGTGGTGTGTTTCCTCTGTCTCAGAATCATTTCCAGAGAACACTAAAAGCAATGGTTGAAAATAAAGGTTAATGATGCACACTGTAATCCTTGGTGTGTTATCACTGCTCTGCTGGGCTTTCACCATGAATGTATTGGATTTCCAACGCATTCTCATGAACGGGTCCGTATGATAAGGAACATGCATTTCCTGGGTGAAAGTCCAGTTTCCCCTAGTAAGCGAACTCCGCTCCCTGGCTTGAAGTCCTGTGTTTTAACCAGCTGTCAGCCGCGTTCTAATACATCGGCTGTCACTGTGGTGCATACAGCAAAAAAAATGTGGAATGCTTACGAATTACAGTGCTTAACTTTTCGTAGCTTTTTGAACGAATGGATTTCACCTTGACATAGCATGCTGCACCATTTTTCACACCACAGTGAACTTTCCAGGAAGTCTTACAATTTTTCTAATGTCTTAATCGACATTTTGACTTGTCATAGCAGGAATTCTCATTAATGAGACCATGGTTCCATCAGTTATGTAATGTCATTTTATTTATACAGGGACACGGCACATTTAAACATTAACCTTGTATAAAAACAAGGAGAGATGCATTGTACACAGTAAGCTGTACCAATGAGCCATCATGCACAGTACTGGTATGCTTTGGAATGGCATATCTCAATGGTATGCAGCTATCAATAATCATATTAATTACACCTGTGCTTTCCTGCTGTGCCAGAATCATTCCAGTGCACTCCAAGTTCAGCTCCCTATAGTATGAAATTGTAAAAAGCTCTCATCTTTTCCATTGTGGTCTCACTGTGTTACAGCCATGTAAACACAGCTGTAGCTAATAACATGAATAATAATTAAGTCAATAATGTGATTAATATGTAAATTAATACTATACTCTCTGTTGATTCAGGGGTGGGAGTTACTGTTACAAGCATTGACAATAATGCAGATTATTTCTCTATCATTGCATGCTCATTACTTTACCAAAATCATCTGCTGTGACATTGTGCAAAAGCTCCGGGTGGTGGGGGTGGTCATTTTTATCAGAATAAAGCATAGAAAATCGGCTTTGAAATACAGGAAATATTGGATAGGATAGAACATAATGTAATTCTGCTCACATTAATTATTAGTTTCACTTGTTTTTATTTAAACACATTGTATATCTGAATTCAATACGCATTTTCTATAGGCTCAGTCTGCAACTTAAAGAAATATATAATTCCATGGTATCAGAATTTTGGATAGTCACCATGGGAACATTAATTGGTCATGTGACAAGGGCTGGGAAAGTAGGTACAGGCAGCCAAGTGATACTCTGGACCAATCAAATTTCACAACCTCTGGTCTGTCTGGTTTTATTTTCTAAAAAACAACCCTGTTGTCCATAGTCAATCTATGAACATCATTTTTTTCAGGAAAACCTGGGCTATTAGAATATTTGTGCTGCAGTGAGGTCACAGGATTTGAAGAGTAAATATATTAATAAAAAGAGGAATAAAAAATGTTAAACCAAATGTTACACCAAACATTCAACTACATTTTGTTTGATTAATCGTGGTCTTCACGATTAGCTAATCACATTCTTTTAAATCTCGATATCAATTTGAAAATGATTCATCGTTCAGCCCTACTCTCGCCGTGAGATAGCTGCTCTTTAGTCTATTGCTATATGCTATAAGTTTTTTCCTGGCACACTTACACATTTTGTACTTACGGCGGCGTCTTGTGTAGACTGTTTACATATTTATGACCATATGTCATAAATTAGGGCTGGGCGATAAGGAGAAAATCAAATATCACGATATTTTTGACCAAATACATCAATAATACGATATTGTAGTGTTGACTATTGGTGCTTTCACAAAATATTTACACAATGAGATTTTTGATAAATAATCATCAGTAATGTGGATATAGTGACTAAGTGGGTAAAGGCAAATAATAGAACAGCTACAACAGTCTGGTAAGTTCAGAAAATAACATTACTACATACATTACTGTAATGTAGCCTTTAAAACCAGGAAAAGACAAGACTTATGTCATATTACGATATCCAAAATCTAAGACAATATCTAGTCTCATATCACGATATTGATATAATATCAATATATTGCCCAGTTCTAATGTACATTATATGTACTGGTCTTGAATACATTGTCAATACATATTTCTAAAATTGTATGATGTTTTTGTTGAGTTTTTAATACTTTTTCTGACCTTTTTGAATTTTGCCTCTGACAAATAACCCATATGACAAAAAAAGACTAAAACTAACACTAAAACTAATAAAAACTAAACTAAAACTAAGCTTTTTCAAAAAAATGAACTAAACTAGCAAACCCGCTTTAAAAACTAATTCAAACTAAACTGAATTTGAAAACAAAAGTTGAAAACGAAATAAAAACTTATGAAAAATGCCAAACTATAATAACCTTGCTCTCATCTTACCTTCTCATTTCGAATCCGACCACATGTGAGAGATTTGAATTTCACTCCTGAACTGGGCCTAGATCTATCTTCAGACACTTCCAACCTGCTGCTGTTCCTTGAGTGGAAGGATGTGATCCAATATGACACTGACCAGTCTCTTTTTGTTCTCTCCCCGCTAGAGCTACAAGCTGGCTGTCGAACTCAAACCTGACCAGTCCCAGGCCTGGATGAACATGGGAGGGATTCAGCACATTAAGGTAGCAAACGTCAGTTCACTTCTTTTCTTTTTTATTTACATTTGAATTACAAAGAAGAAAACACACAATACAAGGACACGTTGGTATGTGTGCTACGTCAGAGGTTATAGAATAAAATATATAAATATACTTTCTTAGGATATCATTGCAATCCATTCCACTTCCGGGATTGTTCCGGTGCTGCCGGAAATTCCGCCGAATGTCCCTCATTTCGTCCGGATGTCCGTCCCCTTCCTCTTCCTTTGTGTTGGTGTTCTAACCTCCGGTGGATTTGTGAGGACTATGGTCAACTGCTCCTCAGATCTCTGCAGGGTAAATCCAGACAGCTAGCTAGACTATCTGTCCAATCGGAGTTTTCTGTTGCACGACTAAAACTACTTTTGAACGTACACATGTTCCACCAAAACAAGTTCCTTCCTGAGACTATTTAGCAGAGGCACCGTGGTTCTGTCCAGCGCTTAGCACTGCCCAAGACGATACTGATTGTTTTAAAGAAATGCCAATAAACCAGAGCACATTTTTCTTCCATCCTGGAATGCTGTGTAGACTAGCCAGACCCTCCTCCAAAGCGCTGTGGAGGAAGGTCTGGAAATGCGAGACTATTATTAAGCAGACTGAGAGGCCTAAAATGACTCATGTGCATATAATCTTTGCCAGGCTTTGGTATTGTTGAGGTTACAGCTGTTTGAATGCTGACAGGCATTGCTTGATACACACATATATATATATATATATATATATATATATATATATATATATATATATATAGAGAGAGAGAGAGAGAGAGAGAGAGAGAGAGAGAACCAGATAATCACATATTAAGGGACTCTGTGTTACTTTGCAGAGCACAATTGCAAAGAACAATATATATATATATATATATATATATATATATATATATACATTGTAAGAAAAGGAGTTAAAACATCCTGAAAACACATTATAGAACTCCATACTCCGATCCATGTTCTCCAGATGTCCTACCGTGTCTTTACGGTTTTTACCTCTGTATCTGTAATATATATTCCTCCAGTTTATTTTTGTCCCCATCTAAGCATTTACCACAAAAAAAGTTGTGAGGTTCATTAAAATTAAAATGACTCTATGATTCATGTCATTTCTTATGTAAGTAAGTTTTAAAACATTTAAAAAAAAAATTGTTTTCGATCTTGTATAGTTGGTCCATTACATGACTATGTTTCCATGCACCTCCAGGGGTTACTCCAAATAAAGAAATTTTCAACATGCACATAATATTCCGCTTTTTACATGGCTAATGAAAATGAATGGTCCACTAATATTCCCGTTTACATGTAGCCGTGCAAAAATACAAAATTTTCAAAGACAAATTTTTTTTCAAACACAGCGTCCCTGTTTACATGACCTGTATCAAATTCTGAATATTGTCATATTTGGATTAATAGTGGAATATTACATATCTGGATTCTATTTGTTTTAACCTCATTGCCAATTTTTTTTTCTTTTAAGTATAAACAATGCAAATGTGGTTTCTTGATGAATTGTTCCTTGCAATTGTGCTCTGCAAGGTAACAGAGTCCCTTAATATGTGATTAACTGGTTCTCTCACATCTCTTTTCCAGCTTGTTAAGATCTTCTTTTACCAAGTTTTTTTGTCCAATTCTTCTCCTTCTTTTAGCTGTTAGCTAACTAATTATCCATCCCCTACATGTGGCCTTAGATGTTTTCTATACCATAGGAATTGATAATACTGACTCCATATTTAAAGTGACATTTTTCATCTCACAGGAGTGAGTTATTTAGTGTCAATTGTTTGGTTTGATTTACTTCAGAGATAGGGGAATGGGTTGATAGAACTATATTGTGGATTTTAGAATGTATCACATTTCCCACCATCTGTGTAGCCAATAATAAATAGTTAATCCTAGAATATGAATTATGACCCTTAGGACCGGTCAACACTGGGCTGAGCTGCTGCAATTCTTTTATCTCCCTTCTTTGTGAGAAATTACTTTTAGCAGTTTAATTGGGTAGTTTTTGCAATCAAAATCTCTTGAGGCACTATTACCGTAGCCAGAAAAAAACCCTCTGTTTTCATTTGAAGGATTCATCTTCATTAAATGGGATTTTTGTATTATAGCAATACCACATGCCGAACATTACAAATGTGAAAGTATTTTAAAACGTTTAACTTTGTGTGATATTTTATTGACATTTCATGATATAGTCTCAATAGGCAGTCCCATTTTTCACATAACTCATTTTACAAGTGATTCTTTTGCTCATTTTAAACAATGTACTCTGTTCCTCTGACATTACCATGACACAACATAAAAATAACACTGACAAATACACCATAAGTGGATAAACAACACTTAATATAAGGACTCATTTCCCGTCCCTTGTCCATAATCCGTGTAGTCTCGCTTTGCCAGACCATCCACACGCTGCGGAGCGGAGGAGGGTCTGGCTAGTCCACACAGCATTCTGGGATGGGAGAAAAACGTGCTCTGGTTTATTGCCATTTCTTTAAACCACCGGAGCAATCCCGGAAGTGGAACGTCAAGGATATAGACTATATTCCATGTAACTCTAGCCTTGCCAGACCTTGCATTGATTATATTTCCAATATTTACCCCGTATTCTTGCTGGTATTTGAATAAATAGGGATACAACAGAAATAGTTCATAATTATCGCAGTAAAAGATTCTAGAAGTTTCAATAGTAGATCAAATCATTTCACTGACTGTCGTCCATATTGTTATTAGTCAAAAATCATGTTTTACCAGGTCTTCATGCGCCTCTTCAAGAGTTTTATAGATCATATTTTTCCCAAAGCATATATTTGCATGCCAGAGTATGGTCCGATCTGTGCGTTGCCATGGTTGCTGTACACAAACCAACCAGCCAACAGTTTGCAAGGCTGCAGACCCGAAAAGGAGAAACTCAGCTACTTTTAAACATTATCAAAGACTTGAATAACAGGTTTTTGGATTATGCGCACACATCGCTACGGCGACCTTTTCAAGAAGCTGGTTGAAGGAATGAAAGAGGGACGTTGTGTTCGCACGGTCCAATAAGTCCGCCACTTAGTGGAATATTCTCTTTCATTAGCCTTGTAAACAGCTTAGTCGGAATATCTATATTTTTTCGGAATAATACAAAAACGATATGTTATGTGCACACGTATATTGTTTGTAATGTGTGTGTGTGTGTGTGTGTGTGTGTGTGTGTGTGTGTGTAGGGAGACTATGCAGCAGCCAGGATGTACTACCAGCGAGCCCTGCTTCTGAGCCCCAGCTCCAAACTTCTGAAGGAGAATCTGGCCAAGCTGGACCGGCTGGAGAGGAGACTGACAGGGGGAGCATAGACCACCACGGTTCCCCAGACACTGTACCATCCTGGGCACAGATCAGGGGAGCAGGGCACAGCCCTATCTCTCTGTAGTCCAAACACCAGCCACCAGGCTGCTGGATAAAACCGACTTGACCTGGTTACCAGGATGACCGGCCTGATTGAGAGCAGAGGAGGAGGGTGAACACAGGTGGACCAAGTGTGCTGGAGTCAAAGAGACCAGTCAAGCCACAGTCCAGAAGCCTTTCCTGAGGTAAGGAGAGGAGAATGGCTGGTTGAAGACCACTGGGAGCTCCATGTGTTACCCTGTCTGCATTGGCTTTACATTCACATGTGCTTCAGACATTTGTGTTTGATTGATTTCTTTTTTTGGTTCATGTGAAGACATTATCTATATGGCACTTAATCATAGATTGTAATTCAGTCCTCTGTGAGAACTTTTCATGTATTTCCATTTGTGCAGTGAAAGTGTGTGGAAACTTATTATTATGAAGGGAATGAGCATGGAAACAGTGTGTGTGACAAAATTATCTCAGCTCAACGGTACACTTTGTAGCTTTCCGAACTTTCAACCGCATCTCAAAGACTTCTGCAGTGAGTGGAGTTTGCTCAGATGTAGTCAGGTGACACCCGGTCACACACACAGAAACCGTGTCATCGACCAAGAGTCAGTAGACGGCTCCATTCATTCGAAGAGATATGGTTGAAAGCTCTGAAAAGCTAGTAAGTGGACCATTGAATTGAAATGATTGTTACAAAACAAGGGAATAGCTTGACACAAGATTAACTCCACTCTCTTTTGAAGTATATCAGCGTATAGAGTCTTACAAATGCAAACATCTGTAAAGATTATATGAGAAATGTAATGAGATTCATAACATGTGCTTTCTCTTCAGATATAAAACTATATTATGTTCATCTGACCACCATTTCTAGAACTGGCTACAGTGTGAAGGCCTTTTCACACGGGGAGCAATTGTCACGCCTCGTAATTCATTTGAAATGAGATGCGTGCGGGCAGGAATCCCTTGAAAATGTTGCGTTCGTGCTCGTCCGCTGCAAGTTGAACTTTGTTGAACTTTTCCCCTAGTGAGTTCACTAAAATATAAAACTAAACTAAAAATTATCAGGACATAGACAGCGGGCGTTTTGCTTGTCAGAGCTTCGGCACAAGATTGGATTTATCAGGTAACATTCATTATTATGACTATATGCTAATTTAGCTAACTTTAGCTACCTACAATAACAATCCGTGGTTAGAAAAGACTAGGATTGCCACTATTTGTTATAATACAACCTGTGATTAGGGATATATGATAACACAGTCAGCTAATCTCATTCAGTTGTACTACAGGGATACACTAGTGCACAGAATCCCCATGGTCACACATTGATCACCGCGGGCGTTTACTCGCAGAGCGTTGTTCGCCTGTATGTTCACCTGAAGATGTGTGTCCATTGTCGGCGTCATTTCCCCACTTCCCATTCATGTCTATGGGAGAAGCCGTGCAATACATTCTGGTAGCGTCGCGGAGACTTTGGATAAGCAGGGCGTCGAGTCGCCCGCTCCTCATTTTCAAAGTTGAATCCAGCCAACTTTATGCAAATGTTGAGCGGCCGGCTCGGCTCTACTCCTCTCAAAAGCTGACCAAAATCTTTTAAACTGACCGTTCAAAATCGATCTGAAATGAGGACAGATTCAGCAACTGCACGGCTTGTTTCTCGCTTGAAATGTTTTCAGAAACACGTTTCGATGAACTATTTTCATAAAATACGAGATTGTATTCCAAATGAGTCAACATTATGGTCGGTTTGGAAATTCGGGAGCAGCCAGCCCCACGTGACGTCCGATCAGCTGCGGCCATCGCGATTGTAGGAGGGTGTGGACTGTTTTCTTTGCTCGTCATTGGTCAGTGAAGAGAAACTGGTGGCGAGCTCACTAGCGTGCGTTGCCGGGAAGCGGGGCGATCCCATCCTTGAAAACAACGCGTATATAGACATGTACTATGAGGAGCGCAGTGAGACCCCGAGGATCCACGTGACTACGCAGGCAAAGAGCCGCTCCCCCTGTGAAAAGCCCTTAAGACCTGATGTTGCGAGCCTTCTGCAAGTATAATAAGCTAGTGTGTCTACTCCTGTGTGAGGAGTTGAGCTTGTGGCTTCATGAATACCATAACCTCTGAAGATGGCTGTTTGGTTGCTTGTTGTGGTTTTGTTGACAGTGATGTTTATTGTGAATGAATTTTGTTGTGGAATGACAATGGAATGAAAATGACGTGACTAGTGCAATGGCTTACTTGCACCAAGAAGAATAAAAGTATATGTTTTATTAAATGTTGTTTGGAGTTATTACTATTAGGAGTGTCTCGATTCTCCAAATCCACAATTCAATTCGATTGAAACCTTTTTTGTCAGCAGTGACGGCAACGCCACGATAAGAGTCAATAGATGGCAGAAGGGTACTTTACCTAACAGTTTGAGTTTTTCAAATTAACGAAGTGCAATTGAAAGCACCATAAGTTTACCGAGATCCATGAATTCCTGTCAAAGCCCACATGCTTTTTCTTCGTTGTTTATTTCCATAACTCACTCACGGGAAGGCAAAATGTTGCCACATCGGTGACTTAAGGGAAGCAGAAGGATTTTCCAGTTCTGTTGTTTCTCCGTCATTTCCGAAACCTGCAGTGGCCATGATGTCTGGAAAGAGCAGCTGTAGGCTACCAGTAAGCTAACGTTACGCTGTGTCTTTAGCTGCATGCTAACAGCTGATAAGCTTCACTGTATCTGTTGCTTCTTATCCTGCTTCAATAGCTTATTTCAATCAATTTTCTATTTAAAATAAAAATCCTGACACCTGTAATTACTATTAATATTACTGTTATGACCCTGGCTCAAGGGAAAAAAACAGGAGGAAGGAATGAAGATGGATAAACAATTCTATAAGAAAAGAAAAAGTGCAAAGTGGTGTTGAGAGACTGCTGGCTGAGAGAGTACTGCAGGGTGAAGCAGGGACTTTCAAACTCAGGTACTCAGAGCAGGGGCCATTTACAACAATTAGGTATGCAGAGCTGCACCCCTGTTCCACCTGCAACCAAACAGAACAGACAAAATCAAAGAAAACAATGTCCTTGGACAGAAAAAAATTGCAAATGTCTAGCAAAAACACTCCACTGGACTCAACATTGTTCCATGTGTAGCAGGTTTTCCTACATTTCACTTGAGTCAGTTGGAGCCGACTACAAGTTTGAAAAGTAAAAAAATCTGGAGGTGTGGAGTTGGAAATAAGTGAGCTTACCTCTTAGCCTCTGTAGCCCGCTTCTCTTCTCTGCTGCAGGTGCGAGGCTCCAGGTTACATTAGTATGGAGGTAGATTTGTCTCAATATTATTTGGTTGAACAATTCTTCAATTTGTAGATCTCAATTTGCATTTTACACACAGTTTTCAGACAACTCTACATTCTTTCTATTTCTGTTTTGTTTTAAATTATAGGCGATAAATAACATGCATTCATTGGCATATTTTATAATGTTTAGAAAATGTAGATGTCTCTAGATAATGATCTAGATCATATACATAGAACAAATAAACACACTAAAACTCAGTGTCACATTAACATATTCCGATATTCGTGTTAGGCTAAAGGCTAACCCCAGCAGACCAGCTCTCCCAAATGTTTTTACAGCAAATGCCCACTCTAGGACTAGATTTTTACAAAATTACTTTCCTCAATGTACTGTATATAGATGGAAGACAATAAAGTATATTATCTAATAGTTTAGCATTTAGCTGCAGCCCTGAGCCTTTGCCCACAATTAGCAGAACTTTCACCATGCACATCGCCATTTGGAGAACAGCCAATAGGAATGTTCTCCTCCACTCTCTGAAATGGCCTGTGATTGGCCAAAGTCTCCTTTCACAGGCTAGATTTTCTAAAGCCTGAAAACAGAGCCAGGAGGAGGTGCCAGAGTCCACTTGACTTGAATTTTTGCCTAACACTGCCAGTGTTAGGCAAAAATACCCCAGCTTTAACAAATACCACTGGCTCCCCGGTCATCTTCGTCTTTGTAAATTGACACACGTTATAGAATAGGTTGCTGATCCCTTCCTTACCTGCTCACAATGCCAATGTAAACATGCTGATGAACATGGAAAAATGTTCACCATCTTACTTTGAATGCTAACATTTTAAAAGTAACACTAAACACAAAGCTGAAGCTGATAGTAATGTTTAGCAGATATGTGGCCATAAACTATAAGGATTTGTACCTGATTTTGAGGCTAAATGTAAAGTTAATTTATACTGTTTATTGATCCCCAGTGGGGAAATTACAATTTACACTCTGTTTTTTAGAAATCACTACACACAGGTCTGAAATACACACAGACATGCTCAGGACCTATTCATGCACAAATGGAGAGATGTCAGTGAGTGGGCTGCCAGTGCTGGACCAGTGCCCTGAGCGGTTGGGGGGGTACGGTGCCTTGCTCAAGAGAACCTGGCAGTGCCCTGGAGGTGAACTGGCATCTCTCCAGCTACCAATCCACACTCTGTACTTTGGTCCATACTGGGACTTGAACCAGCGACCCTCTGGTTCCCAACCCAAGTCCCTATGGACTGAGTTACTGCTATCCCAAAGGAATTGCCAAAGTGATTACAATCCTCCCTCTTGGAGGTACCAAATCTTATTGTTTTAATTTCTGGACCAAAGTGGTGAACCAACCAACCAACTGACCCATATTACATTTCTAGAGCTTTATAAGATGTAATAGTGCGTTCTTTTTGTCTTGTAATCGCAACTAGTAGCTCGAGTGTGACGTCACATCCATGTCGGAAAACGAGTTACCGTGGGTTGTTGCGTTCTTTTTGTCACATAATACTACGAGTTGGAGAAAAGATGGATTTTTGTAACATTTTTAGTAACATTTAGGATTCTATTCACCCAGTTATTGACATATTACACAACTATATTTCACAGTTTGATGCATGAAAATTACGTTTTGATTAACGTTAACGTTAGGCTACTGCTCTGCTTTCTGCTCAAGGCTCGGCTTAAAGCCGTTGTTGTCATATAGCAACCGAGCGTCTCAGCTGCACAAGCTACAAAATAACTAATCAGGCGGTATTTAACTCCTAATAAGACTGTAGCGACATGCCTATAGGTAGCAGTATACAGTGCTATGTGTACGACTTCTTCATTTGGTTACAACAAAGACAAAAGTGCTTAAAACTGTAGAAAACCACAATGTTTACTACGTGTGATGCACGACGTAGCCATCTTTGAAAGTGACCTCGGGGTCCTCTGAGTTCAAACGACTTGACGAGTCGTAAATACGACCTCGGGGGCGTTCTTTTTGCAACTTCCGGGTCGTAACTCCGGAAAACAACTCGTAAAACGACTTCGGTGGACAAAAAGAACGCACCATAAGTAACTGTGGTGATATGATATCAGTTTAGGGTCTTTAGAGAAGTAGGCGTGGTTAGCTGACGGACAGGGTCAATGCTGATATGACACATGAGGGCGTGTTTGTGTGATGCTGACTTAGCCCAGGCCAGACAGCAGACGTGGAGATTAATTTAAGAGATTCAGATTGACATTGACTACGTTAACATGCACATTATATTCAGTTTTTTGCCCATCTTCCAAAAAAGACAATATTCCGACTGAGCCGTTTACATGTGTAGGGACCTACTGTGCTGCCCTCAGTATATGTGCTGGATATAACTTGACAGCCCGATAAACGCGTTCCTAACATCATGACTCTGAAGACAGTTGATCCCTTGTCCACAGGTTTATTTTAAGGAAAGCATAAAACTGAAACATACAAAAAGCATAATCAATACTATGCTTGCTTTAAACATGTACAGATACTGTATACACTGTGTAATTATTAACTCAATCTTTTACATGAATTCAATCCTGTTGTTTTCCTTTTTACTGTTACCCTATTTATTGTAGATTTAACTTCAAAAGTAATATGACATATTTTACCTTTTAATGAATTATCTGTTCATTTATTCATTGTAACACTTCTTTTATGAACTTCCAATGGCCTAGAAACAGTGTAATTATAAACAATAATAACTTGATACATTTCGAGCATCAAAGGTCACAAAATGCAGCATTTTCCCAAATATAATGCTCTGCAATTGTAGATAAAAATAAAACAATCAATATGCTATACCAAAGGCATGACATGTATGCAGATGTTAACTCTGATTCAATAAAACAGCAGAGGTTGCATCCTTGTCTCCTCCACTTGCCTCCCTTCCTCGCGTCTTAGTCCCTCCCACCGACGAGGCCCGGGAGAGACGCGAGGAAATCATGGGAGGAGAGAGGCAACGACCAATTGAGGGGGGCCTTATATAAGCTGAAGCTTCTGACCCTACCCTTTGGTTACGACCAATAAATTCATTCATTCATTCAAATGTGTTTTAGAGGGATGAGACGTCCTTTCCTCTAAAGCGCCACATGAATTCGTCAGCTGTATGGACGGAGTTAGCAATAGTGATGGTCAAATGAAGCTGTCTTTACATTCAGAGCTCACTAGATGGCGCTCTCTGTTCAAAGAAAAAGGTTAAAGGAATGGCAATTCAGTGGGTTTTCAACCCTTTGTTGAACAGAGAGCGCCATCTAGTGAGCTCTGAATGTAAAGACAGTGGTTCATGAAGCTTCATTTGACCATCAATAGTTAGCAACCCTTTCAGCTGCACGGTTTCCGGGAAGGCTGCTCTCGTGTGTCTTCGCCTATAGCTCCTCGATGATCCCTCTCGATGCTTGGTCCTCGGGGACGAAATAAGAGCTTTGAGGCGGCCTTCACCGAGGAAGGGCAGAACAACATCTGGTTCAGCCGAGGACCGAGGAGTCAAGGAGCTATCAAATAAAGGGGATGAGATTCAGCCCAGCTCTCAGAGGCATGGTCATTTTACTTCCTGATTAATGATCACAATACCTAACTTCCTGTTACTGACATGCTGAGAAAGTGGTGATCAGTTGAGGTTCTCTGCTGGTTTTCTTTCACAAAAATATTTATTAATTTAACTTATTTTTTAAAAGTGCTGTAGTACAACTAGCAGGAGACAAGTTGTAATTGAGGTAAGTTTGGAGACATTACCTTATTTAATCATTAAATTAATAAATATTTTTGTTGTCTCTCTTTTCGGTGTTGTAATTTGTAGACGTTCCTAAGCACTCGTCTTACTGCCGGTAGCAGCAGAGAGCAGAAGCCAGCAGGCAAGGGTTATTTAAAATAAACTCCTGGTGTACTTACAAACTTTCCAATTTTTTTATTTGTATTAGTGTAGAAGTTTGGTATCATTTCGGGCATTATTAGTGGGGTAACTTACGAGATAAAAACCTGGATCCAAACCTGGAAATGACGGAGTCATTTCCAGCATCACTTTAAACAAAGGAATGGAAACATACAGTTGTGCTCCCTATCTTAAAGCCCTATAGCGCTCACAACTGTGCTCTGTAAAATTATGGAGCGGATTGTAACCAACAGTTTATTTTTTAGAAACCAGAGGACTCTTTGTTGATGTCCACAATGGCTTTAGGGATGGAAGGTCCACTGTGGAGTCAGTGGCAGTTTTGGATCAGGATATTAAAAGGGCATTTAGAAATAAGGAAACAGTAGTGTATGTATTCTTGGATATTAAAGGGAAATTTCACCGCTGGAAAGCTGAATATATCTTTAAATTGGGTCACTAATGTAGTAGAAATGTGAAAAGAAAATTGAAATTGGTGCCTTCTAGGCCGAGATAAGCCAGAAAATGTGTTTTTGGCTCATATGGATGAAAGACACCAAATCCCAGAATGCACTTGCTTTGCTGCTGTATGAAGCCACTACCAAGCCACGCCTACCCTTTACAGAAAGACAGTGAGACGATCAACTCAACAAGTGTGTTTTATTGTCATTTCAACCATATACACGAAAAAACGTTTCACCGTGGCTCAAGTGGTGTTACACATTTAAAACATGCTTTTTTTTGGCCACAGCTGATACATTATCCGGACTTCTTTCAGCGGATTGATTGATAGCGCCAGAGTGAAAAGAACTGTGTCCATGGTAATGCTGTGCTATGCATGGCAACGGTGTGTTATCCTTAGCAACAGTCTGTTATCAAGAAATAACAGACCGCATTCTACATTAGAATTCAACCAAGCCATGTAATAAAAGAAGGCTAACACATAGCTACTAGCATTAGCTCTTGGTGGGCTGTGGTATAAACATCGAGTATAAACATAACCGTACCAGCGTGGCGGGCGATGTAGCTAGAATTGTCTGCATTTTACAGTCACAAACTCCACCAGCAGTTAGCAGTTAGTTGGATACAAATCACCCCATTTCTGCAACAGGCAGTCCGGGGTAACACAGCCCACCTCCACTAGTAGTCTTACCCGGTGACAGAGCAGCAGGCTGGACTGTCCACAGCCATATTTCCACAGCAACAAAAACACAGCACAGCAGTCTCTGAACTCACGTTGGGAGTTTCGTTGAAGTTGGATGTAGTCCAGTTTGTTTAATGAGCGAACACTTGCAAGCAAGATTGGTGAACAGATGGCCGGCTAGCGTTAGCTTTCCACCGGCACACTCGTTCAACGCTCCCCGCTGATAAGGTCACTTTACCGGCCACAGGAATCGAGCACCACCGCTGGTCTCCGTGCAGGCAAAGCTGGCGTAGTGTGTGGAGTATTGCGTCTGTAATAAAGTGCCCTGCATATTCTCCGATGTGTTCCAATGTATCCTGGTGGTACACGTGTGTGGTAGTTTGAATGCACATAATTGTTGTTCTAAAATTTTTGTCGGGATGAACTGTTTCTGCTCCTACTGAGAAGCTAAGCGAGGATTCAAGATGGCTGACACTCGTTTTTTCCTCGGCAATCTCCGGAAAAAGCCGACAGTCCAACCCCCTTTGGGCTATGCGGAAGTGGGTCCTAGTACAGGCTGTAGTCTTTTGCCTCTGGGTAAAAAAACCTCAGATGACGCAAAAATCGTCATTTTGCGTCATCTGAGGCTTTTTTCCAGACCCACAATACAGAGATCTCCCCTCTCAGGGGGACATGAGGGAGGGAAGCATGGTCATTCAAAAATACTACCAGGTTTCTACTGATACAAAGCTTAATGCTAATCGGTGAAGTTTTTCTTTAAGGCATATGATTCGTTGTGGAAGGAGGAATTAATGATCAAAATGTTTGACTTGGGAGTTAGGGGACGAATGTTTAATTGGATTAATGATTTTTTAACGAAAAGAACAATACAATGGTTGGTAGTGTCAGCTCGAAGACTGCAGAAATAGAGAATGGAAACCCACAGGGTAGTGTTATAAGTCCAGTTTTATTTAATGTAATGATAAATGATATCTTTGGTACATTAGAAAGAGGATCTGGTCTGTCTTTGTTTGCAGATGACAGAGCCATCTGGAAAGAGGCCGTAATGTAGAGTTTGTTTTAAAAAGTGTTAGTTTTTGTAGAGGAATGGGGGAACACTTGGGGCTTCCAAATATCTGCCTCTAAGACTAAATATATGATATTTGGTTTTAAAAGAAAGTTACCTTATGTATGTAGTTATGAGTAGTGTCTCCAAACTTCTTTTTTAAAAGTAAGTGCTGTAGTACAACTAGCAGGAGACAAGTTATAATTGAGGTAAGTTTGGAGACACTACCTTATTTAATCATTAAATTAATAAATATTTTTGTGTCTGTGTTGTAGTTTGTAGACGGTCCCTAAGCACTCGTCTTACTGCCGTCTCACCGCCGGCTGCTCATAGAGACCAATAATGTTATTTCTCCAGGTTGGAGGACGGCTCGTTTTGATGAAAATTTGTTTGTAGCTCGTTGTTAACCTTACTACGGTAGGAAAGATGCGTGGTTTGTGATTTAATAACATTTCGCTGTAGAGTAATTGATCCCGGAAGTTCACATCTTTACCGAAGTTCACCGGCCGCGGTAGCGGTAGCAGCAGAGAGCAGAAGCCATCTGGCAAGTGTTATTTAAATAAACTCCTGGTGTACTTACAAACTTTTTCTTTTTTTTTTCTTCTTTTTTTATAAACTTTCCAATGTCTTGTTTTATGAGTACAGAACCTATTTGTACTAGTGTAGAAGTTTGGTATCATTCTGGGTATTATTAGTGGGGTAATTTACGAGATACACCTTTGGTTCCATTAGCGCCTGCACTTAGCCATTCGGCTGATAGCGCTAAGTCAACCAATGTTAGAAAAAAGGGGCTTTGTAGTGGAAAAAAGCTTCTGGGGGGGTGTTTGGCTCGAGGTCAGGGAGCAAAAGACCCTAGGGTGAAATTACTCTAAACCATCCCTTTAATATGAAATAAACAATAAATATAGAAACAAACAAAATAGCTGTTTAACAAGAAAAGAACAAAGGCTTGGGCACCTGGATGGCTCAGTTGGTAGAGCAGACGCCCATACGTGGAGGTTTACTCCTCGACACAGCAGGCCCGGGTTTGACTCCGACCAGTGGCCCTTTGCTGCATGTCATTCCCCCTCTCTCTCCCCTTTCATTTCTTCAGCTGTCCTGTCAACGGGGGCCTGGACATGCCCCCCAAAAAAGAAAGAATGGATTGAATGCAGAATGTGCAACAAATATAGTATGAGCAATGGGCAGATAAACCAACCATTTTAAAGCACATCAAAAATCTGTATCATAGTTATTTATTTTTCTTAATTATCTTATGTAGTCATTTCTTTTAAATAAATAAACCTTTGTTTGACTAGTTTATTACTGAACCCATTCATCACATCCTGCGCAACCCACCACCACAAGTAAATTCTCAACCTGTGGGAAACACTGACACACAGGCAGATCTCTTGAAATGGACAGGAAACTGACCTCAAGCACACAATCACGCACATGCTTCCTGTGTACAGTTTAGACAGCTCTAGTGGTCATGGAGACGGAAGACACACCACTGAAGCAAAGTCACATGGTAAACAAACAGACTGGGAGTGAATGTATTCTATTTGTGTGCAGGTTTTAGCAGAAGTGCAGCATATACACACACACACACACACACACACACACACACACACACACACACACACACACACACACACACACACACACACACACACACACACACACACACACACACACACACACACACACACACACATACACACACCCCAAACACTGTAGTGGAGTGGCTTTGAATGACAACCAAAAACGTTTGTCTTTACTGTGAACATTTGCTGTTCAATATGCTGCAGTTTTACAAACAGGAACGTGAACAAACTTAAACTTGACTTGATGTTTGCATCTAGGGTCTTTTCACATATCAGCTGTAAATCAAGTACTGAAAATAATGTAAATAGTGAGTTTTAACCACACTATAATTTAATTCAATTCAATTCAATTTTATTTATAGTATCAAATCATAACAAGAGTTATCTTGAGACACTTTACAGATAGAGTAGGTCTAGACCACACGCTATAATTTACAAAGCCCCAACAATTCTAATAATTCCCCCAAGAGCAAGCAGTGCGACAGTGGCGAGGAAAAACTCCCTATTAGGAAGAAACCTCGGCAGACCCAGACTCTTGGTAGGCGGTGTCTGACGGTGCCGGTTGGGGGGGTGATGAACAGTGGCAATAATGGTCACATTAATAATGGAACGCTGCAGGGCGTTACAGGATGTAGCGCGGCACAGCAGAGCATGGATGGACGTAGCAGGATGTAGCAGGGTTCAGCAGGACATCGCAGGGCACTGCTGAGCTTAGCAGGGAGTGCAGCAGGACCACGGCGACAGCTGCAACCAAGATCTCGGTGCCAACGTACTCCAAGGAAATACGCTGGGGGAAAAAACATAAGGACTCCGGGGAGTAAACTTCCCAGTGCTAGGTTAGTAGCAAGCATTTCTGGGACGGAATGCACACAAATGGTAATAGAAAGGGAGAGGAGAGAGCAGCTCAGTGTGTCAAAGGAAGGAAGTCCCCCGGCAGTCTAGAACTATAACAGCGTAACTAAGAGAGACAGGCAGTTTAAGGAGAGGAGCCTGGTCGGGCTTAGAACTCTCCCCTGCCGGATCGGGCTGTACTGGCCTGCCTCCCTCTACTTTTGTTACATTATTAATCTGATGACTATGACGAGAAGCATGTGGGCTGGGCTAGGCGGATGCTGCAACTCCTCACACCCTAACTATAAGCTTTATCAAAGAGGAGAGTTTTAAGTTCATTCTTAAATGCGGTGACAGTTTCTGCCCCCCTAACCCAGATTGGGAGCTGGTTCCAGAGGAGAGGAGCCTGATAGCTGAAGGCTCTGGCTCCCATTCTACTTTTAGAGACTCTAGGTTCCACAAGTAACTCTGCATTCTCGGAGCACAGTGTTCTAGTGGGACAATAAGGTACTAAGAGCTCTTCTGGATAGGATGGTGCTTGACCATTTAGAGCCTTGTAGGTCAGGAGAAGGATTTTAAATTCAATCCTGGATTTTACAGGAAGCCAATGCAGAGAAGCTAATACAGGATAAATATGATCTCTTTTCTTAGTTCTTGTCGGAGCATGCGCTGCAGCATTCTGGATCAGCTGGAGAGTCTTAAGGGACTAATTTGAGCAACCTGACAGTAGGGAATTTAACATTCCCCTTAGACTGTTTTCAACTAAACAACATGGATTGCTTATTGTGCTTTAAACAAACCTTACACAACACACACACACACACACACACACACACACACACACACACACACACACACACACACACACACACACACACACACAGGAACAGATTTTTTCTCAGTCATATAGATAAAGACACAGCTGATTTCCTAGACAGCACTTTACAATACTGCCGTGGTTTGGTTTACACTTGCCACTACATGGATTGGAGTCTGAAAAAATGATTGCTCTTAACGATCTTCCTCTATTCACTGTACTGTACTGCCAACAATATTGCAAGCATTTCTCCTGTGTGAACTGATAATTCATCACTAATCATTTTCCCTACTTCAACATGAATCTCTGGAACAATAAATGCTCCTATTTAACTAACTAAACTCTGGACATAACTGTGGTAGCTATCAATATATGCCTGTATGTGAATTAATAAGAAACTTCCTATCCTTGTTCTTCTTTTCTAATAATGTTATAACATCTTTCTTTCATCTCTTGTTCAGATGAAGGCAGATCATTCTCTCTTTTTTCTAATTATATTGAGTACATGTCTAAAATGTTTTATATTTGAATGTTTTTTTTTCCAGTAAATAAAATCTATAAACACCATTTAAGCATTTTGGTTAAGGATGTCATTTTGGATTTTAATTGTAAGACGTCTTGTAAATGTTATGATTTTAATGGAATTTTTATATTCACTTATTGTGCTGTTTTTCTTAAAGAATATCCATTTGCTTTTTTCCTTCAAGGATTTATGAAGTTACATGAAGAGAAATGTTTTCAAAAATCTACCTTTATTATATTCCATTGTATTTATTCAGTGTGCCAATGTGCTGCAATAGCAGCAATCGGTACAATGACTATTATTCATCGTACTTATTATTATTATTATTATTATTTTTAAATAGATTGTATTAATTTTTATCAAAATAGAACATAACCAACATACAAGTGCTCTCTGTGTTCACAGAAATATCAGAACAGGAAGGAAATAAACCACCATCCAAACCAAAATGACTTCAGATAGCGCACGACTGTCCTTACCCCAAAAAGTTAAAGCTGAGAAGAGGAAGAAAAAAAATGAAAATAAAAAAATATATATAAATAAATAACATTAAATAAAAAAATAGCAGAAAGAATATATAAAAATTAAAAATAAAATAAAAAAGAGAAAAAAATTAAAATTAAATAAAAAAATAAAAATGAATAAATTAAAAAGGAAAAAAATATACACATACATACATACACACACACACACATATCTATATATATATATATACACATACATACATATATATATACACACATATATATACATAGGCATACATACATACACATAAACATATACATACACACCTACATACATACACATATGAATTAAAAACCAAATAAAAATAAAGAATCCTACCGCCGCCCCCAACTGTCACATCAGTCCATCGTACTTATTATTAATAATAATAATAATACAATTACATATATAACAGAGGACCTGTATGTTAACCTCAGTCCCTCTCAAATTGATGCATTTGTAGACGGTGTTACGACATGCCTACGGACGACCTTAGACTCCGTCGCTCCCCTGAAAAAGAAGATGATGAAGCAAAGGAAACTAGCACCTTGGTATAACTCCCAAACTCGCAAATTAAAACAAATCTCAAACCCTCGAGATGTAAGGCGTGCTCCCACCAAGGTGGAAGAATCTCGGGTTTGGATTGGCAAGAAAGTCTCAAAACCTATAGGAAGGCCCTAAGAAAGGCCAGATCAGACTATTACTCATCACTAATAGAAGAAAACAAGAACAACCCAAGGTTTCTTTTTCAGCACTGTCGCCAGGCTGACAGATAGCCACAGCTCTACTGAGCCATCTATTCCTCTAGCTCTGAGTAGTGATGACTTCATGAGCTTCTTCAATGATAAAATTACAACAATTAGAGATAAAATTAATCACCTTTTACACTCAACTTCTAACGGTTCACCTTTAAACGCAGAGTGTAGGAAATAAAGACTAGTCTCGACATATACTTAGACTGCTTTTATCCTATAGACCTTCAACAATTAATGTTAAAGATATCCTCAGCTAAGCCATCTACCTGTCTCTTGGACCCCATCCCAACGAGACTACTCAAAGAAGCATTACCCGTGGTTAACACCTCATTACTAGATATGATCAATATGTCTCTATTAACAGGTTATGTACCACAGTCATTTAAAGTAGCTGTGATAAAACCTCTTCTGAAAAAACCCACCCTGGATCCTGAGGTCTTAGCAAACTATAGACCTATATCTAACCTTCCCTTTCTATCCAAGATCCTTGAGAAGGTGGTTGCTAATCAGTTATGTGATTTTCTACATAGCAATAGTTTATTTGATGACTTTCAATCAGAATTTAGAAAGAATCATAGCACAGAGACGGCACTGGTGAAAATTACTAACGACCTTTTAACTGCTGCAGACAAAGGTCTCGTCTCCATTCTTGTTTTACTAGATCTTAGTGCTGCATTTGACACAATTGACCATTCAATCCTGTTACAGAGATTGGAACACTTGGTTGGCATTAAAGGAATTGCTCTGAGTTGGTTTAGGTCCTATTTCTCTGATCGATCTCAATTTGTGAATGTTAATGATAAATCCTCCAAGTACGCTAAAGTTAGCCATGGGGTTCCTCAAGGCTCAGTGCTTGGACCAATTCTATTCTCCTTAAATATGCTTCCTCTAGGCAATATTATTAGAAAACACTCACTTAACTTTCACTGTTATGGCGGATGACACCCAATTATACTTGTCAATCAAACCAGAGGAAACCAGTCAGCTAGCTAAATTTCAAGCGTGCATTAAGGATATAAAATCCTGGATGACCTATAATTTTCTGATGTTAAACCCTAACAAAACGGATATTATTGTGCTGGGCCCTAAACACCTCCGAACTTCATTATCTAGAGATATAGCTACTCTGGATGGTGTTGCCCTGGCCTCCAGCACCACTGTTAGAAATTTAGGAGTTATCTTTGATCATGATATATCCTTTAATGCCAATCTAAAACAAACCTCAAGAACAGCCTTTTTTCATCGTAATATTGCCAAAATTAGGAATATCCTGTCTCAAAACGACGCTGAAAAACTAGTCCATGCATTTGTTACTTCCAGGCTGGACTATTGTAATTCCCTACTGTCAGGTTGCTCAAATAAGTCTCTTAAGACTCTCCAGCTGATCCAGAATGCTGCAGCGTGTGCTCACAAGAACTAAGAAAAGAGATCATATTTCTCCTGTATTAGCTTCTCTGCATTGCGCTTCCTGTTGAATCCAGGATTGAGTTTAAAGTCCTTCTCTTGACCTACAAAGCTCTAAATGGTCTAGCACCATCATATCTAGAAGAGCTCCTAATACCCTATTGTCCCACTAGAGCACGCACTCCCCCCAGAATGCAGAGTTACTGGTGGTACCTTCGAGTCTCTAAAAGTAGAATGGGAGCTAGAGCCTTCAGTTATCAGGCTCCTCTCCTATGGAACCAGCTCCCGATCTGGGTTGGGGGGCAGAAACTGTCACCTCATTCAAGAATGAACTTAAAACTCTCCTATTTGATAAAGCTTATAGTTAGGGAGTGAGGAGTTGCAGTGTTCACCTAACTGGCCCAACTGCTTCTCTTCATAATTGTTAGATTAATAATACATAACAAAGTAAGGGGGAGGCAGCCCAGCCAGAGATCCGGCCGGGGAGAGTTCTAAGCCCGAAAAAGCTACCTCTCCTTATGACCTGTCTCTCTTGTTACCTGTTATAGTTACGCTGTTATAGTTCTAGACTGCCGGGGACTTCCTTCCTTTGACACACTGAGCTGCTCTCTCCTCTCCCTTTCTATTACTGTTACTATTGCTATTACTATTACTATTTGTGTGCAGCCCGTCCCAGAAATGCTTGTTACTTGTTAATCCTAGCTTCTGGGGAGTTTACTCCCCGGAGTCCTTATGCTTTTTTCCCCCAGCGTATTTCCTTGGAGAACGTTGGCACCAAGATCCTGGTTGCAGCTGTCGCCGTGGTCCTGCTGCACTCCCTGCTGAGCTCAGCGATGCCCTGCAATGTCATGCTGCGTCCTGCTGAACCCTGCAGCTTCCCGCTACATCCAGTCACTGTTCCATTATTAATGTGACTACTATCGCCACTGTTCATCACACCCCAACCGCGCTCGTCAGACGCGCCTACCAAGAGCCTGGGTCTGTCCGAGGTTTCTTCCCAAGAGGGAGTTTTTCCTCGCCACTGTCGCACTGCTTGCTCTTGAGGGAATTACTGGAATTGTTGGAATTGTTGGAGCTTTGTAAATTATAGAGTGTGGTCTAGACCTACTCTATCTGTAAAGTGTCTCGAGATAACTTATGTTATGATTTGATACTATAAATAAAATTGAATTGAAAATTATTTTATCTTCCACCACATTTTTTCCCCGCTACTAATCACACAGCGTTGCCAACACGTGCAAAAAAATACATCAAAACGTGCAGAATGATTGGGAATGGTGTGCTATGACTTCAAAAGAGATTTGCCTAGCGTTTTTCATTAAATTTGCTAAAAAATTATCCAAAACCCATACCGATCCGCCATACTTTAACGTAGAAAAATGATTAAAAGTTTAAACTGATGACAAGAGGTGCTGTAATTTTTCAAAGAAAATTGCTCTCTCCCCCATAATTTTCACTCTTCATACATCATTTTAGGTCAAAATGTAGGGAGATTTGTGCCTGTCGCAGACGTGTAAAGTGATCCACCGGACTTAAAGGTGCAATATTTCATATATTTACCGTATTAAATCCAAAAATTACCACAATATGTCATCAGATATTAAGGAAGCATACTAAGCTGAAATACTATGTTTTCTGACAACAATGCTAAAGCCAGTATATTCTCCTTTGTATTTTTGCCTGTGTGTTGTTATCAACTGCCTATTTTGACGGCCGGGCCGGGATGCCAGATATAAAACGCAAACCCAGCGCGCTACAGCCATGGAAGCAGCAAACAAACCAACAGGATCAACAGTATTGTACATGTATTGGAAAGATGGAGACAGCTTAGAGCCCAAAAGGATGCAGAGTTAGCTAATTTCCTCCTGAACGTGTAAGCATTAAACTTTAGGCTTATTTATCAAGGCTACTTGGGACGGGAATTTTATGTCATTTAAACATTTGTATACTCAAATTAAGTTATATAACTCAATTACAGTAGTTACTCGCAAAATAATTGAGACACAGCCAGTCAAGTTACCTGACTGTTCCTGGCTAACGCCGCCATGCTAACACGCCATAACTGCTAATGTTACTGGAGGACCAGGCAAGCGGGCCATGGCTGTTTACAACATGTAGCCTGTTCAGTGGCCGAAGCCGACAAACAGTGAGTAATTTTAAGCCAAGGCTGTTGGGTAGAGAAGACGGTGAGGTAGTGGTGTTTTTAGCGGATGTTGTCATAATTTTAAGCCGAAAAAGTGTGTCTTCCAGTCAGGTAGAGAGAATAGTGGGGTAGTGGTATTTTTAACGTCTGTCTCCATAATTTTAAGCCCATACTGTCAGTCAGGTAGAGAGGATGGCGAGGTAGTGGTGTTTTTAGCGGTTGTTGCAATAATTTTAAGACGAGATAGGGTGGTTGTCAGTCGGATACAGAGCTCCGCATGAGCACAGGCTAATATGACTGTCCACATAGCCAGCATCTAACATCAGCTACTCCGCTGTGCTGTGGAGTAATGTCTGGCTATGTGAGACTAGCATCTAGAAACATTGATGCTGCGGTCTCAGCCTTGAGACTGGGGAGGAGGGGCCGGGGGAGACGACTCTCTCCAGTATTTTGAATTTGGACTGCTGTAACTATTTTAAACGCTAGCTGTCAGTATTATATATTTGACCTTTAAACTCTTGGCTCTGTGTATACCAACTGCCGACTGGCACCAATAGAAAAAACGAAAAGAAGTGTCTGGTAGGACGCAGACAGTTCCCTTTTTATAACCTGTTCTGTGTCGAATATATTTGACACCACAAACATAAAAAACACATTTAAGGTGGCACTACTTATATTAACTATATTACTGTGGTGACAATGGCTTTTACTCAACCATTGTATTTTCTCTCTCACACACTTAAGCCAATGTTATTGAGATGTGAACCAAGTAGTCGGCATACTGTCAAAATTTCTTGCAAAATGTCCTAGTTTCTTACCTACCTACTTGGCCTACTTACTGTTTATTCTTTGCTTCGATTCAATTGTGACTTCAACTTGCAATGGGAACTTATTGTAAAAAATACAATGGAAAAAAAAGTTTTGGTACAAAATTATTGAGTCAATTTTATTTATACAGCCCAGAATCACAAATTTGTCATAAAGGGTTTTACAGTACCCTATATCCTTTGACCCTCAGTATTACTGGTATTATCATTTGTTTTGCTGGTGGAAACAAAGCAGAATTTCAAATTATTATTTATTTTTATAAATTTTCAAGGTTTACAATGTGGAATATGACTGATTCCATCTGAAGCTTTGTATTCCAGACCGATAATTTGTTTATTTGTTTTCCTTGCCAGCTGTCTTCTTATTAGCATGGACTGCAAAGGTCTCTGCCACCAATAGGGGGAAAACGATGGAAGCATCTGCACACACCTGGAAAGACAGAAATGAGAAGCTGTGTATTAAAGCAAAGTTTCAAGATGAGCCATGTTTTTTTAAATTGTGATGACAGAATAAATTAGCTTTGGAATACATCATCTCTGCTTTTGCTCTACACAGAGATTGTGATTATTTAAAAATGAAATATAATACACTATTGCATTTGTCAGTCCCTCCAGGATTTCGCAGCCTTTTTTTGAGATTGTTGCGGCCCAAACAAACTATTGCGATAAAAGTTGCGATGTCTTTTGTTTTTTTATTGCAATGAAGTTGCAAATTTGTTTTTGGTGTAACTCTTATTTCGTATTTTGGGGAGAATAAAACTACTCTGTGTCACATTCATACAGTTTGATAAAGTACTTATTGGACTTTAACTAATCATTGCACTCCTCACTTTAGGTCATCCTGTACATCTCATCTGCGTTTGTGCCTGCCGGCCTACCAAGCAGCAGCCCCGCCCGCTGCAGAACGCCGACAGGATTGAAACAGCAGCAGCTTTCAGCAACTTTTCTTCACAGCGTACATATGTTAAAATGTATACAGGTTGGCAGGACTGTCTGAAATGTTTTGTACGGTCTTTCGCTGTACGTTTTGTTGGTAAATGTGAGATGTTTGAGTCACACACGTCTCGTCTTCATATCAGAAACAAGGAAATTAATTTGGCGACGTACGTGTGTTACGTCAACTAGTTCTCACTCTAAGTATGGCAAGTGGGACTGCTGTGATAGGTTGAAGTCGCAGGAAAGTCCAGTTATTGATCAAATTTGCGGTAAAGTTGCGGTGATTGGTTAGAATTACGCGTCGCACCAAATTCACGGGGATTGGTTGAATTTGCGTCAATTGTTGCGATAGCGACATTGCGAATTCCTGGAAGGACTGATTTGTGTTTATCCAGGATAAAGGATCTATTGGGCCAACGATTATTTAACAAATCCAGAAAAGTGTATATCTGTTTCTCTAACATTAATAATTGGAACATAACTTTGACATTAGTATGTAATACTTAATATCAAATACCTTCACAGGTTTAGCATCTACTTTGATCTTTCCGCAGGACATGGCCTCATCAGGACTGCCCCCTGAGTCAGAACCATCAAACTCCTGAGCCGTGTTCACATACACTGCGTAGTCGGCTCCATTCCTCTGGAAGGAGACAAAGCCTTGTATGTTTAAGTCTGCTACTAATGCACCAATGCAAATACAATGTAACAATTTCACATTCATTTCACATTTCACAATGTGGCGGCACTGTAGAAGGCAGACTGACTGGCTTATAGTGCACTTTCAACTGCATTTCCTCACAGCATTTTGAAAGATTGTCACGACCTAACCACAACCCTGGGGAAACTTACAGTAATACTATCATTACTTGTCTAGGGGCATCTGGAAGCTGGGAACATGAAGATTAGTTTGAGATGCAGTCTGTAATAAACGTGTTTTAGTAAGTTGAAAGTTGAGTGCAAGAGCTTAAAGGTGCAATATGTAATAATGTCAGCTAGTGTTTAAAATAGTTACTGCAGTACAAATTCAAAATATTGGAGAGAGTCGTCTCCCCCGCCCCCTCCTCCCCAGACTCAAAGTTCACGGAGGTTGCCAGGTTGAGACTGGTAGTGATGGTCAAATGAAGCTTCATGAACCATTTTCTTTATTTTCTGAGCTCACTAGATGGCGCTCTCTGTTCAAAGAAAAAGGTTAAAGGAATGGCAATTCAGTGTGTTTTCAACCCTTTGTTGAAGAGAGAGCCCCATCTAAGAACCCGTTCAAACCCATTTCCAATGTCCCCAAAATCAAGGCACCAATCACAACCGCTGAGGCGGGCTTTACACCAATCACAACCGTTGACGACAATAGCGCAGCAACGGCGAGCACTTTTTTGTTTACATTCAACATGACGGCTACCAAAGCACAGCGTCACCCGGATCGTTGGTCTGATTGGTTGGACTCTATCCAATGCACCCAGAGGCATTTGAGCGGTGCCCCTTTGGAAATGAACTGTCAATGAACCTTTCCCAGACTCCCTCTCAGTTACAACTGAGAAGGGTCTGGTGTCAACCAGGCTATGGTCCTCTGGTAGGGTTAGCAGGGTTAGCAGGGTTAGCATGGCGGCGTTAGCCAGGACCAGTCGGGATCACTTTACTGGCTGTGTCTCAATTATTTTTGCAATTAACCAACTCGGGTACTCTAGCTGTATAATTCAATGTGAGTACATGAGTACATGTGTTATTGTTGCACAGGCCAAAACACAAACAGAAATTCCATCACAAAACAGAAATTTCAAAAGGAGAACATTTTGGCAATAGCATTGTTTTCAGAAAAGATAGTATTTCAATTTAGCATGTTTTCTTAATATCTGATGATGCATTGGGCTCATTTTTGGATTTATTACAGTAAATATATTACATATTGGACCTTTAAAATATTATGATTACAGTTATATGATGGGTTTCAATGCTCTATTATGTATCATAAGTTGTTGCAGCAATTTCAGGGTTGATGCCATTTGTTATACAGATTTGGTGGAAAATGTAACCATTTGTTTTTACCACTCAAGATGGGTCAAACAAACACAGGACTTTTACCCAGGATATTTATTATTTATTACATTTATATAGCGCTTTATCATAGACACTCAAAGCGCTTTTGGGGGGAGGGGGGGTGGGGACTGCTCTCTAACACAACTAATGTGTAGCACCGACCTGTGATGGGTGATGCACGGCAGCCATACAACGCCTTACGACGCCAGACGCCAGAACGCTCACCACACATCAGCTAGTTAGGGAGGGGGAGGGAGGGGAACATATTTTTAGTGGTGGGGGAAACCGGAGAACCCGGAGAAAACCCACGCAGGATACCCCTGTCCGTTGACCTATTTTAACTAACTTTAGTTGGGTAACTTACACACTTAAAGTGATGGTTCGGAGTAATTTACCCTAGGGTCCTTTGCACCATGACCTCGAGCCAAACACCCCCCCAGAAGCTTTTTTCACCTGGGTCTAACACTGGGCGAGTTAGCGTAGAGTAGCGTTAGCCGCTGAGTAGCTTAGTGCGGGGCTAATGGACCCACGTTTGTATCTCTTAAATGACCCCACTAATAATGCCCGAAATGATACCAAAGGTCTACACTAGTATATATAGGTTATGCTCTCATAAAACGATGGATTGGAAAGTTTGAAAGTACACCAGAAGTTTATGAACACTTGCCTGCTCTCTTCTGCTCTCTGTTGCTGCTGCTGCTGCTACCTGCAGTTAGACGAGTGCTTAGGGCCGTCTATAAATTACTACACCGAAAAGAGATACAACAAAAATATGTATTAATTTAATGATTAAATAAGGTAATGTCTCCAAACTTACCTCAATTATTACTTGTCTCCTGCTAGTTATATTACAGCACTTACTTTAAAAAATAAGTTAAATTAAAAAATATTTTTGTTGCATCTCTTTTCGGTGTTGTAATTTGTAGATGTCCCTAAGCACTCGTCTCACAGCAGCAACAACAACAGCAGAGAGCAGAAGCCAGCAGGCAAGTGTTATTTACATAAACTTCTGGTGTACTTAAAACTTTCCAATCCATCGTTTTATGAGTGCATAACCTATATATATCTAGTGTAGACCTTTGGTATCATTTCGGGCATTATTAGTGGGGTCATTTAAGAACGAACGACGTGTCGGTCCATTAGCCCGCGCTAAGCTATTCAGCGGCTAACGCTACTCTACGCTAACTCGCCCAATGTTAGACCCAGGTGAAAAAAGCTTCTGGGGGGGTGTTTGGCTCGAGGTCATGGTGCAAAGGACCCTAGGGTGAATTACTCCGAACCATCACTTTAACTGATGCACTTTTCCTTAACCTAAAAGGGTAGTTTGTTGCCTAAACAGGTTCTGCAGGGGATTACGCATTAGCACTGAATGCTGATATTGCTGGACATTTATAGGAATGGATAATGCCCGAAAAAGTGTGCATAACTTTTCGTAAGATATGAAAACAAACCGTTGTATGACGATATGTTGATCTGGATGGGCTGCCAAAATACTTAATGCCAAAATGCTACCCTGCCTCTCCACCAACCCCACAAAACAACAGTGTACTACTCTGAAAGACTTTAAATTAACTGCATTTCCTCACACCCCTTTGAAAGAAAGTATCCACAAGTACAAAACACATCAAAGTCAAAAATGCAGAATACTTACCCAGAAATTGGCATTACATACTTGGTGTTTGGCTACACCTCCTCCCAGGATGATCATCCCTGTGCTGTTGGCAGCAATTGGGAGGCTGTTCAACTTGGAAATATCTGGAATCAAATGCATTGTGTAAGACCCACAGAGACAAATTAAGTAAGCAGAGATGAAGACTCTTTTACCTTCAACTATGTCCAGTTTTAAGCCCGGGTTTTCAGCTGAGAAGACAAAGAGCTCGTCTCCTATAGCGCCGTCTGTCAGGGCAGGGCAGAACACCGGCATGTTATTCTGAAACAGACATCAGATCACTGCTCAGTAACTGCATAATCACTCAACAGTTGCAGTTGTTCCCAGATCATTAGCATACCAGACCTCACCTTGTAGGCCCAGTAGTAAACTGATTCAGGGTTGTTGATCTCCTTGTCCAGCCCTAACAGAAGTTGACGTAAAAAACAAAATCAGTAAGCTTAATGTCAGGGCTAGAGTGAGAATCTTAACTTTGATAGTAGAACAGTGATAGAAATTCCTCTTTCAAAATGTTCAATAATGGTTAGAATTTAGGACTCTGCCTTGTAGAGTCTAATGCAAGAGGGATTTGATAAGTTTAAATTATTTTAGGAAAAATTTAGGTATCAAAAAGATATCTGAGCTGGGCGATATGGCCAAAATCTTCTATCCCGATATAGATCATTTCATATGTAGGTAACGATTTATATCACGGTATAGCATGTTTTCTGGTAATTTAATTTGAAAAAGTCCATATAAAATAACCACATGGTAAAGCCTATTTTGTATACTACTGTCTGAATTAAATACTTTACAAATGAAAAGTACTGAGTGTTTTTTTTTCATCATTTTATTAAGAACTTTAGTGCAAAATGAACATACTTGTAATGTGCAAGGATCATGACATAAAGTAGTAAGGACCTAAATATTGCAATAATGCAGTTCAGCTGTTTATCAACACTGCAATAACAATATAGAAACATAGTGATATAGAAAAATATACGATTGACGTTTTTACATAATTTTTACAATATATATATATATATATATATATATATATATATATATGGTCTTTATCGCCCAACCTTAACTTGCAGCAATTCTCCCTGCACTTTAGAACATTGTAGGAAAAAAATATGTTAACATATAAAATGTTAAATATAGACTCCACACACCTGAGTGTTCTGCTCCAGCAGCATCTGCTTCAAGATCGGAGGCATCCATTTGTGAAACTTGACATAGAGAGTGTTTCCAGCCCTGCAGCCAAAATGACAGACACTGAATTGAATGTTCCTCTAAATTATGCTACGAGTCCAAAAACAACTATTCAGTTAAATATCACAGCAAATAGCTGCAATTGAGAAACTGTGATCAAAAAAAGTTTGTTAATTTTTCTGTCCATCCACTTTTTAATCAAAAGCAGTGTTGGCAACTTTTTCCAATATACATTTTTTTATATATTATTTGGAAAGGTCTTTACAACCCGGCAACAGGAAATAACTTATGGGCTCTAAAAAAGGAGCGAAAAAGATCTGTCATCTGTAGCTGCTGGAATCCTGTGCTGTCCACTTGGAAAGAACCAATGACATGTCTCCTTCTCGCTGCGAGTAATCTACCCCTCTGGTGAGCTCATTGCACATCATCGTCGTTAGGTACTGCAAGTCTACTACTACTCCCGAGGAGATGCTACTTTCAAAGCTTTTCACCAACCGTGCCTTTAATATTTGGTTTTCCAGTTCTAAGGCTGAAAAGGAATTTAGATAGTTCACTTCTTTCTTTGAAAGTCTTCTCTGTTCTGTTTACAGCCACATTTTCAAGGTGTCATATCCTGTTAATCTGACATGTTCTCTGACCTGTTATGGCCTTTTTCGTACAGATCCTTGCCAGACATAGTAAAGTCTCCAATGTAAGCTGGGCTGAAACACTTCATCAGATCCTCCTCTATACCTCCAGCTGTGGTCACTAAGACATCCACCTACAGAGAAAGAATACAAGATATGTATCAGGGGCAGCAGCTAACGATTAGTTTCATTATTGATTCATTTTCTTAACTAATGAATTAATCATGTAGTGTATAAAATAGTAAAAATACTGTATAGGCTATATCAAAGAGATTGATTTTAATATCTAGAAAACTATGAAAACCTGGTGCTAATGCTTCGTAGTCGAGGAGGATTGTACCATTTTGTGTTCTGCGAGGTAGCGGATAGTCTCCCTGAGTCCGCTGCTGATGAGGTTTGAGGTGTAACCGAGGAAGATGGTGCAGCTCATCAGGCAGGGGCAGGTTGATGGGTCTTCATCAACACCTCCCTCCACCAGTTGCTGACACCTCTCGATCTGTGCAGGGGATTGAAAAGACAGTGGATTAAAAATCCTTGCAACACGAAGACCAGCGTGTTGCAAGGATTTGCAACTTTCATCTCGTCACAAATCTTGGCGCTGAACTGGGCCTAACAGGCAGAAACCTTAGACAAAACCAGGCTCTTGGTGGGCGGCCAACTGACGCTGCTGTTTGGAACACAGAGACACGGATATACAGATATATAGTTGGCATGATGAGCAGTAAATCAGAATTGAGTATTCACCCAGACCATGGTATAAAGAAGGGCAATGTCTTCTTATAGCATCAAAGTTAAAAAATAAAAGTTAACGAAGACAAAAGAAACATTCACTGAAGTTGTCCCTTCGTAGCACCTATCTCACCATTGCGTTGATCTTCTGGATAGCCAATCCAACTTTAGTGGCCTGCAAGCCTGTGGTAAGGTAAGCCTTCATCAGGGCGCGGTAGTCCACTCCCTGGTTAAAGTCGTAGCCCTGGACCTTTGGTGTATCCTCTGGTATCAGGGCGGTTTTCCTGAGATCCCCATATTGGGTGGTTATGGTGTGCCATATTTTCTGAAAGAACAAAAAGATACATTGTCGTTAATTAGTCCTGGAAGTGTGTGTATAAAATATCTACAGTAGGCAATGGATAATAAAAATTAGCTATTATCCATTAAGGAAAATTAAGCAGCCTACAGTACAGCACAGCACATGAATGAGGCAAAGAGACATATATGCAATTTAGAGAATACATAGGCTTAGCCAGATGGGAGGGTCCACAAAGATACTGTACTAGAATGAATAGCTGTGGATGCAGGGTAGGGCACACAGAGAAGGCTTACTGTGTGTACAGGGACCAGAACTTTGTGCTACGGCCCTGCATGCCAGAGCAGTCCTATTTCAACTACAGTTAGCTGCCTCTTTAACTCAGCAAAGCCATTGGAAACTGGTAAACAGCCTGATTTGGCCAAACTAAGGTTACAAAATCTGCATACCAGCATCTTAAGCAACATAATTCACATGTTACATTTTGTTTGATTAATCCATACAATAACCCAAAGTGTAAAAATGGCAATTCTCTATATAACTCATGGTTATGTGCAGGACTACTTCTTGGTTCTCAGTTGTTGCCAGGCAACCAACATAGACTCCAGAAAGTTGCTGCGAAAACAACCTCACTTTTATTTTTAATTTACACTACTTTGACTTTCCTTTTTCCTCAAAATAAAATCAGATCATCAAACATCAAATATTGCTGTCATGAAGATCCTTTACTACAATATCTCAATATAGTACAAAATAAATAGAAAATATGCCAAAAGTAGGCTATATATAGATACATTTAAAGAATAATCCACGTGGTAATAAATACAACTACTTACTACACTATCACATACAAATCATGCAGGTTGTAACGTTACCTGTCCAGTTTGCTGACAGATGGTCTCTTACAGATGTTGTCCCGTCCTTTGCATGTTACTCAGTCAGTACATCCTAACCAAAGTATTTATAAGTGAAGACCTGTTGATCCTGCTAAGCAGCTATAGGCACTCCACAGCTGCTATAGGCTAAGTCTACAAATTGGTAACACGTCTGTTTATTTATCACTGTGTCACCTCCTACTGTGACCTATTCATCTGTATCATATTCATCTGTAGATCTGTATATATTTGTACTCACCTGTATATGAAAAAAATATTTTATATCCATGTGGACGTTGACAACGACAGCCTTAGTATTGCTTTCAACTCACTACTAGATTCAATTGGTTTCAGTCAGTGTGCATAAGGCCACTCACTGTTTTAACCACACCCTCGACCTGTTGCTGGCATATGGTATTGAAATTGAAGATTTAACAGTATTTCCGCAGAATCCTTTATTATCAGACCATTTCTTAATAACTTTCGAATTTTTACTACCCGACTATACGAAATTTGATAAAAGCTTCTACACTAGATGCCTATCTGACAGTGCTATAGCAAAATTTAAAGAAGATATTCCAACAGCATTTAACTCAATGTCATGCGTTAATATAACAGAGGACCTTTATTTAACTTTAGTCCATCCCAAATTGATAATTTTGTAGACAGTGCTACGTCCTCGCTAAGGACGACTTTAGACTCTGTTGCTCCCCTCAAAAAGAAGACGACGAAGCAAAGGAAACTAGCACCTTGGTATAACTCCCAAACTCGCAAATTAAAACAAATCTCGCGAAAACTTGAAAGTAAATGGCATTCCACCAAACTGGAAGAATCTTGTTTAGATTGGCAAGACAGTTTGAAAACCTATAGGAAGGCCCTCAGAAAAGCCAGATCAGACTATTACTCATCATTAATAGAAGAAAATAAGAACAACCCAAGGTTTCTTTTCAGCACTGTAGCCAGGCTGACAGATTGTCACAGCTATACTGAGCCATCCATTCCTATAGCTCTGAGTAGTGACAACTTCATGAGCTTCTTTAATGATAAAATTATAACAATTAGAGATAAAATTCATCACCTTTTGCCCTCAACTTCTAACGGTTCACCTTTAAACGCAGCACTGCTAGAAAGAACGGCAAGACCTGACATATACTTAGACTGCTTTTACCCTAACCTTCAACAACTACTGTTAAAGGTCTCTATTCCCCATCCCAACGAGGCTACTTAAAGAAGCGCTACCCGTGGTTTAACACTTTATTACTAGATATGATCAATATGTCTTCATTAACAGGTTATGTACCGCAGTAATTTAAAGTAGCTGTAATAAAACCACTTCTGAAAAAAACCACCCTCGATCCTGAGGTCTTAGCCAACTACAGACCTATATCTAATCTCCCCTTCCTCTCCAAAATCCTTGAGAAGGTAGTCGCCAATCATAGTTATATGATTTTCTACATAGCAATAGCTTATTTGAGGACTTTCAGTCAGGATTTAGAATGCATCATAGTACAGAGACGGCACTGGTGAAAATTACTAACGCCGGCTTCAGACAAAGGACTTGTCTCCGTACTTGTCTTACTAGATCTTAGTGCTGCATTTGACACTATTGACCATACCATCCTGTTACAGAGACTGGAACACTTAGTTGGCATTAAAGTAATCGCCCTAAACTGGTTTAAGTCCTATTTATCTGATCGATATTAATTTGTTAATGTTAACGATAAATCCTCCAGGTACGCTAAAGTTAGCCATGGCGACCAATTCTATTCACCTTGTATATTCTTCCCCTAGGCAATATTATTAGGAAACATTCATTTAACTTTCATTGTTTTCATGCGGATGACACCCAATTATACCTATCAATTAAGCCAGACGAAACCAGTCAGTTAACTAAACTCCAAGCATGCATCAAAGATATAAAAGCATGGATGACCTACAATTTTCTGATGTTAAACTCAAACAAAACTGAAGTGACTGTGCTGGGCCCTAAACACCTCCGAAACTCATTATCCAAAGATATAGTTACTCTGGCTGGTATTGCCCTGACCTCCAGCACTACTAGTTATTTTTGATCAGGATATATCCTTTAATGCCCACTTAAAACAAACCTCAAGAACAGCCTTTTTTCACCTTCGTAACATTACCAAAATTAGGAACATCCTATCTCAAAACGATGCTGAAAAACTAGTCCATGCATTTGTTACTTCCAGGCTGGACTATTGTAATTCCTTACTATCAGGATGCTCAAATAAAACCCTTAAGACTCTCCAACTGATCCAGAATGATGCAGCGCGTGTTCTGACAATAACTAAGAAAAGAGATCATATTTCTCCTGTGTTAGCTTCTCTGCATTGGCTTCCTGTAAAACACAGGATTGAATTTAAAATCCTTCTCCTGACCTACAAAGCTCTAAATGGTCTAGCACCATCGTATCTAGAAGAGCTCTTAGTACCTTATTGTCCCACTAGAGCACTGCACTCCCAGAATGCAGAGCTGCTTGTGATTCCTAGAGTCTCTAAAAGTAGAATGAGAGCCAGAGCCTTTAGCTATCAGGCTCCTCTCCTGTGAAACCAGCTTCCAGTCTGGGTCCGGGGGGCAGACACCGTCACCACATTTAACAGTAAACTTAAAACTCTCCTCTTCGATAAAGCTTATAGTTAGGGGGAGGAGTTGCAGCGTTCGTCTAGACAGGCGGGGGAGGGTGTATAGCTTTAGATACGGCACCCCTTCTCTTCTCTGCTTCTCTTCATAGTCGTTAGACTCATCTACCATATAATCAATGATATAATAAAAGTAGAGGGAGACAGGCCAGTACAGCCCGATCTGGTTGGAGAGAGTTCTATCCCGACCAGGCTCCTCTCCTTACCCTGTCTCTCTTAATTATGCTGTTATAGTTTTAGACTGCCGGGGGACTTCCTTTGACACAATGAGCTTCTCTCTCCTCTCTCTTTCCATCTGTGTGTTTCCATGTTCCGGAAATGCTTACTAACGTAGCTCTGGGGAGCTTATTCCCCGGAGTCCATATGTATTCTTTTCGCCCAGCATGTTTCCTTGGATTAGGGTGGCCCCTAAATCATGGTTGCAGCCTGTCGCCGTGGTCCTGCTGCGCGCCCTGCTGCATCCTACCAAGAGCCTGGGTCTGTCCGAGGTTTCTCCCTAAAAGGAAGTTTTTCCTTGACACTAAATGCTTGCTCTTGGGGGATTTACTGGAATTGTTGGGACTTTGTGGTCTAGACCTACTCTATCTGTAAATTGTCTTGAGATAACTCTTGTTATGAATTTATACTATAAATAAAATTGAATTGAAATAGAATCTCAACAACTGGCGTAATATTTTCACCAAACTTCTAACGACCAGTTTTCATACAGCAATATAACAGTAACAATAACTGTCACATGAATAATTATAAAAAATAATTGTCACAACTAATAATAATGGTGATAAATAGCAAAAAATTGCCGGTGCAACACGGATGTCTTCTACTTGATGATTTTATTTCTTAAGGTGCATAACAGTACTGTTATGCACCTTAAGAAATAAAATCATCAAGTAGAAGACATCCGTGTTGCACCGGCAATTTTTTGCTATTTATTCTGTTGTGTCCTGCCTTGGTTGCACCGGATTGTTGTGGTCTGCAGAAGCGCAGAGAACTCCCCCTTTTTTTTTATAATAATGGTGCTTTACTGAACAGCAACATGCACCTGTATTTTAACGCAGGCCAATAATAAGGTAAACCCACTGCTAAGTGAACAGAAAAGGCTCCAGGATTAATAAATCCTGGCTGTTAGCCTGGTCAGGAGCAGGCTAGCTGTACAGAATACATCTCTATGGTAAATTAGGTGCCTCTGCTTTTGTGCAACCAAGTCAAGGTTTAATTCATCCAAGATAACTGGATTATCCCGGCTTAATCCCTTATCCTGGTTTTGTGCAATAGCCCTCTGGGCACAGGTGCATGGATGAAATGCAGCCATTGTGAACATTATTAATTAAGGTAATGCACAGGTGGGGTGAAAAAACTGTTATAATGGTATCGCTTTTTGTATCCCATTTTATTGCTCAATGTTAATGTTTTGTAATCATAATGTACTTGGTTCTGGCTGGATTGTATTATACTCATGTAGGTGTTGTGATGTTTATGTAGTGTAATGCTGTCTTCCCTAGCAAGTGTGCCTGCTTGCCTTAAGGGCTACATTTCCTTAATGGGTGATGGGAGTGAATACCACTTGTTTTTCTTTTTTGGGCATTTTTAAGCCTTTTGACAGGACAGCCAAATAAATGAAAGAGGAGAGAGGGGGGAATGACATGCAGCGGAGTCAAACCCGGGCCCGCTGCGTCGAGGAGTAAACCTCTATATATGGGCGCCTGCTCTACCAACTGAGCTATCTGGGCACCCGGGAGTGAATAACATTTAAAGATCATTTTGTCATTTGTCATCATTTTGAATAAAAAGAAAATACAAATCAGGCATAGTGATCATGATCAAACAGCTAAAATAATTTGAAACAACCAAGAACAATAACAGAAACACAAAAAGAAAGGAGAATTTATTGGGATTATGCATACTAATGTATGTGGATAGTAGATGAGAGGATGAGGTTGTGGGTGTCTGTGAGGCATGGTCTGCACAGTCACTAGTATATCACAATATTAACAACAGGATGACACTGTAATCACATTAAAAAATTGATTTCAGATCAACAGATTACTAATATGAAAGGCGAAGCAACACTGAAAGAACAGGACTGTTTTGCCGCCACAATCCCGAAATGAAAGTTACAACTCATTGCTGCAGAGTGATGTCTGTTTTTCTATATAATAATCGAAGCTTGCTTCAGCTTGCCTTACCAAAATACATCAGAGACACACTGTGAGTATGCTACATGGATGATATTCAGTGTGTGATTTAAACAGCAACAACAAATGTGAAAGGGTAATACAGACAAAAATACAAATATGGCGTTATATATATACATATATATATATATATATACAAACACACACAGCACAGCACACACTATACACAACGCTGCGCCATTTCATGCCAGGTTCATATTGCAATAATGTACATTCAACATAGGCTTAATCATATTGAAGAGATAGGCTAGTGACATAACAGACTTTTATTTGAATGAAAATCTTTGAGATTACAGCTTTAGCCTGTAAAACATTCAATTGTTTGCTAGTTAGCTGAAAAACTAGTAAATTAGCCTGCAGCTATTCCTTAACAAAACAGTGAAGTGTTTGCTAACTATCTAAACAACAGTTAGTTAGCCTGTAGCTGTTCTTTAATTAAAAAGTTTATTGTTTGCTAACTATCTAAACAACAGTTAGTTAGCCTGTAGCTGTTCTTTAATTAAACAGTTCATTGTTTGCTAGCTAGGGCTGGGTACCGAATCCAATATTTTTTAGGTACCGACCAAATTGCCTCTATAGTATCGGAATATATAGTGTATAGAGTATCGGAAAATGCTGCGCAATTCAAGACCCAATTTCAAGACCTTAGGAGTAAATCTCATCAGAGTCAGTGACCCAATAAGCATGCAACATGCTTCTACAAAGATCTAATATTGTTTGTGATTGGCTGTCTAACATTACACGTCGTAGAGACACGCAGGAAAAACTCTGTTACGCACAGTGACGGGCTCACGTGGTAGGAGCTGAAAAATAAATAAAAAGATTTGTGCCATAATGTGTAATGTTGTTATTTCTTTGTCACAGTATTGGTATCGGGACCGTATCGAACATTTTTTTAACGATTTATACGATTACTATTGTTAGCTATCTAAAACAACAGTTAGTTAGCCTGTAACTGTTCTTTAATTAAACATTTCATTGTTTGCTAGATCTAAAAAAAAACATACAGCTGACATAGTAGTTAGAACAAAAAACAGCATATAAACAAAGCAACATACTGAAGCCCTTTCACCACCACAATTTACATATATTGCACATCTTTCACAAACACAGAGAAAGGTTGAGTTTACATTGGGGTACCCATCTTCTGCCAGAGGGTAATAGCTCATATAGCATGGAGAATAAAGATAGAGCAGACCATATTCTCTCTGCTTGCCTGTAGAGACTGGTTTCCATTCCTCTCCATAACCTTTATGACAATATGTACCTGACAAGCAAGCTTTAAGTGAAACGTTTTAAAATATCGTCATATTCCTTTCGGAAATCCCCTCCCTGAACATGCTCTGTAATGCAGCCTGGTATGACACAAACCCTTTGATTCACCCTGAGTATGCGTATAGTATAATCTCTGCTGTAAATGATAAGACACACTTTCAACGCGGCCTTCCAGCCAAAGGTGTTGTCCAAATGAACACCAAGGCAGATATAGGAGCAGAAGTGATTGAATGGTTCATCATTTCTGACCTCTGATACCCTCTGACCTAGTGATGCTACGCTATGCTCTAATCTGACCACTTTTTTCAGTAACGAGTAATCTAACGCGTTACTATTTCCAAACCAGTAATCAGATTAAAGTTACTTATCCAAGTCACTGTACGTTACTATTTTTGTCATTTTCCTTAGTAAAAATATATATTTTTGCTTTTTTCTTGCGTCTCGGGGAGTGAAGTCACGTATGCTTCAAGTCACATTTTCAGCATGAGGACAGGTCACGTTTTCAGCATGAGGACAGGTCACGTGTACCACGCAGCGACACAAACGTAAACATCAATGGAGGGAGGAGAGAGATGCACGCTTTCTAGCTGGAAATACAGTCACTATATTGAGTTTGTGTCAGCTAAAGACGGCAATATTTAGGTCCGTTGTACACTCTGTGCTGGTGGCTAGCTACAAAAACACTACGTCAAATTTGAAGAAACATTTGGAGTCGCAGCACTGCAGTCAAACTTACAGAGCAAGTCCCAGCAGGTGGTGCGAAGCAGAGAGAAGGAGGCCCCCCACCACCCAAACAACAAAAGCTGGACTTCGGTGCAAAACCAGTAAGTGGGGGAGAGTTGAAGAAGTTGGTCGGGCAGTAGGCCTATGTTGTAGAGGAAATGCTGCCCTTAAACACGGTTGACTCGCTCTCTTTCGTGCCATAATAAACCAGATCCTACTACTGGCAACGCCGAGCTGCCTCACAGTAAACCGGTTGTCATTTTTATGTTGAGGCTGTGGGGGTGTTGTCGGCAGTTGCTGAATGTAACTAATAAAGTAACTTGTAATCTAACTTCGTTACTTTTAAAATCAAGTAATCTGTAAAGTAACTAAATTACTTTTATAATCAAGTAATCTGTAAAGTAACTAAGTTACTTTTTCAAAGTAACTGTGGCAACACTGCTCTGACCCATGTCATGACCATTTCCTCAGTTTTTGTAATGGTTGAATGAGATTGTTGGCATGGCAAAGGTCTCTATTTCAACAAAATATGCAAAATGACACCAAAACACATGTTGTTAATGTACACATATACACATACAAAGCTATACATCTTACCCTGTGAACAATCTACATCTCAGCAGTGTTATAGATTTTCAATCACCATACCACTTTCGCATATCCATCAACTTCCTTACACCTCACTTTGTGCCGACTTCGAACTGCCTACTTAATCTGTACCTTTGTAGCCTATTGTATTTTGTTTTCTTGTACTATGTTGAATGTGAAACTGCTTTTCTTGGCCAGGTCGCCGTTGCAAATGAGAACCTGCTCTCAACGGCCTACCTGGTTAAATAAAATTAAATAAATAAAAACAAAAACCTTCCCAACAATCTACTTGTCCTTCTAATTACTTAGAAAATGCTTCCTAAAACGAGTCACTTCTTATGAAAATGTAGTCTCAGTACAAAGTTTAGGATGATCATAGGTCATGTTTTCAGTTTTCTTTCACTTACTTTGCTCACTTCCTGTTTTATCCTAATACTCACTGTGTGTTTGTGTCACAGGTCACTTTCCTTCCGGTTTTTCCAGCCTTGTGTGATCACCGTCCCAGCCCTAACGTCCTCCACCTGTGTCTAATTGTCTTCCTCCCCCCAGGGGCGTCGGACTGGGGGTAAAACCAAGACTTATTACCAGGGCCCAAGGGGAGAGAGGGCCCTTGAAAAGTCTGTAATATATTATATTTTACCTGGATATTTTCATTTCCTAATAAAATTTTATAATGCATGTCAGAGAAAATGTAAAGTTAGTGTATTGGCTGAATAACTTGGTTGATTGACTAACTACATTTTGTATACAAAAAAGACTATCTAAGGTCTCACCCACCCCTTGCTAATGCACCAAATGGTTTAGTCCATCTGCATGCATTTTGTTTACGTTAGATCAGTTGAACGTCTGGTGGAGCGCAAACTTCTGCTGTAGAAATGTCTTTCTCAAAGAAAGCCAAATTAGGCTATCAAAAAGAAAGGAAAGACAGGAGGAGGATGAAAGGAGGGGAAACAATTGGTAACTGACTTCTTTTCAAAGAAAGGTGAGCACCAACTAGAAAATGAAATCCATGGTGCTAAACTGCTTGAATATCTCTGCGACTGTTGGTGCTAAAAATGGACTGAGACAACCCATTGAAAGAGCAGAACATACACTTTCAAATGATAATTTGGTTATACATGTAATCTGAGGTAAAGGCTAAATAAATAAACTACACTAACAATGCTGTTTGTGCACAACACACCATTATAATAGCCTAATTTGAAACATGTCTAATTTATAATTAATAGGCTATAATGTCTATAATTAGCAATAATAGGCTAATCAGTGTCATATGTAGCTTGGTAGCTCATTGGTACATATGTCAACATTACAGAGTTTCAGAAACTGTCACTGTCACACAAGGTGAGCTTATATCAAAATTAAAGCAAACATGTTTAGCCATTTTGACTGAAAGGTGTTAAGTAACACTAACATCTTAGTGTGTTTTATTATATTAGGTTACAATTAGGATAAGAAGTTAATATCAAATGTATCCTTCATAGAGAAAGATGATAAGATCTGATTGATTTTCTTTTTTTTTGGTGGGGGGGGTTTGAGAAACATGGGGGCCCATCAGGACTGCCTATGCATAGGGCCCAGGATCTTGTGCTACGCCCCTGCTCCCCCCTCATGTGTATAGATTCACTCCCTTGCTCTTTGTTCTCTGCCAGTTATACCCTTGAGTTTAGCGTTCCATCCTTATTTCAGTGAGCTTCTAAGTGTTTCTGATCTTCTGCCTGTTTTTTGACCCGTCTGAAGTGTAGCGTTTTTTGGATACCGTTGCCAGATACATTTTTTGTTTAATGCCTGCCACTGTTTTTGGAGACTGTCGCCTGTTTTGTTTGCACCAGTGTGTACAATAAATACATTTAGTTTGACTGTTACTGCGTGTCTGAGTCCCCTGTGTGCCCAGCCTGACAGTTGGCTACAAGCTATGCACGGTGATTGATGTGAGGATCATCTTCTGTATATAATGTTATCCCAAATTGGTATTTCAAAAAAGTAATTTATTTAAACACACTAATAATGCAGTGTGATGTTAAATTAAACAAAGTTTCACAAATAAATATGCTCATGTATTTTTCCCTTGTGTCTGAAGCTATTAACTTTTAGAAACACGAGCATTGGGTTTCTTTAAATAATGATGTATGAGAAAAAAAAAATGCTCCTAGTTTAGTAGGATAGTTTAGTTTTTGTTTTTCACAAAAGCACAAAAATATACAAAGTGCAAATTTGTCATATTCTAAACACTAGACTGCAAGTTTTTTTTATATACACTAGCACATGTCAGAAACTTGTAAATCAAAGTGCTTAACAGGAAACAGTATTTTTTCATTGTTATTTTATTGTATAAATCCTCACCTACAACATGTGACAAATACATCAATATAGGCCTATGATGTATTTTTCTTACGTCCCTTCCTGAATCCCGGCGCGTAGGGGACACATTACCATGGTGCACATAAATTACTGGAAAAACTGAGCAACTTGGTTGCTGGTGACAAAATCACTCTTTTATAGGTCCACTGAAGCAATACTGGCATTAAAGAGCTGTCTGATCGCTGTCCGATTCTCTGATATGAATGACCACATTGCATTGTGGGATATGGGCTTTGACTGCGCTCTGCTCCTACCGTAGTGTTCTATGCATACTGAAATATTTCACTGGTAATAATGTCATTATGACAGGGCTAAGATGGAGCCCGTCTTGGCAAGCCGTTGGCCTCACTCCTTTGCTGTTGAGTCTGTTTTGCTTTTACTATTTTTTTGCCTTCCGATATGTATCCGCTCTGCTGGCATATGATCGCCAAACCCTCCTCGACCTCAGGGTTTGGTCAGAGACCCTGCTGCCATCTGATCGCCCACTGTTCAACCAACTAACACCGGTGCTGGCGGATATCCCCGATCGCCTGCGCCATATGCCTACAGTCTATACTCGGAGGGACCGCGACCAAAAGTCTCGCTCAAACGGATCAAATGGATCCTACGGATCTGAACACCGACGATGGCTATCGTGCCCACCACCCCTGAGAAAGCGTTCTAGAAGACGTGGGAAACGTGCCGGTATGATTGCCCGACTTAAAGCTCACTTGAGAGCTGGAGATGGAAGGCGTGGAGTGGATCTCAGCCTGCTCCGCCCCATCCAGAGGTCTACTGACCATAAATCTTACATTAAAACTGAACTTTTTAACGTCCAGTTCCTGTCAAATAAATCTAGTCTGATACATGATCATATTCTTGAGAAAGATATTGACCTGATGTGCCTCACTGAGACCTGGCACAAACCTGAGGTTTTTTCATCATTAAATGAAGCCTGTCCCCCTGGATATAGTTACCTGCACAGGGCGCGCTGCACTGGTCGAGGTGGTGGCCTGGCGGTAATTTACCGCGACGCTCTCAAGCTTTCTCCTCTGTCTCTACATGATGTGTCCTCTTTTGAATATCTGGCTTTTAAATCAAAACCCCCCTCCAAGATAAACGCCGTATTGATCTATCGGCCGCCCAAACCTCATCCATCCTTTATCGCAGAGATTCATGACCTCTTCACCTCTTTCTGCTCTTTATCCTCCAATAATATTATACTTGGCGACATGAACATTCACATTGAAAATTCCTCCTCCCCGTTGGCAGCTGAATTTCTAAATGTATTGGACTGTCTCAACCTCATACAGCATGTTGATGCTCCTACTCACACCAGGGGGCGCACTATAGATCTGGTTATTTCTGAGTCTCCTTCCATCAAAAATCTGTTGGTATATGACCTGAGCGTTTCCGATCACAGCATCATCTCCATGGACGTCTCCTGCCCGTCCCCCCTCCCTAAGCCAAAACGTGATATCCATTTTCGCAATATAAAAAACATTAACCCTGCCATTTTGTACTCTGATATCAAACTGCTGGCCTCAGTCAACCATACATCAGTCAATGAATCAGTTGAACACTACAATCTTTCTCTTCACTGCCTCCTGGATACACATGCCCCCCTCAAAACAAGAACCGTGTCTTTCTCTCGTTCTCTCGTTCTCTCGTCCCTGGTTCACGGATGAACTGCACAAGATGAAGGCTGGTGGCCATGCCATTGAGAGGCGTGTCAAATCATCAGGCCTGGTGGTACACAAGCTGGCCTACAAACATCACCAGAAGGCCTATGCAGCGGCTCTAAGACAAGCTCGGTCCATCTACTACTCCAACATTATCAATAACAGTCCTGGAAATTCCAAACAGCTTTTTTCCACCATAAATCAACTCCTAAATCCCAAAAATCAAACCCACTCCGAACCCACAACAGAACAATGCAACAGTTTTCTTCTATTTTTTCAAAGATAAGATCAACTCCATACGGTCTCAGCTTTCTGGTTCCCCAGATCCGTCTCTACCATCTGTCTGCTCACAACCTCCTTTTTTCAGCACTTTCACTACAGTCACACAGATCGAAGTCGAGGGTTTCATCAAAAAGATGAAGCCTTCCACCTCTCCCCTGGACCCTTTCCCTACAGCACTCATCAAATCAAACCAGTCGGCCATTAGTCCTCTCATTACACAAATTACAAACCAGTCGTTAAACTCTGGTCTTGTTCCACCCCCACTCAAAACTGCCGTAATCAAACCTCTCCTGAAGAAACCCAACCTTGACCCAGAATGCCTCTCCAACTATCAGCCCATCTCACATCTTCCATTCCTGTCCAAGGTGCTTGAAAAAGCTGTTGCTGCACAGCTACAGGAACATCTACAACGTTATTCATTGTTTGAAACATTCCAATATGGTTTTCGTCCTGCCTATAGTTCAGAGACAGCACTGTTGAGGGTTATCAATGACCTTCTCATTTCTGCAGATTCTGGATCCCCCTCTGTGCTCATCCTACTCGACATTTCAGCAGCCTTTGATACCGTCGACCACCATATCCTCCTAAGCCGCCTCCACACTGACATTGGTCTTCGTCACTCCGCACTGGACTGGTTCACCTCATACCTCACTGACAGGACAGAGTATGTCAGCTTGGGATCTGCTAGGTCCCGAACAGCCCCTGTCACTTGTGGTGTCCCCCAAGGATCTATCCTGGGACCCCTGCTTTTTATTCTATACATGTTGCCACTGGGTCGTGTCATTAGCCGACACGGCATTTCTTTTCATTGTTATGCTGATGACACTCAGTTATACCTGCGAACCGATTCATGCTTCACCCCGGTCCCTTCAGCATCATCGGCTCCCTCATCATCAGATGCTCCCTCTTCACCATCACCTTTTGTCCTCTCTAACTGCCTGGAAGAGATTAGGGCTTGGATGAGTCATAATTTCCTCCAGTTGAACACTTCTAAAACTGAAACCATACAAATCGGCACCCCTCATCAGGTCCAGTCATCACTCATAACCGCTATCTCTTTCTCCGGTCAAGACATCCCCCTCTCAACTACTGTCATCAACCTCGGTGTGAAGCTGGACCCACAACTGACCTTTGCAAACCACATCAAACATCTGTATAAAACCGGCTTTTTTCATATCAAAAACATTTCTAAACTCCGCCCCTTCCTAAGTTTTTCTGACGCAGAAAAACTCGTCCACGCATTAATCTCCTCCAGGCTTGATTACTGTAACAGCCTGCTTATCGGTATACCAAATAAAAACCTTCAGAAACTTCAATTCATTCAGAACTGTGCTGCCCGAACTCTGTTGAAAACTCGCAAATATGACCACATCACTCCCATTCTTCAGAACCTTCATCGGCTCCCCATAACCTCAATAATTCAATACAAGATTGCCCTTATCACCCATCATTGCATCTAGAACAACGCCCCGCAATACCTCAAAGACCTCATTATCCCTCACTCATCTATCCGTAACCTCCGGTCCCAAAGCATAAAACCTCTATCAGCCCCGCTCAAGACTCCGCACCATGGGAGATCGAGCCTTCTCCATCACTGCCCCTCGCATCTGGAATTCCCTCCGTGAACATCTGAGAAAACCCCAGTCTGTGGACACTTTTAAAAGGAGCTTAAAACTGTTTTGTTCAGGCAGGCGTTCTTAAGTTGTCCTTAGGCTTTGCAGATTTTTTTTTTTGCACTGAACTGCTCTTTTAGCTGTTTTTTATGCGAATTTTACGTATTTTATCACTTGTATTTTTTTTTTTCTGTTTTTAATGCGTTTTAATGTGGTTTCTGTAGCACTTTGAGATTATTTTATGAAAAGTGCTTTACAAATAAAATGTATTATTATTATTATTATTATTATTATTATTATTATTATTAAAATTAAGAAATGCACCATGTCATCAAGTCCACTTTCCTGTTTTAATGGAGATTTTCCCTTTTGACCTATGAACTATTTTCCTCCCTTATTTTGACCTCACCTGACGAATCAGCTCCCTAATTCAGATAATATAAGTGAGAATATCAGTGATTACATAAGTCAATTCGTTCTGGATATGCCTATATTCTATTCTAACTTTATAAATCATGTTTTCATCTTTACTTTTCAAAAGTGTTTGAGATGACTAAAACACAAAAGAACCACAGTTCATGCCCACGCATGCTAGAGGGCATAACAAATGGGTTCAAATGTAGGTATGATGGATATAAACCTCAATGAGCCCGATGAAGCCTGGGAGAAAGTCGAAATTGCAGGAATATTGATATTGTTCTTGTTTATTTTGCTGAAATTATAAGCTAGTGATACATTAGTTTGAAGATGTTATAACTGATGTCTCCGCACAATAAACCGTTCATGTTCTAATTTTCCTCCACAACAACATATGCACTTTCTGGACCACAAATGTTGGCCAATTGCAAATGCAGTACTTGTAGCCTAACTACCTAGGAAAGCCAAACTATCAAGGACAGACCGTTTGTCCTGATTGGCTCAGCTGCCCCTCTGGAGAAAGAGCCTAAATAAACATTTCTTTTCTTTTCTTGTTGTGGCGGCAATAATACGATAAGCCCATCATTAGTCAAGTTAAATCAAATTAAATTCCATATCATCCAATTTTCTGTTAATTTATTTTGCCACCATAACGTCAGTGATGCCCTCTGGCCTCAGTCACGTGACTTTGTTTCTATTGTCACACACGGAGCACTGCCAGAGACGGTTTAGAAGTTAAAGAGAATCTTTGGCACTTCATGTGAGTTTTTGAAGTTATGGAGGTAATGATATAAGTCCTGTGAATAGTAACAACATGTCCACTTGAGCTTTGAATAAAGTGCAGCTTCAGCTTGTAACGTTTACATCACATCGCGCAGCTTTGCCTTGTATTAACGTATTGTTGTTTATATGGTATCGATGGTGCGTTGCTGTGTAGAGAGGAATCTGCCGACACTGTTTCTTGATTATAAAGGTTTATTTACATCAAAGAAATCAGCATCATGTACAAGCCCTGCACAGCTTGGAGAGCGACAGCTACCCAGATTCTCAAAAGTCACTCTAAAGTTCTTTGTGTGTGTGCCACATGTGTATATTCCATGAATTGGGGTGGGATCGATAACTTGACCAATGGCTTCATGCCAACTGGCTCTGTCTAAGAGTCCATTGATAATGCTTTTTCCAGATGTGTCTTCTGAAAGTAGGCTAAAGTTCATCTGGGTTTCTTTGTTACCCAAAGCTTAAATACAAATCATATAGAATATGCAGATACAATAAGATGGCCATATACCTCATATTTCCCCCCTTCGAGACTAATTAAGTCTTGAAACAAAAAGAGTAAGATTGGTACAAAATAACACTCTCCATTACATCATGTTTCTTGTAGTATAACCTTAGCAATAACACAAGTTTCCATACAGTGTGAACAATTTCTAGGAAGTGTAAACAAACATTTTATGGAGTGTAAGAGCGAAAAACCTGTCTGGCAGCTTCTTTCCAAATATCCATCAATCAATCTAGACAGGAAAATTCTCTCACGGCCCCTCTGCCCCAGGCGACCCCCTCAGCACTCCAGATCAATTAGAAATCTTTTTATCAATTCATGTAATATCTTGGTGTACTCAAATACATATGGCAGCCTCAGAAATCAAAATAAAATCAAAACAATGTCCAAATTCAGACTGATCAAATCATCGGATCTGTAAAAGGACCTCGCCTTACCTAGACCCCGCTGTCCCTAAGCATCAAGAAAAACATAAAAAACATCTGAGGTCTCCATGTGTATCCCACAACAAAACATTATTCTTTGAACTGTTTAATACAAAAGAATATGACAAAAAGTAAATAATAGTCATGCAAATACAGTGCCTTGCGAAAGTATTCGGCCCCCTTGAACTTTTCGACCTTTTGCCACATTTCAGGCCTCAAACATAAAGATATAAAACTGTAATTTTTTGTGAAGAATCAACAACAAGTGGGACACAATCATGAAGTGGAACGAAATTTATTGGATATTTCAAACCTTTTAAACAAATAAAAAACTGAAATATTGGGCGTGCAAAATTATTCAGCCCCTTAAGTTAATACTTTGTAGCGCCACCTTTTGCTGCGGATTACAGCTGTAAGTCGCTTGGGGTATGTCTCTATCAGTTTTGCACATCGAGAGACTGACATTTTGCCCATTCCTCCTTGCAAAACAGCTCGAGCTCAGTGAGGTTGGATGGAGAGCGTTTGTGAACAGCAGTTTTCAGTTCTTTCCACAGATTCCGATTGGATTCAGGTCTGGACTTTGACTTGGCCATTCTAACACCTGGATATGTTTATTTGTGAACCATTCCATTGTAGATTTTGCTTTATGTTTTGGATCATTGTCTTGTTGGAAGACAAATCTCCGTCCCAGTCTCAGGTCTTTTGCAGACTCCATCAGGTTTTCTTCCAGAATGGTCCTGTATTTGGCTCCATCCATCTTCCCATCAATTTTAACCATCTTCCCTGTCCCTGCTGAAGAAAAGCAGGCCCAAACCATGATGCTGCCACCACCATGTTTGACAGTGGGGATGGTGTGTTCAGGGTGATGAGCTGTGTGGCTTTTACGCCAAACATAACGTTTTGCATTGTTGCCAAAAAGTTTGATTTTGGTTTCATCTGACCACAGCACCTTCTTCCACATGTTTGGTGTGTCTCCCAGGTGGCTTTTGGCAAACTTTAAACAACACTTTTTATGGATATCTTTAAGAAATGGCTTTCTTCTTGCCACTCTTCCATGAAGGCCAGATTTGTGCAGTATACGACTGATTGTTGTCCTATGGACAGAGTCTCCCACCTCAGCTGTAGATCTCTGCAGTTCATCCAGAGTGATCATGGGCCTCTTGGCTGCATCTCTGATCAGTCTTCTCATTGTATGAGCTGAAAGTTTAGAGGGACGGCCGGGTCTTCGTAGATTTGTAGTGGTCTGATACTCCTTCCATTTCAATATTATCGCTTGCACAGTGCTCCTTGGGATGTTTAAAGCTTGGGAAATCTTTTTGTATCCAAATCCGGCTTTAAACTTCTCCACAACAGTATCTCGGACCTGCCTGGTGTGTTCCTTGTTCTTCATGATGCTCTCTGCGCTTTACACGGACCTCTGAGACTATCACAGAGCAGGTGCATTTATACGGAGACTTGATTACACACAGCTGGATTCTATTTATCATCATTAGTCATTTAGGTCAACATTGGATCATTCAGAGATCCTCACTGAACTTCTGGAGAGAGTTTGCTGCACTGAAAGTAAAGGGGCTGAATAATTTTGCACCCACGTTCCAGTTTTTTATTTGTTAAAAAAGTTTGAAATAGCCAATGAATTTCGTTCCACTTCATAATTGGGACCGACTTGTTGTTGATTCTTCACAAAAAATTACAGTTTTATATCTTTATGTTTGAGGCCTGAAATGTGGCAAAAGGTCGAAACGTTCAAGGGGGCCGAATACTTTCGCAAGGCACTGTATATGTATATATGTCAGAGAAAACATAAGAATGTATCCACTGCAGCTCCTTCGCAGTGTCGAACTTTCAGTGTAGTGTTGATGGAATCTGAACTTTCATCACTGTATCCTTGTTCAGAGTTCTCCAGTCCATTTTATTGTCCATATTCAAGTATCTACCCCATATGCGCTGGAAGAAAAGAAAACACAAACCAGTATCCTTGCAAAACAACATAGTAAAAGAAAACATCAAATAAAATATCAAAATTACTATGAATGAATAAAAAATAATATGAATGATATGAATCACATATGAATCACATTCCATTTCCCCCCTTTGATAAATAAAAAACACTAAACAATATTCAAAGAAATGTGAAAATGATGGCAGAATCAGATAAAAATGGAAAACTTTCCATCAATAATGTTAGATTTATCCTCAAATGATAGGATTCAAGACTACAAAAGTGTGTATTGTCTCTCTTTACTCTACTTTCAGAACTAGAATCAGATTGAATTGTAGCAAGTGCGTTCCTCTTTTTGCAACACAAGCTAACCCATATGCTTCCTAAATCCCTAAATGCAAAAAGCACACAGTAAAAACATAAACCATAGACTAAAAATTAAACCAAACCCTTATTTTAAATGAAATGTCCAATTCCCTCTTTGCTGACCATTGATAGTCAGCAACAAAAGTTATGTCATTTTAAAGATAACTCTTATCCTAATGTATCAATCACACCTTCAACAAATTAAATCAAACAAATTGACCAAATCATAAACCTCCCCATTTTTTTATTAACACGTATGGATGTAGCCAATTAGATAGAGAAGACCAAATTTATTTTAAGAGCCAATCATTTTGTAGTATGTAATTACGCACTTTCTACAATGTATCACACACAACTCTCTCTTCACTGTTTATTTAACAGATAGTGGGTGTAATAAATCTCCTTATGTTAAACAACCCGTCTTTCAACCTCATCTACTTGACATTCCTGTATAAACTGGACTGAGGCCGAAAAATAACATAGACACCTTGCCACATCATAAAATTATAACCATGCATATATTAGTCAATACTGAATTCTCATTGCTCAATGCAAACCATCATTGAAATTTAGACTGATTCTTAAACTAACATCTCAACACATCAGTGTAAAATCTTAAACTGTGAAACTTATCCTAAACTCCTCATACTCGCAAATGTAATGTGCAGAACAATCGTTCATCTCCCTTAACATTGTTTCTGTAATTAATAAGCCAAAATTGTAATCTCTATCAAAATTCAATGAATTGCAGAGCTTCACTCTGGAGTCTTTGTAAGTTATTTTACCTTCTAACCCTACAGGCTAGAATCCTACAGGCTTCAGTAACACCACTGCAACTTATGCAGAATAGTGAAATTCAAATCAGATTTCTAAACCTCCATATACATGACAAAAAATGTTGATCCATCTTTGGACTGTAATAACTGATTTCCGTTCGTGAATCTGTACTTAGAGAGAATGATATGAACAGATTACTGGTACACTATAAACAACAAATTAACCAATGCAAAAACTTTTCATTTGACTAAGATATATCTGTGAGTGGAAGTTGTCTTATCTTGTCTCACATTATTACTATTACTATTTCCATGTATTCCATATGGTCCTAATGACACTCGTGATACACCTTGCCCTTTTTTGTGTTTAAAGATAAAGGTGCATTTACAAACTACATCCAAGAATAGTTTACTGATGTTGTCAGGCTGTTTTTACTAATAGTCACACAATTGTTCTAAGCTTATTTTTAACAAAATTTTAAGAACAGCACTCTCAATCTGCTGTTTTTAACAACTTTACATTAATCCAATTCAAATGTATACACGAGATCACTTCCCAATAAATTATCTGAGCAGCACTCAAATAATAGAAGTATATTCAAAAGTTGCTTATGTCATTGGAGCACAAAAATAAAACTATGAAATGTTCTTTTAACATTTCCTGACACACCAACTGAAATAACATGTTTGTCACTAATCTTGTTAGAAGCTGTCACAGGTCATTTCAAATTTAATAGAATGTATATCACCAGGTACTGACAAAATGTAAGATTTTCATACCAAGTTGCTTAATTTAGAGGCATATCTTAACCCTTCATATAGATGTGTTCACATAAGAGTAGCTCTATTTTAAAAGTAGAAATAATTACTTATTTAGAGTATATGTATTTTCAAAATGTGTGCTTGTCGGTGCATTACCTACTTTCTATTCGTCGTTATGCGTTGATGCGTCGATGCGCCAGAGCAAATCCGGTTCTCTCCTCTCCTTCTCTGGTCAGTCTGCTGATGTCCACGCTCATCTGTGGGGATCTGTACCAACTTGTGACTGTCCTTGTCCTCAATTGTTGGATCTCTTTACGGCCCTGATGTCACCTCCTTTCAGATCTTCTGGGCACCTCTAGAATCCTGGCTCCAGACTCCTATGAGGGTTCACCAGTCCTCCAGTTGGCCTTAACTGGCCCCTGAATCCTCTTCTGTAATTTCCTCTAGGATTCCATCCTGGTATATTGCAATCACGGGAAAAGTGGCCATCCTGTCCACAATTGAAACACGCTTGTGAAGATATAAAATATGGATCATATCTTCCAGCTCGTCCTCTTCCTCTTCCTCTCCAGTTCTGCATTTGTCCAGAAGCTAGCTGTGGGTATATAATAACTGGAATCACTAATGGTGACTGTTGATTTGGTGAAGACATAACCAGTGCCTGCTTCTTGTCCTTCTTATCTTCCACCAGCTGCATTTGATTGAATTTTCTGGGAGTTTCTCGGTCTTGTTCTTTCTGCTCATGTTCCTTTTTCCTATATAGCTCTACTTGGTGAGCTACATGATCTGCATAGACATTTTTTGCCATGCTTCCAAGTCCAACCACCTCTTCCAGTTTGCTCCTCACTGGTGCGGGCAGCCCCTTCTGTAGTTTGGCTCGCAAAATTGACTGCTCCATCTGACTCACATCTGGATCATTTCCGGTAATATTTCTCCACACCTGATAAGCTCTCGACACATAAGCTCTTGGTTTTTCTTCTTGTTTCAGTGGCTCAATTAGAATATTGTCCGGATGCACATTTGTTGGAAACATATCTTTCAGTGCTCTCCACAGTCGACCTCTACTTGCGGCCAACAGCTCATGATCATGTACAGCAGTTCCCACATATCGATTAAGTCTAGCTTTCTGAAGAATTTCTTCCATTGCTGGAATCCCAATGAGATTAGCCAAAAATCTCTTAATGTCTCCCATGGCATACTGTGTTCCCACCGTAATTTCTTCCAACTTTAGGATCCAAGGATGTGCTCCATTTTGAAGAACAGGTAACTTATCAAGAATATCTGACATATTCTGTCCTCGAATTATCACTGGAAGCATCTTCTTACTTGTCTTCCCTTTTCTTGACTTTCTCTCCACTTTTTGGGATCCTTTTTTCAGCAATTTGTCTCTCTGTATCTTCAGCTTCTCATATTGCTCTTCCAATCGCTCCATGTCTCTTTCAATCTCTTCTATGCTAGACGCTGCAGGATGAAATCCCATAGCTCCTTTACTCTCCAAATCTTCATCACTGTCTTCATATTTACTTTCAGCTGTGATCTCTTGTATCTTTTCGTTTCCTCCATTTTTCATCACCTCTTTTCTCCGCTCTGGCCAGCCTCCTTCTAATCACAGGATCATATTTACCCATGATCTCTTCTGAATCACTCTGATCATCCTCATCATCCTCTTCAAATCCCATCTTTCTGAACCTCACTTTTCCCTTAGTTTCCAGACGTGTCGTTTTCTTCTTACTCTTGGAGTTTGGATTCATCTTTATGGTCGTTTCTGCTTGTCTTCTCTCTATTGTTCGTTCATCTTCATCTCTGATGCAATAATCACCCTCCTGAGTGATCACTGCCTCACTTTGTTCTATTGTCAGCACTGATCTGTAAAGATCTTTATCAATTTCAGCATCATACATTTTCTGAGTCCAGGTGAAGTTGGGATGAACTCCTCAAACTTCAGTTCATCTGTGAATGTTCAACAAAGTACTTTGTGGACATGTATGACATTGCTTCTTTAATGTCAGTCTCTGATCATGCCCTGAAAACCATCTGGGTGTCCGCTTCAACCACTCAATCATGGGCAGTTGCAAATCTGTCACCCCTCCTTCTCTGCTGCTCCAACTCCAGATGTGTTTCCGATGCAAGTGTGTGGGGGATGGGGACAAAGTTGAACGCTGAATACTGTGTCTGTTGGATTGAGGTCATGTAGTTCAGGGTCTGGTATTGTCCGTCACCGGTTCTGTAGCTCGTTGGGGGAGTGAGATAGGTCTGCTCTGACATCCATCGAGGCACACTGAATAAACACAAAACACAACTCCTCCAAGAGGCATTACTTCTACTTTAATCATACGTGTATTTTAGTTTTCTTGATTCTCTTTCTAATTCTAACCTATGACACCATTGATTCAAAATGTTGCTATAAAAATATTGCCTAAGTAGGAGAAGTATTATAAAATATGTACTTCAAGTACTAAAAGTAACAACACAAAAAAGTCCCCAAATTTTTAAAACTGGAAATGATCACAGTAGTTCTATCAATCAACTAAATATTTAAGCAGCTAATCATTTCAACCAAACTTGTAGGCGTATTTGTTGGGCAGTCCAACAATAATAAAACATCATATTTCATAAACATATGTTTCATCTACACAAATCCTAAATCTTTTTTTAATTTGTGATATGTCGGATCACAATAATATCTAAAAGCAATTCGTCTTGGAAATTACCATTAGTCATTCCTGAAAATTACCTAATTTGTCTCTTTTTCCTAGGTTTTGGTGCTTGTTATATAACAATTTTTTACCATTCTCATCTAAACGTTTACCCTCCTGTAGATTGTAGCCCAAATACTGCAGTTATCTCTATACCAACAATATTAATATGGACCCCATTTTCCTAATTCAAAAGTATATTCATCTCTTTCTTTGTCTTTCTGTCACTTTCACAACACTCTCTTTCTGTCTTTAACCAACTTAGTACATTCTTGTACCCTTAACTTTCCCTTAAAGTCATACCTTATTTTCTTCCCATTGTCTCATAAAACTTTCTTTTTCCTTTCTGTTTTCCCTTTCTGCAACATACGCTTACCATTTTCTCTCACCTTTCCTGACTATCTTTGGTAACAATTGTTACCCCTTTAATATACAAAGTATATGAACTTCTAATACACTCTAATGTTTCATTAGGATTGAATTAATTTCACAGAAATCAATTCAAATCAAGTTTACCATCTTCACAAATGTCACTCATTTCCTTGACACAATGACATGACCACATGTGACAGTAGGGAATGTTAACTTTATCAAAATCAAAAACCTTATAAAATTATCAAATTTTGAATTATTTTATTCAAAGTAAAATCATTTTAGATGTCTCGCCACTCAAAACAAGTGATCCAACATTTTGGAATGGCAGAGGTGACAATCCTGGAAACCATCAATCAGTCCTCTCATCTCTTACTTCCAATAGAGGTATAGAGGCTGGAATTTTCTTATTCCAGGGTGATCAATCACTGGTGTTGGGTTCCAGATGCAAATCACCTATGCCAGCTGTTAATCTTTTTCTTTCCTTCCCCCTTTTTTTTCTCTTCAGGCCTGAGCCTTGTTCATGCCTACTTTTATCCTCAAATCTTTCTCCCAATTTTTATTTTCATGCTTCAGAAGCAAGCATAGTTAAGATTTCCTAATTAGAAGGACATTTTAAATTATTATGCCATTTCTCTAGATGTTTTATGACATTTTTCTATTTTTCTTTCTTTATATCTGTCAACATAACTCATTTATAGATTCAATGGATCTCAATCAAATAGTTTCGTAGTCAAACAACTGCTACTTTAACAAACAGAATACTGCACCTCAAGTCTGAAAGTCTCCCCCTTTCTCATCTTTGCAGCACAGGCTGCAGCACCCGGTGCAGGCAGGGAGTGGCTTAAACGTCTGTGGACCCTAACATTCCTTAAATTCTAGACATGCGCAGTTTCAGTTGCCAGTGCAACTTCAGAGTGACAAGTTCTCTAAAATTGCACTCCCAACTCAGGAACACAAAATGCACAAACCAACACAAACAACACAAAACATACAACACAAATCCTACTTTGAAACTTCTTAATTCGACTATAGTCTATTTTCTCTTTTTCTTCTTCACTTATTTTACCTGCCAACCTATACTTTTTTTTTTTTAACTAAAAACATATCTTGTCTATAAGATCATAACGTCCTTCCAGAAGGCTCATATATTTTAACACATTCAAAAACGTTCCCTCGAAAGGGGACTCATAGTTTTAACAGATTTTCAAAAACGTTCTCTCAAAAAAAGACTCATAACTCTTTAACAAACTTTGGAAACGTTCTCAAAAGACACTCATAGTTTTAACCGTAATAACCAGAATATCGTAACTAAAACTCCTGTTAAGCCACGCACACACAGTTTATCACATACCGCAGAGGTACCGCTGTTCACATACACACACTCACACTCTCTCATACACACCCAATCAACAAAAAATGCATTTTGGCCTATCCATAAAATCCCTGGCTACACTAGATTTCCGCCGTTTCCCTCCTTTTTTTTTTTTGTATTCCCTACCTTTGAGGTATAGACTCCAATGCGAGATTACTTCGGACATAAATTCATCAACCCATGAAATGATTGGCAATCTACACTGGAGTCTGACCCACACCCCCAGCTCCCAGAGCTGACCTGAACCTTAGAAACCTAGTAATCATCCAGGTTTTGTGGCCCACCTAACATCGCCTCGAGAGGATCTCGTCGAGGACTTTATTATCAATTTAACGGCGTTATCATCCCCATTACCTTATTCTTCAAAAATCCCTACACTAACTTTCCTGCATCCCCTTTATTTTCTCTTGTGTCCTTTTTTATTTTCTCTTAGTCCCTACCAAATTTAAAATGTCCCTTATTATCTTCTCTTATTCCCTACCAAATTTAAAGCTGAATCTCGTATTATCTTCTCTTAGTCCCTACCAAATTTAAAACCGAACCTCTTAGTCCCTACCAAATTTAAAACAGAGTCCCAACCACACAGCAAACAGCATCAGGGGCGGATCTACAGGGGGGCAAGGGGGGGCAGCTGCCCCCCCCCACTGTAGGGCCTTGCCCCCCCAGCTGCCCCCCTAACTTTGGCATTTAAAAAACTTTGCTTGTAAAAACAAACTGCCACTATGTGCACAGGCTTCTTAAAACATTGAAACAAACAATTAATTTATATTAATTCATAATAAATAATAATTGTAGATGTAATTTTAGCCCCCTGCCCCTCAAATACTTAGCTACGTCCCTGCATCAAACGTGCAGAGCGCGTTCGCACATTCAGGCTCGCACACAGCGAAGTCTGCTGGCGGTGGGGCCCCGCCATCCCGGCAAAGACTGGAGCGACTGAGCTGCCCCCTCCCCGAGCCTCTCAAAGTGAAGTCTGTTTCCCAGGTGAAGTTAAAACACACGTTTCATCTAAAGTTAAATTTGTAATAATTATAATGTCTGCTAAAGGCGAGTCAGTATCAACAACAGCGCGCTGTTAGCCAAAAGTCAAATTGCTCCCTCGTGGTTGTAAGCGCATTCTGCTGTTTGATTAGTTTGATTTCAGTAAAGACAAGAAGAGCATAATACAGAATATTACAAACTGGCATGTTTGAATTCATAACGTTTACAGAGGGTCGCCGTTTCGGTGGCGTGGCACAACACACTACACAGTGGTCGCTGAGACCGATCATTTGTATATGATTAGTTAAGGAGTAGGCTACTATAAAATCCACTTCCTCTCACATATCACGGCAATCCGCGTGCACAAATTAAACCAGGCAACATCCTTTACTGTCAAACTGGGAAAACAACAAATACAACGGGATTAAGAAGGCTAGTCTAAACATAACTGATGTGTGCATGTAATAAATCTCGTCTGATGTTATGTTTTTGGGGCTACTTATTAGCTACAGGGCCATACAGTGTAATGTAATACAAGAATAACAAGAGCTTTTCACATCTTGACTTTTGCAGGCCAGAGTAGCTGGAGATATTAGCTGAAGCCTAAAAGTGGGGATATTGCCAGCCAAGAAAATCCTGAGTAGTGCACAGGAGGAAGAGGAGGAGGGAAATGAAGAAGGAGAAGACAGTAAACTGGAGAGACCAGGCAGGTCAGAGCAGGAGAAGACCACAGAAGGAGATGCAGAAATGAGTGAAAGAGAAGAGGGAAAGGAAGAATTGACTGTGAGGGATGAAGAGGAGGCTGCAGGTTCAGAGAGAGGGACAGAGGCAGAGAGTGATCAGGAGGATGAAGATGACAGAGAGGAAGAGGAGGCTGCAGTAACCCCTGGACCATATGGTTGGTTTATATTCTCCTTACATATAAATTGCAGTACAGTAACATAACATGTCCTGTGACATGATGTGTTTTCAGTTTTTGGCTATTTCCATTCTGTTGTATATGTTATAGGGTTAGATATGTAAATATTTACATATACAACAACAGTTCACTCTTCTCAAGACACTTTACAGATAGAGTAAGTCTAGACCACACTCTTTAACTTACAATGACCCAACAATTCTCCCAAGAGCAAGCATTTGGTGCAACAGAAACATCAGACATATCCAGGGTCTTGGTGGTCGCTGGTTACATACAGATGGATACAGATATAGAGAATTATGATTCATAATAATGGTAATTATAGTAACAAAAAAGATAATGGAACTATGTATAGAAATAATAGTTGTAGCAGTTTAGGGCGTAGCAGTTTAGGGCATAGCAGGGCGTTGCGGGGCGTAGTAGGGCATATCAGTTTATGTATGAGGGTTTCCATGTACCGTCTTCCCCTGCCACCCTACCAAGATCTCTTGCTACCCCTTTGCCCCCCCATGTAAAATTGTCTAGATCCGCCACTGAACAGCATAGAACACACATGGGTTCGAAACGGTGCAGCCCCTCCTCAACGCACACACACAGAGACACAGATGCACTGACCAGCGCTCCAGAGTTGTGAGAAAACGCTCACCTTATCAGCCAATGGAGCGGAAATCAGGTCGACCGTGCCCGTGATGAAACGTTGAGACCGGCCCGCAACACGTCCCATTCTCGTCGCCAGATATGTTGTTTAATTAGTATCGATGGTGCGTTGCTGTGTAGAGAGGAATCTGCCAACACTGTTTCTTGATTATAAAGGTTTATTTACATCGAAGAAATCAGCATCAATTTACAAGCCCTGCAGAGCTCAGAGAGCGACAGCTACCCAGATTCTCAAAAGTCACTCTAAAGTTCTTTGTGTGTGTGCCACATGTGTATATTCCATGAATTGGGGTGGGATCGATAACTTGACCAATGGCTTCATGCCAACTGGCTCTGTCTAAGAGACTTTTTCCAGATGTGTCTTCTGAAAGTAGGCTAAAGTTCATCTGGGTTTCTTTGTTACCCAAAGCTTAAATACAAATCATATAGAATATGCATATACAATAAGATGGCCATATACCTCAGTATCACTATGTTATCAACTATGCTAATAACAGCAGCAGGCTAACGTTGCTACGATGCGTCCATTACATTAGTAAGCGCTCTGTAGAGAAGAGAGAGGCTCAGGGATGGGATGTTTGGACACTTAAAGGTCCAATGTGTAGGAATTTCTCCCATCTAGTGTTGAGATCGTATATCGCCATCATCTCTCTCGTGCCACGCAGTTCAAAGTACATATTATAGCTACGGTAGCCTTCATGCTTTTTTTCTGATGACGCCGGTCTCTTGCTCTTTTCAATATCCTTTTTCTTTTTCTGGGCGAAGAAGAAAAAGTTCCTGTTCCTGAAATTTGGATTTTGAATACTTGTGGTCCTCCATATTTCCTTCTTCAAACTTGCCGGGGCCAGGAAGCTACAATACCCATTAGCAGCATTAGCAACACCTATGAGTTTATCATGTGACAGAGAAAACGCGAAAGACGGAGCAGTATGTCCTGTATGTCCCTTACCGGCTAACGTATTTCAAGATGGAGCATGAATATAGAGCGTCTACCCCAATTCATGCAAACGCAAATGTAAAATTTCAAGCCAAAAGAAATACTTGGAATTGATTGTTGTCATAACATTTTTGCACATCTACTGATCTACCTCACTGACTAGACCGCTATTTGCACTAACTGTATATTGACTCTTTACTACATTCCAACATTTATATGGACTGTCTATTCATGTATATTGTGTTATCACTTTCGCATATCCATCGACTTACTTATACCTCACTTTGCGCCGGCTTTGTAATGCCTACTTAACCTGTATTTTATGTAGCCTATTGTATTTTGTACTGTATTGAATGTATGTTGTCTTGCACGTTTAAGCTTTATTCTTGGCCAGGTCACCGTTGCAAAGAGAATAGGCTGTAATGTTTTCCAAGTTGGATTTGAGAGATAAAGAACGACTTTCAAATGACTTAATGAAGTTTAGGTTTAATCAATCAATCACATAGAATGTTAAGTGTAAAATCACCATTAAACTGCCCTTTACAATTCAAGGAACACAGAAATAACAGACAGCAACAAAACAATTGAACAGCATTAAAGCAGTAATAATAAATAAGAGAATAAGTAAAAAAGTCTGTTTGTGCAGGGTGCAGAAAGGAGGGTGTGTTATGGTTGGCTGTAGTATAAGGAGTAGAGGTGGGTTTTCAATCTAGATTCATAAATGTCATGTTTTTATATTGATGATATTAATGAAATAATGAGAAATAATTAGAACTCAGAATGGATGCATGGAATGCAAACATGGACATGCCAATATGTTCAATCAATCAAATTTTGATTGATTAAACATGGTCTCAGTGCACTTTACAATTAAAGGAACACATATTATGCAATGATTACCTACATGACAAACCATTACATAAAGAATAAGTCAGGAACAATTGAATATATTACAAAAGCTTTAGAAAGTAAAGACCGATAGCCTCAGAGAAATGCTTTTTTGTCAAACAGACAACCTGGAGAATGTGAGGGTCTGATATTTTAACAATCTTCATAACCGCTGGCTATGAAATAAAGCAAGATTTTGAAACAAACATCAGAAAACTTGATACATGACTATAATGACTTCATGAAAGTTAAAGGAAAAGGAGGAAAATATTACATTGAAAAATAATCCATCTTGGAAAAATAGGAGCTCCAGAAGTTAATAACTTATCATATGCACATTAAGATATGAACCCTGCCACTGGAACCACTGGAAAAGGTTTTAAAAACAAGGCAGCATCCCAAACTAACACACACACACACACACACACACACACACACACACACACACACACACACACACACACACACACACACACACACGCTTACACATTTTAACTAAAATGGTACAGGGACACAGATAGTACAGATGCAAACTCATGGACCAGTGGCATGGAGCAGGTCTACACAATATCACTTAATAAGCACAATACTAAGTTGTTAAGGGTATAAGTAGCAACGTCTCCGCCATATGTGGCGGCTGCCAATAATAGCAGATATGGCACAGTACTCTACAAGCTGTTTAGTGCTTTTTTTGGCCATCCCAAGTTGTTGCAGCCCTCTTACTACCAACCTGTGTGTGTGTGTGTGTGTGTGTGTGTGTGTGTGTGTGTCCTAGGCTACCAAATATGAAAATGAGTAGTCTTCACCTATAGCCTAGCTCTAAGATGGTGTTTAGGACTGGTTGGTATACAAAGTCTCCTCCATGCTGGAATCAAAGGTGCAGCCTACCTCCAAAATGTCCACCTCCCTGGACTCCTCATTGATAATAACATCTGGTGCATTGGCAAATGTACCAGGGTTGAAACATGGATGGTTTTACCTGAGAATGTTTGTACATTCTTACTGAGGGTGGAAAATGGTTTGATATGTCTTTCACTATGAGGTCTACTATTCTGTCATGACTGTCATGATGTACTTTCCTTTGTAGGCATGGCAGCCATTTAGGATGTGTGACACACACACACACACACACACACACACACACACACACACACACACACACACACACACACACACACACACACACACACACAAAACACACAAGACACACACAGATCTCTTGAAATGGACAGGAAACTGACCTCAAGCACACAATCACGCACATGCTTCCTGTGTACAGTTTAGACAGCTCTAGTGGTCATGGAGACAAAAGACACACCACTGAAGCAAAGTCACATGGTAAACAAACAGACTGGGAGTGAATGTATTCTATTTGTGTGCAGGTTTTAGCAGAAGTGCAGCGTGCAGCATACACACACACACACACACACACACACACACACACACACACACACACAACACAATTACACACACACACACACACACACAGGATCTCAGTCATATAGAAAAGGACACAGCTGATTTCCTAGACAGCATGTTACACTACTGCCATGCTGTGGTTTACACTTACCACTACATGGATTGTTTACAGTGCTGTAAACGAGCAGGGGTCTCATTTATAAAACTGTGCATAGGATCCTTAGTAAAAGTGTACGTATGCCCAAAAGGCAAAAATGGCTTACGCCAAAAAGAATTCAGATTTATAAAACCGTGCGTACGCACATCTGTAAGCAATGTTCCCTTTATAAATCACAGACTACCCACAAGTGTGCGTACATGAATCATCCTCTTATCCCGCCCTGTACATGCCTATTTTTAACCATAAATAGTCAAAATAGAGGAAGACCATTGAGAGCAATCATGTTTTTCAGACTAAAGCTAATCACTGGGGGTCTCATTTATAAATGTGGGGCGTACGCACAAAACGGGGCTGAAAATGTGCGTACGCCACTCCCCACGCAAAGGTTGTGATTTATAAAAACCAAACCTGAAGGGAGAATGCGCGGTCCTCCACGCAAACTCTGACCCATACGTATGCACATTTTGGAGACAAAATAGGAATTGGCGACGCAGATGGTGAGGTGGTGAACTGAAGTCAGACTGCAGAAAGGAAATGTGGGAATAACGATTACTGATTGATGAATGATAATTGTTCCATAAACACCTTGCACAATATTGGTTATGTGTATGTGTATATATGTGGTTTACACTTGCCACTACATGGATTGGAGTCTGAAAAAATGATTTTCCTCTAACCACTGTACTGTACTGCCAACAATATTGCAAGCATTTCTCCTGTGTAAACTGATAATTCATCACTAATCTTTTTCCCTACTTCAACATGAATCTCTGGAACAATAAATGCTCCTATTTAACTAACTAAACTCTGGACATAAATATATGCCTGTATGTGAATTAATAAGAAACTTCCTATCCTTGTTCTTCTTTTCTAATAATGTTATAGCATCTTTCTTTCATCTCTTGTTAAGATGAAGGCAGATCATTCTTTCTTTGTCTAATTACATTGAGTACAATGTTTTATATTTCAATGTTTTTTTTCCAATAAATAAAAATCCCTCTTTTTTATAACTATAAACACAATTTAAACATTTTGGTTAAAGACGCCATGTTGTAAATGCTATGATTTTAATGGGATTTTTGGATTCACTTATTGTGCTGAATACCCATTTGCTTTTTTCCTTCAAGGATTTATGAAATTTGATAAAATCTTAAATTAGATGAAGAAGAAAAAAATCTACCTTTCTTTTATTCCATTGTATTTAATTTTTTTTTGGGTAATGTTGTGTTCTCTAGGCCAAATTAGCCTACTTACTGTTTATTTTTTTCTGCGATTCAATTGTGACTTCCACTTGCAATGGGAACTTATTGTAATAAATAAATTAGGAAAAAAATGTTTGAGTACAAAATTTGGAACAGTGAGTCAAGTTAAAGCAAGTCAATTTTATTTATACAGCCCAGAATCATCTTTTTTGTGTTTAATTTTTCAAGGTTTACAATGTGGAATATGGGTGGTATTTCAGAAAGCCGGTTTAGTGAAAACTGAGTTTGTTAACCCTGAGATGAGGGAAACTCTGGGTTTTCTGTTTCAGAAAGGGAGGGAACTTTACCTCAGAGTCAGTTACTATGGTAACTGGACCTGTGAACCTAACCTGGTCGGGAGCAGGTTTTCTTCTCTCAGTCTCCTCCCTCTGACACAGCGCTCTCTCATTTCCTCATTCATTCATTCAGTCTGGATCAGGCACATTTTAGCGCCGTTTGTTATCGGCATGAATAAAAAACATTATGTTGGTTTATTAACCATGTTAGGCAGACTATAAAACATTTTATTTCTCAAAACATGGCTTTTCCTTTTGTCTACGATCCCGTTGATGCAGAAGCTGCTTTACTTCACAGAGAGTTAAACATACGTCGGGAGATGACATTAAAGCGCCCATATTATGCTCATTTTCAGGTTCATAACTGTATTTAAATGTTGTACCAGAATAGGTTTACATGGTTTAATTTTCAAAAAACACCATATTTTTGTTGTACTGCACAGCTCTCTCTCACTGCTGCAGATCCTCTTTTCACCTGGTTTCTGTTTTAGCCACAGAGTGAGACCTCTTTTCATCATCTTCTTCTGTACTATATTTGATTGCACTCGCACATGCTCAGTAGCTCAGATGTAGATCATGTCAGCTAGCTAACTCTAGAGACAGTAAAAGAAAGCTGTTTCTTCAACTTTGGTCAGTTACAAGGCAGGATTAGCTGGGAGACTTCTAAATGAGGGTGCACATGTAAGTAGTTCTTTTGTAGATTATGGTGAACTTGTGTGTGTTGTAGCAGTGCTTTGCTATTGAGAATGACGTAGCATGCTAGCTTTAGCATGCTAACGCTAGCGTTAGCCAGCTCATTTCGGACTGTGAAATAAAAGATTATGGATTATAATTCTGATAATGATGGTGCTGCAGCCTCAGAATGGGATTAGTAGGACTAGGACTTGCACCTCAGGATTGCACCTAAATGAAATAGATTATAGGTTCAATACCATTTCTCCAGTAATATTAGGCTATACTTATGATTAAATATGATATACACTATATTGGAATATACGCATTTACTCTAGCAGCAATTTTCTCCCACGAAAATTCTCTCTCTTTTGCAGCAGCCGCTGTGTTTTTTTTTTTTAACTCGCTGTATGTGCGCATGAGTATTTCCGCCGACACGTTTGTTTGTGGTTGTTACCATGGTGAATCGCAGTAACATGGCTCCATTCATGCTGCCTTTTTATTGTGGTGGTGCATGCGCGTGAACCTACTCTGAGTTGATTGAACCAACTCATATCAGCTGTTCTGAAACTGAAAACTCTGAGTTTCCCATCTCAGGGTAAATCAACTCAGACATCAGGGTTACACTCAGTTTGTTAAACCTTCTACCTGAAATAGGGCCCTTACTGATTCCATCTGAAGCTTTGTATTCCAGACCAACAATTTGTTTATCTGTTTTCCTTGCCAGCTGTCTTCTTATTAGCATGGACTGCAAAGGTCTCTGCCACCAATAGGGGGAAAACGATGGAAGCATCTGCACACACCTGGAAAGACAGAAAGGAGAAGCTGTGTATTAAAATATACAAAAAAGTTTCAAGATGATATATAATACACTATTGCATTTGTGTTGAGCCAGGATAAAGATCTATTGGGCCAGCGATTATTTAACATTTTCCAGAACAGACTACTGTATATATGTGTTAAATTAATAATTGGAACATAACTTTGACATTAGTTTATAATACTTAATATCAAATACCTTCACAGGTTTAGCATCTACTTTGATCTTTCCCCAGGACATGGCCTCATCAGGACTGCCCCCTGAGTCAGAACCATCAAACTCCTGAGCCGTGTTCACATACACTGCGTAGTCGGCTCCATTCCTCTGGAAGGAGACAAAGCCTTGTATCATTAAGTCTGCTACTAATGCACCAATGCAAATACAATGTAACAATTTCACATCAATGTGATGGCACTGTGGAAGGCAGACCGATTGGCTTACATTGCACTTTCAACTGCGTTTCCTCCACAGCCTTTTGAAATATTGTAATATTTGAGCACTCAAGAATCTCTCTATGGATGGGTCAAACAAACACAAAACTTGTGTCCCACCAGTCTGGCTTCAAGGCTGGTCACTCAACAGAAACTGCCCTCCTTGCTGTCACTGAGCAGCTTCACATCGCTAGAACAACCTCTTTCTCTTCCATCATCATCTTTATGGACCTTTCTGCTGCCTTCGACACAGTGAAACACCAGATCCTCATTTCGACACTCCAGAATCTGGGTGTCTCAGGCTCTGTGCTCTCTTTGCTGACATCTTACCTGGCAGACTGAACCTCCCGGGTAACTTGGAGAGGATCTAGCTACGAACCTTGCCCACTCAAAACTGGGGTTCCCCAGGGATCAGTCCTGGGTCCCCTCCTCTTTTCTCTTTCCCCCACTCTCTCGGGTCTGTCATTCAGTCGCACGGCTTTTCTTATCACAGCTACGCGGCTGACACCCAACTAATTCTCTCCTTTCCTGAGTCTGAAACTCAAGTAGCAGCACGTATCTCGGCTTGTCTGACTGACATCTCTTCTTGGATGTCCGCACACCATCTGAAACTCAACCGTGACAAGACTGAGCTCCTTTTCCTTCCAGGGAAGGGCTCTCCTACCCAAGACCTGACTATAACAATTGACAACTCTGTGGTAGTCCCAACCCAGACTGCTAAAAACCTGGGTGTGACACTTGACGACCAACTCTCCTTCACTGCTAACATTGCTGCAACCACCCAATCGTGTAGATACATGCTGCATAACATCAGAAGGATGCGTCCCCTTCTAACGCAGAAGGCGGCTTGGGTTCTGGTTCAGGCTCTAGTCATCTCATGTCTAGACTACTGCAACTCCCTCCTGATTGGCCTGCCTGCATGTGCCATCCGACCCCTGCAGCTCATTCAGAACGCAGCAGCTCCCCAAGTTCTCTCACACCACACCGCTCCTCCGCTCTCTTCACTGGTTACCAATTGCTGCCTGCATCCGCTTCAAGACACTAGTACTTACATACAGGGCCACAAACGAATCAGCCCCAGCTTACATCCAGGACATGGTCAAACCATATACCCCAACCCGCCCACTTCGCTCTGCATCAGCCAAACTGCTTGCTGTCCCCTCACAGCGAGGGAGAACTAATCACTCAACGAAATCCAGACTGTTCACAGTCCTGGCTTCCAAATGGTGGAACGAGCTCCCCATCGACATCAGGATGGCTGAAAGCCTACACATCTTCCGCCGAAGGCTAAAAACACATCTCTTCCGACTAAACCTTGGATAAACAAAAAAAAAAATTCTTGAATCTGCACTTTCATATGTCTCTTTGTAGCTTTGCTTATTTAAAGCTAATGTACTTGCAATTACTACTTGTTGTCTCGAGTTTGAACCTTCACAGTTGAAAGCACTTAATTGTAAGTCGCTTTGGATGAAAGCGTCAGCTCAATGACATGTAATGTAATGTAATCTGGCCAGGATGGACCCTGCAGAGACAGACGTTGGCTACTCAGGGCACCCGTGTTGGCAAACATGAGGGAGTCGTCTCTTTGGTCTCCAGTGGGGCTCCATCTGTGGATCCTCAGGCTCCAGCCACATCAGCTCCATCTGCGGTGCCCTCTGCTGCTTCCCCCAGTGTTTCCTGTGATCCATACATTCCCACACCACCCAGGTATTCGGATAAGTTAGGGACATGTAGCCAGTTTTTACACCAGTGTTCCTAAAGTTGCTTTCACACCTGCCTTGTTTGGTCCATTTAACACGAACCCTGGAGCGTTTGGTTGTTGGTGGAGTCAGCTCTACAGTGCATCACTGCAAGACATCCTGCCTCTTGGTACACCCAGCTACCCTGTGTGGAATATGACCACATCTCCCTGGTCAGCTCCTCTACAGGTATGTCTCCATTTATGGCTTCCAACCACCCCTCTTTCCAGTCCAGGAGAATGAGGTTGCTGTCCCCTCGGTTACATGTTGACCTATTTTAACTTACTTTAGTTACGTAACTTACATACTTAACTGATCTTTTGATGAAGTAGTTTTGTTGCCTAAACAATTTCTGCAGGGGATTCACCATGAGCACTGATCGCTTTGGTTGCTGGACATTTGTAGGAATTGATAACGCCCGAAAAAGTGTGCATCCCTTTTTGTAAGATATCATACATACCGTTGTATGTCAAAATAATTAATACCAAAGTGTTCTGCTCTGAAAGACTTTTTTAGAAATAGCATTTCCTCACACCCCTTTGAAAGAAAGTATCCACAAGTACAAAACATATCTTTGGCTTGGGACAACATCAAAGTAAAAAATGCAGAATACTTACCCAGAAATTGGCATTGCATACTTGGTGTTTGGCTACACCTCCTCCCAGGATGATCATCCCTGTGCTGTTGGCAGCAATTGCGAGGCTGTTCAACTTTGAAATATCTGGAATCAACTGCATTGTGTAAGACCAACTTAAACCACAGAGACAAATTAAGTAAGCAGAGATGAACTCTTTTACCTTCAACTATGTCCAGTTTTAAGCCCGGGTTTTCAGCTGAGAAGACAAAGAGCTCGTCTCCTATAGCGCCGTCTGTCAGGGCAGGGCAGAACACCGGCATGTTATTCTGAAACAGACATCAGATCACTGCTCAGTAACTGCATAATCACTCAACAGTTGCATTTGTTCCCAGATCATTAGCATACCAGACCTCACCTTGTAGGCCCAGTAGTAAACAGATTCAGGGTTGTTGATCTCCTTGCCCAGCCGATGGATCATCTTAGATGGAGTCCAGCAAACGCCCTAACAAAAGTTGACGTAAAAAACAAAATCAGTAAGCTTAATGTCAGGGCTAGAGTGAGAATCTTAACTTTGATAATAGATAGAACAGTGATAGAAATTCCTCCTTCAAAATGTTCAATAATGGTTGGAATTTAGGACTCTGCCTTGTAGAGTCTAATGCAAGAGGGATTTGATAAAATTGCAATAATTTCAGGAAAAATGTAGGTATCAAAAATATATCATCTCACTTATTTTGAGTATTTGAACTAGTATTTTATGAACTTGCAGTAGAGCTGGGCAATATAGCCAAAATGTAGGGTAATTTCATGTCTAGATAACAATATACAGTACATCACAGTATAGCATTGTAGGATGAAGAACCTTTTGATTAACCCCTAAACTGAGAGAGGCAGTTACCAACGCCAAGAGGACTGGAATTTCAGTTTTACAACCTGAAATCTGCTAAAGAATTTTACATTCCACAGGACAAAACCCTAATCTTGAACAAACACACTGATGTTTATATTTCAAGTAACATGGAGCTGTTAGTTCTCCAAATGTCTGGTCCAAGGAGGACACAAACAGGACAGCCTTCTCTCAGAAATACCCTGCTGTGAGTAGAGGCTTTTGCCAGAAACACAGTCAAAACTCTCTCTCTTCTCCTCAGAAAGGAAGACAAAGGTGGACAGTTTATCACAAGCTGGCCGTTAGGCACATGTGTTCTCTTACTTAACGGATCCATCAAGTTCGGATGAAGTGCTGAAGTAGCTTGCAAAAGACTTACGGTACAAGGACATTCTGCTAACAGCTCCCAACTAGCCTAAAGTCAGAGCTGATGAACCAGTGCCACACGGTCATATACTGCACATCGAAGCGGACATTGCCCCGCCGCGTTGCAGGAGACAACCAGCTGATGAAGCAAGGTTTTGACTGCCTCCATCCACCCATCCATCCACCCATTTGAGTAGGTCAGAACTTTCGTTTGCCTGTGAACCGGGTTTGATGCTTTAGGTTTTGTAGGGAAGATATAGCAATAGGGCCTTCAGACGTTAATCTTCCGTAGACAAGCAGCTACAGATTTCTCTCATTCTGCATATCGGTTGCTTCATTTGCCATTAATATGTTGATTCTGTTAGTTCCCATCAGTCCTTTCTTTCATTCATTCATTTATCCTTATTCTGATTTAGTAGTGTCTATTCTTAGGTAAATAAATCCTTCATTTATAAAGAACCTGATAATATGAGTTTGTGAATGTGAAGTATTAATAATATTAATAATGAAGTACACTGAGATATGTATTGGGTGCCAAATGTAAAAAATTTAGATACAATTTTATAGCTGATATATTTTGATTATTTAGCTCACTTTCCTCACATTTAGATAATTTCTGTCACATTTAAGACAGAAATTAGTGTCCTTCCACCGCCCCATTACCTCCTCAGTTGAGGTCAACAGTGTCCCATCCTTACTGTACACAGCTTGGATGGTTCCCCATTTCCCCCTCCTGAGGTGGTGAACGGTTTTCCAGAAGCACCTTGGTGTCGACCGAAAGTCCTTCTCCATGTCTTCTCCAAACTTCTCCCACACCCGCTGCTTTGCCTCTTTCACGGCAGAGGCTGCAGCCCTTTGGGCCCTTCGGTACCCTGCAACTGCCTCCGGACTCCTCTGAGATAACATATCCCGGAAAGACACCTTCTTCAGTTGGACGGCTTTCCTGACTACCAGTGTGGGCCATGCCTCCCAGTCACACCTCTCCAGGTGTCTCCATCATTGCCCATGTGCGCATTGGAGTCTCTCAGCAGAACTATGGAGTCCCCCACTGGAGCCACATACAGGACTCCTATCAGGGTCTCCAAGAATGCCGAATACTCCGAAACTTTTGTTTGGTACATATGCACAAACATATGTACCAAACCCCCCCCCCCCCACAACACGCAGCCGTAGGGAGGCGACCCTCTCTTCCACCGGGGTAAACTCCAACGTAGCAGCGCTCAGCCGGGGGCTTGTGAGTATCCCCACACCCAGCCCTATTTTGTATACCACTCTGTACATGAAATACTTGACAAATGAAAAGTTCTGAATATTTTAATGAGAACTTTAGTGCAAAATGAACATACTTAGGTAATGTGCAAGGATCATAACGTAAGCAGCAAGGACTTAAATGTTGCCGTAAAACAGTTCAGCTGCTGTTTTTTTAACAATAAAAAAAATAACAATATAGAAAAATATATATACGCTAGAAGTTTTTATATCATTTTAACAATATATATGGTATTATGACCCAACCCTAACTTGCAGCAATTCTCCCTGCATTTTAGAACATTTTAGGAAAAAAGTTAAAATGTTCAATCCACACACCAGAGTGTTCTGCTTCAGCAGCATCTGCTTCAAGATCGGAGGCATCCATTTGTTAAACTTGACATAGTTTTCTTGGGGGATCAGAGTGTTTCCAGCCCTGCAGCCAAAATGACAGACACTGAATTGAATGTTCCTCTAAATTATGCTACGAGTTCAAAAAAAACAACTATTCAGTTAAATAGCACAGCAAATAGCTGCAATTGAGAAACTGGATTTGGCCATTATCAATGATCAAAAAAAGTTTGTTAATTTTTCTGTCCATCCACTTTTTAATCAAAAGCAGGGTTGGTAACTTTTTCCAATATACACTTTTTTATATATTATTTGGAATGGTATTTACACCCCAGCAGCAATAAATAACTTATGGGCTCTAAAAAGATCCGTCATCTGTAGCTGCTGGAATCCTGTGCTGTCCACTTGGAAAGAACCAATGATACGTCTCCTTCTCGCTGCGAGTAATCTACCCCTCTGGTGAGCTCATTACACATCATCGTCGTTAGGTACTGCAAGTCTACTACTACTCCCGAGGAGATGCTACTTTCAAAGCTTTCCACCAACCGTGCCTTTAATATTTGGTTTTCCAGTTCTAAGGCTGTTAAAGAAATTTAGCTAGTTCACTTCTTTCTTGAAATCATTCTCTATTATGTTTACAGCCACATTTTCAAGGTGTCATATCCTGTTAATCTGACATGTTCTCTGACATGTTATGACCTTTTTCGTACAGATCCTTGCCAGACATAGTAAAGTCTCCAATGTAAGCCGGGCTGAAACACTTCATCAGATCCTCTTCTATACCTCCAGCTGTGGTCACTAAGACACCCACCTACAGAGAAAGAATACAAGATATGTATCAGGGGCAGCAGCTAACGATTAGTTTCATTATTGATTAATCTTCGTAACTAATAAATTAATCATGTAGTGTATAAAATAGTAAAAATACTGTATAGGCTATATCACAGAGATTTATTTTAATATCTAGAAAACTATGAAAACCTGGTGCTAATGCTTCGTAGTTGAGGAGGGTTGTACCATTTTGTGTTCTGCGAGGTAGCGGATAGTCTCCCTGAGTCCGCTGCTGATGAGGTTTGAGGTGTAACCGAGGAAGATGGTGCAGCTCATCAGGCAGGGGCAGGTTGATGGGTCTTCATCAACACCTCCCTCCACCGGTTGCTGACGCCTCTCGATCTGTGCAGGGCATTAAAAAGACTGATAAAACTAGAAAAAGCAGTCATTAATCCAGCTGCTTGTATATGCACTGTTAACAGTAAATAAGTAAGGGTTAATTCTCGAGGAGGTGTCCATTTTCAGGAATTAATGGAGGATGGAAGAGGCGTGAACCGTCCAATGCTGCTTATACCACGGTGACTTGCCAAATAACATTTTTGCATTTAAATGAGTTTTACAATCAAAATCTAAAGTTTTTTTCAAACAATAACTCTGTTTCCCATGGTACACCTAAGGGTTTGACTTATACCTGGAACAATCAATCCCATCTCATTAGGTTCTTATGGAATGCAAACGTTGTACACTACTCCAGTAAATAGGAAAGACCTAGAGAGATATTTATAGTCTGCCCAGCTCATAGAACCCTTCAGCTCAGACAGATACGATCCAGAAAGCTAATGTCATTCTAGCAGAAATCAAAGTCATAACACAATCAGTAAATATAATTTGACATTATATTTAACAACAAGACAAAAAGCTAGCTATCCAGCAATGTCATTGTCCCCAAAACAATATAAAAAAATTCACGATGGAATGGTCCGTGTACTTGGCGGCCAACGGATTTTCGTTTTGAAAGGAAAAAAACAAAAACGAAAAACGGCCAGTTTCCCAATTACCATTAGTAAATAGGAAAACAAAAAACGGAAAACAACCCATTATCCGGTTTTTGTTTTGATATTAAAAAACGGAAAACGAAAAACTATCTCGTTATCCGATTTTCTTTGATGTGTTTGTAGATGGAACTCGGAAATTAAATTGTATGTATAAATCTTATTCCTCATTCATTTTTTTTCGTGACCCGGAAGCGATCGTAGGTAGTAAGCGGCTGCATACCCGGCAATCATTTGGACATCAATTAGACCATGGACAGTTAGAATGATACGGGCCTCTGTGTGTTGAAGGTGTCAGTTTGAACAGCAAGCAGTTCTGTAACAAATTTGTCAAGAGTGTATTATGTATTAAATATTATCCTTTCCAACTGAAAAGAAAATATGTTCTCCGAGATTACAGTGACGAGGAGGCTAGAAAGATTAGGAAACGATCCCTATCGTAGGGAGAACCGGGGCGAAAGTAACACGGGACGAAAGTAACAAAGTGATTTTCTCTGAGCCCTGACTACATTTGCATTTCAAGCTATGACAGCACTTTCAGCACGCAGCCAGTGACGGAGCCGCAAAATATCACGTGATTTCATCATTGTTTCCCGCTGTTATGTCCTGAAAGCTGTTTTCGAGTACGGTAAGTAAATTACTGAAGCGGTACTTTTTTTCTATTTACAAGTTGTGTTTCTCGTTTCATGTGTCACAGTAATTATCAATCTACAGGTTATTTAGTGCTGTAACACATATGATCAAGTTTGCCTTGTCAGAGTTTTTCAGTATACAAGTAATTCGGGTTTAAATGTCAGGAGTTCCAGTCGGGACGAAAGTAACACTTGTTACTTTTGTCCCACTGCTAATAAGGTTATTTTCTCTGTGTTGCAGAGTTTATTAAAACATGTTTATGTCATATTATACCAACAGAATATGCCAAGAGTGAGGGGCAGAAAGACAGACAGAGGTCTGATTCAGCCAGATGTGTATGAGAGGGCGTTTCTGGACATATCTGTAAGACACATTAGTCTTAGGGCAGCTGCAAAGTCGCATGGCATATGCCATGTCACTTTGCTCCGATACTGCAGGAGGAGGGCAGAGAACAGCAGGGAAAAGACTAGACCACCAGGGTACAGGTCACACACCAAAGTCTTCTCTGTGGACCAAGAGAGGAAGCTGGAGGCTTATATTAAGAGGGCAGCTGATATTTATTTTGGCCTGTCTCCTAAGGAGATTAGTGTAGTAACGTTACAGTAAAAACATTCAAAATGCAGCTCACTTACACACTGCTCTTACTATAACCAGTTTAAATGCTTATCAAAATGTGAGATTTGTATATCCTTTAAATAGATTTTTCATTTTTATTCAAATTTTTATTTTTATTGACATTACATTTGATTTCTCCACTGTCTGCAAAGCTGTTTCTAGGTTTCACTAGAGGAACATTGAGGAACAGCTGATTTCGGTAGGTCACCCTCACATTTTATCCCTCACATTTAGGTTAGCCATACCTTAGCTTTTCCACCTCCACCTCCACCTATGCATTTTTTGTGTTTCCATCCAGATGTTTTTATGCACATTTTGAATTTACACATAAAAACATGACTACTGATAGATTATTTTGAGATTTTATGCTAATTTAGTTTAATTTTCATATTCTTCATACTGTTGAATGTTTTATAAAATGGATTGACATTGCCAATAAAAAAATATTCTAAACAAATCAAGGTTTTACTGTCTTATATTTGAAACATTTGATGAAACTGAAATTTTAAATGAAAATGTAATTTAATATATTTTGTTTTTGCAAAGATATAGCTTCTGCTAGCTGTCCCCCGGCAGACCCCGAGCAGCCGGGCGAGTGGGTGACTGTCCGAGGGAAGCGTAGCGTTAGATCTAGACCAGGGAGTGCACATGATGACGGTCGCTCTAAACCGGAGCGTCTTCGCCTCTCTAACAGTTTCTCCCTACTCAGCGATACACCCGCTGAGAAGCCAGTTCTGGTTATTGGGAGCTCTATACTGCGATATGTGAAGCCAGCGGCCCCGGGCGGACAGTAGGCCTACCTACGGTCATATGTGCCCCCGGGGCTGGAGCGGGCGATATAGAAACCCATCTAAAACTGCTGGCAAAAAAGAACCGTAAATACAGTAAGATCATACTTCACGTAGGTGGTAATGGTCGTAAATCGGAGATCACTAAAATGAATGTTGAGTCACTTTGTGCATACGCAAAGACAATGTCGGACTCAGTAGTTTTCTCTGGACCCCTGCCAAACCTGACCAATGATGAAATGTACAGCCGTACGTCATCCTTCCACCGCTGGTTGTCGGGGTGGTGCCCAGCTAATGATGTGGGCTATGTGAATAACTGGAGGGCGTTCTGGGGAAAGCCTGGTCTGATTGAGAGAGACGGCATTCATCCCACCTGGGACGGTGCCGCTCTCATATCAAAAAATCTGAACGAGTTTATCAGACATAAACCATGACAACCCAAGTTTGATATTAGTAATCAGAGGTGCAGTGCTACGCGCCCCTCTGTGCTTCCGTTGGAGCAGTCGCCCACTCATGGTCTAATAAGCACGGTGTCTGTCCCCCGGCTCAGATCGGTTAAATCAAAGGTAAACAAAAGATGCGCTATACTTAACAACCTAATTGGAATTAAAACTACTGCAATAGAACAAAATAGGAAAATTAGATGTGGACTATTAAATATTAGATCTCTGTCTTCTAAAGCAGTACTGGTAAACGAGTTGATATCAGACAATAAAATTGATTTATTTTGTCTTACTGAAACCTGGCTGGGCCATGAAGACTATGTTAGTCTAAATGAAGCCACTCCTCCCAGCCATATTAATACTCAAATTCCTAGAGGCTCAGGCCGAGGAGGGGGAGTTGCAGCCATCTTTGATGCAAGCCTGCTAATTACTCCTAAACCTAAATTACATTATAACTCATTTGAAAGTCTTGTTCTTAATCTTCAACATCCAAAATGGAAAACATTACAGCCAATTATATTCGTTGTTATTTACAGGGCTCCAGGTCCGTATTCTGAATTTTTATCTGAATTCTCAGAGTTTTTATCATGTTTAGTCCTTAAATCAGACCAAGTACTTCTTGTAGGTGATTTTAATATCCATGTGGACGTTGACAATGACAGCCTTAGTACTGCTTTCAACTCATTACTGGATTCAATCGGTTTCAGTCAGAGTGTGCACAAGGCGACGCACTGTTTTAACCACACCCCGACCTTGTGCTGGCATATGGTATTGAAATTGAGGATTTAATAATATTTTCGCAGAATTCGGTATTATCAGATCATTCTTTAATCACTTTCGAATTCTTACTACCTGATTATATTAAATTAGATAAAAGCTCCTACACCAGATGCTTATCTGACAGTGCTATAGCTAAATTTAAAGAAGATATTCCAACAGCATTCGACTCTATGTCATGCCTTAACATAACAGAGGACCTGTATGTTAACCTCAGTCCCTCTCAAATTGATGCATTTGTAGACGGTATTACGACATGCCTACGGATCGACCTTTAGACTCCGCGCGCCCCTGAAAAAGAAGATGATGAAGCAAAGGAAATTAGCACCTTGGTATAACTCCCAAACTCGCAAATTAAAACAAATCTCGCGAAACCTCGAATGTAGTGGCGTTCCACCAAGGTGGAAGAATCTCGTTTGGATTGGCAAGAAAGTCTCAAAACCTATAGGAAGGCCCTAAGAAAGGCCAGATCAGACTATTACTCATCACTAATAGAAGAAAACAAGAACAACCAGGTGCCTTTTCGCCACTGTCGCCAGGGGACAGATAGCCACAGCTCTACTGAGCCATCTATTCCTCTAGCTATGAGTAGTGATGACTTCATGAGCTTCTTCAATGATAAAATTACAACAATTAGAGATAAAATTCATCACATTTTACACTCAACTTCTAACGGTTCACCTTTAAACGCCAGAGTCGTTAGAAATAAAGACTAGTCTCGACATTTACTTAGACTGCTTTTTATCCTATAGATCTTCAACAATTAATGTTAAAGATATCCTCAGCTAAGCCATCTACCTGTCTCTTGGACCCCATCCCAACGAGACTACTCAAAGAAGCATACCTGTGGTTAACACCTCATTACTAGATATGATCAATATGTCTCTATTAACAGGTTATGTACCACAGTCATTTAAAGTAGCTGTGATAAAACCTCTTCTGAAAAAAACCCACCCTGGATCCTGAGGTCTTAGCAAACTATAGACCTATATCTAACCTTCCTTTTCTATCCAAGATCCTTGAGAAGGTGGTTGCTAATCAGTTATGCGATTTTCTACATAGCAACAGTTTATTTGATGACTTTCAATCAGGATTTAGAAAGAATCATAGCACAGAGACGGCACTGGTGAAAATTACTAACGACCTTTTAACTGCTGCAGACAAAGGTCTTGTCTCCATTCTTGTTTTACTAGATCTTAGTGCTGCATTTGACACAATTGACCATTCAATCCTGTTACAGAGATTGGAACACTTGGTTGGCATTAAAGGAATTGCTCTGAGTTGGTTTAGGTCCTATTTCTCTGATCGATCTCAATTTGTGAATGTTAATGATAAATCCTCCAAGTACGGCTAAAGTTAGCCATGGGGTTCCTCAAGGCTCAGTGCTTGGACCAATTCTATTCTCCTTATATATGCTTCCTCTAGGCAATATTATTAGAAAACACTCAATTAACTTTCACTGTTATGCGGATGACACCCAATTATACTTGTCAATCAAACCAGACGAAACCAGTCAGCTAGCAAAATTTCAAGAGTGCATTAAGGATATAAAATCCTGGATGACCTATAATTTTCTGATGTTAAACCCTAACAAAACTGAAGTTATTGTGCTGGGCCCTAAACACCTCGAACTTCATTATCTAGAGATATAGCTACTCTGGATGGTGTTGCCCTGGCCTCCAGCACCACTGTTAGAAATTTAGGAGTTATCTTTGATCAGGATATATCCTTTAATGCCAATCTAAAACAAACCTCAAGAACAGCCTTTTTTCATCTTCGTAACATTGCCAAAATTAGGAATATCCTGTCTCAAAACGACGCTGAAAAACTAGTCCATGCATTTGTTACTTCCAGGCTGGACTATTGTAATTCCCTACTGTCAGGTTGCTCAAATAAGTCTCTTAAGACTCTCCAGCTGATCCAGAATGCTGCAGCGTGTTCTCACAAGAACTAAGAAAAGAGATCATATTTCTCCTGTATTAGCTTCTCTGCATTGGCTTCCTGTTGAATCCAGGATTGAGTTTAAAGTCCTTCTCTTGACCTACAAAGCTCTAAATGGTCTAGCACCATCATATCTAGAAGAGCTCATAATACCCTATTGTCCCACTAGAACACTGCGCTCCCAGAATGCAGAGTTACTGGTGCGGTACCTAGAGTCTCTAAAAGTAGAATGGGAGCTAGAGCCTTCAGTTATCAGGCTCCTCTCCTATGGAACCAGCTCCCGATCTGGGGTCGGGGGCAGAAACTGTCACCTCATTCAAGAATGAACTTAAAACTCTCCTATTTGATAAAGCTTATAGTTAGGAGTGAGGAGTTGCAGTGTTCACCTAACTGGCCCAACTGCTTCTCTTCATAATTGTTAGATTAATAATACATAACAAAGTAGAGGGAGGCAGGCCAGCCAAGCCAGATCCGGCAGGGGGAGAGTTCTAAGCCCGAAAAAGCTACCTCTCCTTATGACCTGTCTCTCTTAGTTACCTGTTATAGTTACGCTGTTATAGTCCTAGACTGCCGGGGGACTTCCTTCCTTTGACACACTGAGCTGCTCTCTCCTCTCCCTTTCTATTACTGTTTCTATTACTGTTACTATTACTATTACTATTTGTGTGCAGCCCGTCCCAGAAATGCTTGTTACTAATCCTAGCTTCTGGGGAGTTTACTCCCCGAGTCCTTATGCTTTTTTCCCCAGCGTATTTCCTTGGAGAACGTTGCGCACCAAGACCCTGGTTTGCAGCTGTCGCCGTGGTCCTGCTGCATTCCCTGCTGAGCTCAGCGATGCCCTGCAATGTCATGCGGCGTCCTGCTGAACCCTGCAGCTTCCCGCTACATCCAGTCACTGTTCCATTATTAATGTGACTACTATCGCCACTGTTCATCACACCCCCAACCGGCTCGTCAGACACCGCCTACCAAGAGCCTGGGTCTGGCCGAGGGTTTCTTCCCAAGAGGGAGTTTTTCCTCGCCACTGTCGCACTGCTTGCTCTTGAGGGAATTACTGGAATTGTTGGAATTGTTGGGGCTTTGTAAATTATAGAGTGTGGTCTAGACCTACTCTATCTGTAAAGTGTCTCGAGATAACTTATGTTATGATTTGATACTATAAATAAAATTGAATTGAATTGAAATTGAATATAGGACAAAATATGTTTGCAGTTACATATTAACAAAGTTATAGTCAGATATATTTAATGAAAACAAGAGTAATAAAAAAAATCTAGCTTGTATTGTTGTGTTACTTTTGACCCACCTGTGTGTTACTTTCATCCCTACTGATGGGGTCGAAAGTAACAATGTGCAACTTATGTTCAAAGTGAAATTATACTGAAGTCATTCGACATTTGTACAAAATACCACCTGGTATTGATAGACCACACTTGTGAGTTATTGACCACAGCAAAAATATATCTCTGTCTAAAACAATATCTTTTAAAAATATGTTTTTCTGAAAAATGGTACTTTCGCCCCTGCTCTCCCCATCGTATCCTCTCCCACCAAAAGCTAAAGAAGTGACATTTAAAATATTGAATGATATTTATCCTTCTAACCACTTCCTACATGTACAATTTAATTGGGAGAGTAATTCCTGTGTTTTCTGTGAGAGTGATATTGAGACGGTCGAACATATTTTTTTTCAGTGTGAACCAATTAATGAATTGTGGCTGTCTTTTCAATACTGGCTTCAATCTAAAGATATACTGCTACACCCATTAAACGAAATGTCAATTAAAGCTGGAATATTTTTAAAGGATAAAAATTTTGAATTCTTGGTTAATATCTTGATTGAGCACTGTAAGCATTTTATCCATAGGTGCAAATATTTAAAAGTCAAACCCCACATTAATGGTTGGAAGAATGATCTTAAGCTTTTTGTTACATCTTTAAAATATATGACAGAGAAAAACGCCGAAAGACTCTTATATTTGTTGGACTTACATTCCCTTATGGACTAAAAAGACCCCTAGCATCTTATTTTAATTTTATTTTCTTTAGTATTATTTGCTATATATATATATTTCTCTACCTCAAAGCTGTTGACACGTTTTGGACAAATGTACTATGACTTTGTGCCTTGATTGTTTGTACGATTGTTATATAATAAAGAGTTAAAGTGAAAAAAAAAAAAGTTAGAATGATACGGACGTAAAAATGTTTTTAGACGAATATGCTAGTTTTATATTAGAAAACCGAAAGAAGAAGAAATATAGCAGCTGCGTTAGGTTCACAGTTTGGAACTATACGGGGGTTTTCTGAGAGGAGTGTGCGGAGCTGGTGTGCTCAGCAGGGACTTGTGGCGAAACACAAGTTGACTTTTATTATGAAGTGGTCACAGGAGATTAGCACTGACCGCTCTCATTCATCAGAAATGAGTCTACACAACAAGACAACCATCATAGTCTAATAATAATAATAATAATGAAGCGAAAACATTTTCAAAATTTCTCATTTTCACATAAAAGGTCTCTAACGTTGTTTTGCGCCATTGCATTGGCAAATATCTGTCAAACAAACTAAAATCGAAACCATGATATGGCTTTCCCTTAACAAATTGCAAAAGACTCTAAGACTTTAATACAACAATATCTGTCAAACAAACAGGGCTATAATTAGTATAAATAAGATATAAAATCAATATAAATGTGATTTTTGGAGGTTAAAAAAGTAACTAAGTAACTCTACATTTTAAATTAGCTACTTTTACTAGTAATTTTACTTGTACTTGAGTAAACAACAAAGTAACAGTAGGCTACTTTTACTTAAGTAGAACATTTTTTTACTCTTTTCACTTCTGCTGATTTATTTAAATCTAAAAAATGCATAGACCTAGCCCTGGTCTGCATATCGCTTTTAATATGCAAATATTAAAATCATTTCACTGGCGAAACACAAGTCGACTTTTATTATGAAGTGGTCACAGGAGATTAGCGCTGACCGCTCTCATTCATCAAAAATGAGTCTACACAACAAGACAACCATCATAGTCTAATAATAATAATAATAATAATAATAATAATAATAATAATGTGCGGAGGTGGTGTGCTCAGCAGGGACTTGTCAGGGACTTCTGTCCTGACGGCCAACTTGAAGTTGAAATCGCTGAAGGTATTGCTGAGGCAAGTTTTTTTTTTTTTTTTTTTTTATCAATCGCCGTTTACATAAACATAAAAATGAATGCTACTCTTAAAGTAAATAAAAAGCTGACCACAGCTAGGCCGATATGCAGACTAGGGCTAGGCCATTTTAGTTTGTTTGACAGATATTTGCCAAAGCAATGGCGCAAAACAACGTTAGAGACCTTTTATGTGAAAATGAGAAATTTTCGCTTCATTATTATTATTATTAGACTATGATGGTTGTCTTGTTGTGTAGACTCATTTTTGATGAATGAGAGCAGTCAGCGCTAATCTCCTGTGACCACTTCATAATAAAAGTCAACTTGTGTTTCGCCACAAGTCCCTGCTGAGCACACCACCTCCGCACACTCCTCTCAGAAAACCCCCGTATCGTTCCAAACTGTGAACCCAACGCAGCTGCTATATTTAACTAGTAATCTATAATGAACTACATTTTGAAAGTAACTTGCCCAACACTCCTAGTTACTATCAATGAAATTATGAATACATTTTATACAAGACACTTTGTGATTGTGTTCATTTTGTGAAAAGAAAATATATTTATTGATTGCCTCCCTTCCTCTGGAAACTGCCTCCTGATTGCGGCCACAACACAAGCTGGTATTGCCTTCCTGATCTCCCTGCCCAGAAACCCATATGTCTATCGGACCACCTGCCTGTAGGCTGTGTATCGGAATTGCCTAGAGAATGATAGGGGTGCAATGTTGATATTGATAATCCTGTTAACAGTCAATATGATCAAGAGTGATAGACTTATTTGATGTAACATTTTCAGTTATTCTATTCCATAAAGGTATGTATGCACATCAGAGTTAAAAAATCTGCTAATCCCTCAGCATCAATAATGCAACCCTTGTTGCCAAATAAAAGTGGCAATAAGCACTACTTACTAGGCTACACCATCACATAATAGCATAATAGCTTCCATGGGCATTTGTCAAAAAGGGTCTATGAAAAAAGGTGACAAGACATTTAGTAATATTCTTTTTACACTGAGCACGGATTTACATTAATAGGTCTCTGTCATGCAGGTTGTAACGTTACCTGTTCAGTTTGCTGATGGATGGTCTCTTATGGATGTTGTCCCTTCCTTTGCATGTTACTCAGTCAATACATCCTAACCAAAGTATTTATAAGTGCAGACCTGCTGATCCTGCTGAGCAGCTATAGGCACTCCACAGCTGCTATAGGCCCTTTTCTCAGGTGTCTTCCCACAGGCTCTAAAAAATCATAGTAATCAAGCCACTCTCTACTAGTCTGACTGGAAAACTGGGTTGGACTTTCTTGCACAGTAGGAAACTGGTTAAATTCTACTTAAAAACAGGGACTTCTTTGTGTCTAGGGGTGTACACATCTACACGGACAAATGTGACATGCAGTGTTTGTTTCAACTAGCTCAGATGATAGACAAACAACAAAAATAATTATGCAGACGACACACAAATTAACATAACTATATTACCAGAGGACTATGGTCCAAAACAAGGGCTGAGTAATGCATTAAACAAATCAATGATCGGACGTGACAGAACTTTCTTCAATTTAACATGGTCAAAACTGAAGTAATTGTTTTTGGAGCCAAAGAGGAAACAAAAGTTATTTTAATTTAATCACTTTCGAATTCTTACTACCTGATTATATTAAATTAGATAAAAGCTCCTACACCAGATGCTTATCTGACAGTGCTATAGCTAAATTTAAAGAAGATATTCCAACAGCATTCGACTCTATGTCATGCCTTAACATAACAGAGGACCTGTATGTTAACCTCAGTCCCTCTCAAATTGATGCATTTGTAGACGGTGTTACGCATGCCTACGGACGACCTTAGACTCCGTCGCTCCCCTGAAAAAAGATGATGATAAGCAACAAAGGAAACTAGCACCTTGGTATAACTCCCAAACTCGCAAATTAAAACAAATCTGCGAAACCTCGAGATATGTAAGGGCGTTCCACCAAGGTGGAAGAATCTCGTTTGGATTGGCAAGAAAGTCTCAAAACCTATAGGAAGGCCCTAAGAAAGGCCAGATCAGACTATTACTCATCACTAATAGAAGAAAACAAGAACAACCCAAGGTTTCTTTTCAGCACTGTCGCCAGGCTGACAGATAGCCACAGCTCTACTGAGCCATCTATTCCTCTAGCTCTGAGTAGTGATGACTTCATGAGCTTCTTCAATGATAAAATTACAACAATTAGAGATAAAATTAATCACCTTTTACACTCAACTTCTAACGGTTCACCTTTAACGCAGCAGTCGTTAGAAATAAAGACTAGTCTCGACATATACTTAGACTGCTTTTATCCTATAGACCTTCAACAATTAATGTTAAAGATATCCTCAGCTAAGCCATCTACCTGTCTCTTGGACCCCATCCCAACGAGACTACTCAAAGAAGCATTACCCGTGGTTAACACCTCATTACTAGATATGATCAATATGTCTCTATTAACAGGTTATGTACCACAGTCATTTAAAGTAGCTGTGATAAAACCTCTTCTGAAAAAAACCCACCCTGGATCCTGAGGTCTTAGCAAACTATAGACCTATATCTAACCTTCCCTTTCTATCCAAGATCCTTGAGAAGGTGGTTGCTAATCAGTTATGTGATTTTCTACATAGCAATAGTTTATTTGATGACTTTCAATCAGGATTTAGAAAGAATCATAGCACAGAGACAGCACTGGTGAAAATTACTAACGACCTTTTAACTGCTGCAGACAAAGGTCTTGTCTCCATTCTTGTTTTAATAGATCTTAGTGCTGCATTTGACACAATTGACCATTCAATCCTGTTACAGAGATTGGAACACTTGGTTGGCATTAAAGGAATTGCTCTGAGTGGTTTTAGGTCCTATTTCTCTGATCGATCTCAATTTGTGAATGTTAATGATAAATCCTCTCAGAATACGCTAAAGTTAGCCATGGGGTTCCTAGCAGGGCTCGTGCTTGGACCAATTCTATTCTCCTTATATATGCTTCCTCTAGGCAATATTATTAGAAAACACTCAATTAACTTTCACTGTTATGCGGATGACACCCAATTATACTTGTCAATCAAACCAGACGAAACCAGTCAGCTAGCTAAATTTCAAGCGTGCATTAAGGATATAAATCCTGGATGACCTATAATTTTCTGATGTTAAACCCTAACAAAACTGAAGTTATTGTGCTGGGCCCTAAACACCTCCGAACTTCATTATCTAGAGATATAGCTACTCTGGATGGTGTTGCCCTGGCCTCCAGCACCACTGTTAGAAATTTAGGAGTTATCTTTGATCATGATATATCCTTTAATGCCAATCTAAAACAAACCTCAAGAACAGCCTTTTTTCATCTTCGTAACATTGCCAAAATTAGGAATATCCTGTCTCAAAACGACGCTGAAAAACTAGTCCATGCATTTGTTACTTCCAGGCTGGACTATTGTAATTCCCTACTGTCAGGTTGCTCAAATAAGTCTCTTAAGACTCTCCAGCTGATCCAGAATGCTGCAGCGCGTGTTCTCACAAGAACTAAGAAAAGAGATCATATTTCTCCTGTATTAGCTTCTCTGCATTGGCTTCCTGTTGAATCCAGGATTGAGTTTAAAGTCCTTCTCTTGACCTACAAAGCTCTAAATGGTCTAGCACCATCATATCTAGAAGAGCTCCTAATACCCTATTGTCCCACTAGAGCACTGTGCTCCCAGAATGCAGAGTTACTGGTGGTACCTAGAGTCTCTAAAAGTAGAATGGGAGCTAGAGCCTTCAGTTATCAGGCTCCTCTCCTATGGAACCAGCTCCCGATCTGGGTTCGGGGGGCAGAAACTGTCACCTCATTCAAGAATGAACTTAAAACTCTCCTATTTGATAAAGCTTATAGTTAGGGAGTGAGGACTTGCAGTGTTCACCTAACTGGCCCAACTGCTTCTCTTCATAATTGTTAGATTAATAATACATAACAAAGTAGAGGGAGGCAGGCCAGCCAAGCCAGATCCGGCAGGGGGAGAGTTCTAAGCCCGAAAAAGCTACCTCTCCTTATGACCTGTCTCTCTTAGTTACCTGTTATAGTTACGCTGTTATAGTTCTAGACTGCCGGGGGACTTCCTTCCTTTGACACACTGAGCTGCTCTCTCCTCTCCCTTTCTATTACTGTTACTATTACTATTACTATTACTATTTGTGTGCAGCCCGTCCCAGAAATGCTTGTTACTAATCCTAGCTTCTGGGGAGTTTACTCCCCGGAGTCCTTATGCTTTTTTCCCCCAGCGTATTTCCTTGGAGAACGTTGGCACCAAGATCCTGGTTGCAGCTGTCGCCGTGGTCCTGCTGCACTCCCTGCTGAGCTCAGCGATGCCCTGCAATGTCATGCTGCGTCCTGCTGAACCCTGCAGCTTCCCGCTACATCCAGTCACTGTTCCATTATTAATGTGACTACTATCGCCACTGTTCATCACACCCCCAACCGGCTCGTCAGACACCGCCTACCAAGAGCCTGGGTCTGTCCGAGGTTTCTTCCCAAGAGGGAGTTTTTCCTCGCCACTGTCGCACTGCTTGCTCTTGAGGGAATTACTGGAATTGTTGGAATTGTTGGGGCTTTGTAAATTATAGAGTGTGGTCTAGACCTACTCTATCTGTAAAGTGTCTCGAGATAACTTATGTTATGATTTGATACTATAAATAAAATTGAATTGAATTGAATTGAAAAGTCATCAATCAGCTTTAAATCAGTAATGTTACAAACCACAGACAAAGCCAGAAATCTTGGTGTATATGAAGTCAAACATAAATTTAATTTTATTTCATGGCTTTTATTTAATCATGTAGTCGTTCATTTCTAAAGGATATTTACATTAGGCCAGCACTGAGAGGCTCAGGAGGAGCTTCAGGCCACTAAGATCTTAAATGAGGACAGTGCCTAAGACATTAGGCAGTCCTTCCAGAAAAATGCGGAGTTTTTTTGTGATTTTTGCGGGCAAAAATCCTTGATTATGCGGCACGTTTTCTTAAAAAATGCAATGGAATATGCGGGATATTTATGCAATTTTATGCGATGAAATTGCGGGAACTTGCAAAAATTGCGGGAACTTAAAATTGCGGGAACTTGCAAAAATTGCGGGAACTTGCAAAAACTGCGGTTTGATGAAAAAGAGAAAGAAAAGTGATTCCCCCAACACCCTCCTTTTCGATGATGTTCACGTGGCGTAATTACGTCACTTCATAACGTTCCCATGGCAACAGGGAAAAATGGCTGCTCTTGTGTGAAGTAAACGCAACATTTTTCAACTTTCTGCTAAGATATATGTGACTTTTTTACAACGAAAATGCGGGGATTATGAAATCTTGCAAGCCCCGCATATTTTGCGCGGAAATCAGCAATTTATGCGGCGAAAGTGCGGCATATTTGAAAAAATGCGTCCCCCCCCCCCCGCATAAATATGCAGACTTTGGCTGATTATGCATTGAATTATTCAATCCCATAATCATGTTTTTCTGGAGGGACTGATTAGGAAAGGCTACAGCTCTCTCAATTCAACAGACGTAGATAGTCCTTCAACCAGTTACTTATCACAAAGCAGGATGGTTTGGGCTGTCCAGTTCATCAAGATTTTTCTTTTTTCTGAGAAGCATCCCAGCATGAAAAGACAGTTTGCAGTGAAGTTTGTTTGTTTATTGTTTACTGCCCCTGTGGGGAAATTAGGTTACAGCAGGAATCACAAGGAAAGTTTGACAAGAAAAGACATGAAAACAAGACAACAGTGACCCTCATTTTAGACATGTTTTGACAAATGAGCATAATGCTTCAAATTTTTGGTCCAGCACAAATGTAGGATTCCTAAACAAGCTTAGACCATATAATTTGCACTTTTGGGCTCCCACAACAGATGCTCCCACAACCATGCCATTGGCAAGGATTTTGAAAAGTCTTAAATGAATGAATGCTTTATTTAAAAAAAAAGAAAAGAAAAAAAAAATATATATGAATTTAACATGTCAGAAAAGGAATAGGAAAAAGCAGAAGCTTATTTAATCCTACCACTCTTCACTATATAATAATCATTCATTTATTTATTTATATCATATATATTTAACCCATTCTTTACATTTTCCTACATATGTATATTTTCACACCAAAAAAAAGAAAACATACATACAGTATGTTATGTATACTGTATATTTACCATAAAGAATGTAAGTAAACAAATAAATAAATCTGTGAAAACCATATTTTTGTACTGTTTTTTAAACTGGGTCATGCTTGGACATTGCTTTAAGATAATAATAATAATTAAAGCTGCGAGCAGCGATGGACGGGCCCTCGCGCATCTGCGCGCGTTGGGGTTATCGGCGGACGCTGCAAATGGTCAACAATGAAAAGAGAACTCCCTGCCGAGTTCAATGATACCTCACACAAGACTCTACGTCATACGGTTCATCAGCTGTGAAAGGGGGCGTGGCTAAAGCATAGGGGGCGGGCCAAACCATCACCAATGAATAAGAAAGTCTTTGCTGAGTTCAATGTTATCTCACACAAGGGTCTATATCAAATGGGTCATTAGTTATAAAAGGGAGCGTGGCTAAAGCATAGTAGGCGGGCCAAACCATAACCAATGAAGAAGGAACTCTTTGCTGAGTTCATTGATACCTCACACAAGGTTCAACCGTAAATGGTTCAAATGTTATGAAAGGGGGCGTGGCTGAAGCTTAGGGGGCGGGTCAAACCATCACCGATGAAGAAGGAAGTCTCTGCTGAGTTCAATGATACCTCTCACAAGGGTCTACATTAAACAGGTCATTAGTTATAAAAGGGGGCGTGGCCTAAACATAGGGGGCGGGCCAAAGCATCACCAATGAAGAAGGAAGTCTCTGCTGAGTTCAATGACACCTCACACAAGGGTATACCTTAAACGGTTCAAATGTTATGAAATGGGGCGTGGCTTAAGCATAGGGGGCGGGCCAAACCATCACCAATGAAGAAGGAACTCTCTGCTGAGTTCAATGATACCTCACACAAGACTCTACCTTAAACGGTTCAAATGTTATGAAAGGGGGTGTGGCTTGAGTAAATGGGCGTGGCCGTATTATAGGGGGCGGCTCAGTATCACATGTAAACCACACATTCTGAGTTTCATGTAAATCGGATGATGTTTGTCATATAAGGCAGATTTCCTGGTGCCAGCGGGGGACACTATGACCAAAAGTCAATTTTGGCCTGTAGGTGTCCTCAGGCCTGGACCCTTGTCAATGGTGAGACATTTCGGGCAGATACGACAACGTACACTCAAGTTACAACAACTTCTTTGTTCATCGCTAAACACTCAAAATGGCCGCCACGCCGCGCCCACACCGTCTGCCGAAAAGTTTTTCTTTCAATAACTTTTCATCGTTAAGGTGTTGAGATGGTACAGACCAAGTTTGAAGTCCATCGGATGAAATCTCTAGGAGTTCGTTAAAGTATAGCACCTTGACTTTTAGGCCTACTTCCTGTTGCTACTAGGGGGCGCTATGACTTTAACCCTTGTGTTGTCCTTTGGGTCACAGGGACCCGTTCAGTTTATTTGACTTTTTGTATTGGCCTGGCGTTGCGCTTTGGGTCTCTGTGACCCATACGTTATTCCGTGGTATTTCCCTGCTGCCGGCCTTCGGGTCCCTGAGACCCATACGTTATTCCGTGGTATTTCCCTGCTACCGCGGCCCTGGCCTTCGGGTCTCTGTGACCCATACTTTATTCCGTGGTATTTCTCTGCTACCGCGGCCCTGGCCTTCGGGTCTCTGTGACTCATACGTTATTCCGTGGTATTTCTCCAATACTTCGGCCCTGGCCTTCGGGTCTCTGTGACCCATACGATATTCCGTGGTATTTCCCTGCTACCGCAGCGCTGGCCTTCGAGTCTCTGTGACCCATACGTTATTCCGTGGTATTTCTCCGATACAGCAGCCCTGGCTTTCAGGTCTCTGTGACCCATACGTTATTCCGTGGTATTTCCCTGCTACCGCGGCCCTGGCCTTCGGGTCTCTGTGACCCATACGTTATTCCATGGTATGTCCCTGCTACCGCGGCCCTGGCCTTTGGGTCTCTGTGACCCATACGTTATTCCATGGTATTTCTCCAATAGAGCGGCCCTGGCCTTCGGGTCTCTGGGACCCATACGTTATTCCGTGGTATTTCTCTACTGCTGCATCTCTGGCCTTCGGGTCTCTGTGACCCATACGTTATTCCGTGGTATTTCCCTACTGCTGCAGCTCTGGCCTTCAGGTCTCTGTGACCCATACGTTATTCCGTGGTATTTCTCCAATACTGCGCGGCCCTGGCCTTCGGGTCCCTGAGACCCATACGTTATTCCGTGGTATTTCCCTGCTGTCGCAGCTCTGGCCTTCGGGTCTCTGTGACCCATACGTTATTCCATGGTATTTCTCTGCTACCGCGGCGCTGGCCTTCGGGTCCCTGAGACCCATACGTTATTCCGTGGTATTTCCCTGCTACAGCGACCTGGCCTTCGGGTCGCTGTGACCCATACGTTATTCCGTGGTATTTCCCTGCTACCGCGGCGCTGGCCTTCGGGTCTCTGTGACCCATACGTTATTCCGTGGTATTTCTCTGCTACCGCGGCTCTGGCCTTCGGGTCCCTGAGACCCATACGTAATTCCGTGGTATTTCCCTGCTACCGTGGCGCTGGCCTTCGGGTCTCTGTGACCCATACGTTATTCCATGGTATCTCCCTGCTGCTGGCCTTCGGGTCTCTGTGACCCATACATTATTCCGTGGTATTTCCCTGCTCCCGCGGCGCTGGCCTTCGGGTCTCTGTGACCCGTACATTATTCCATGGCATTTCTCTGCTACAGCGGCCCTGGCCTTCAGGTGTCTGTGATCCGCACGTTATTCCGTGGTATTTCCCTGCTACCGCGGCTCTGGCCTTCGGGTCTCTGTGACCCGTACGTTATTCCGTGGTATTTCCCTGCTACCGCAGCGCTGGCCTTCGGGTCGCTGTGACCCATACGTTATTCCGTGGTCTTTCTCCAATACAGCGGCCCTGGCCTTCGGGTCTCTGTGACCCATACGTTATTCCGTGGTATTTCTCCAATACAGCGGCCCTGGCCTTCGGGTCTCTGTGACCCATACGTTATTCCGTGGTCTTTCTCCAATACAGTGGCGCTGGCCTTCGGGTCTCTGTGACCCATACGTTATTCCATGGTATTTCCCTACTAACGCGGCCCTGGCCTTTGGGTCTCTGTGACCCATACGTTATTCCGTGGTATTTCTCCAATACAGCGGCGCTGGCCTTCGGGTCTCTGTGACCCATACGTTATTCCGTGGTCTTTCTCCGATACAGCGGCGCTGGCCTTCAGGTCTCTGTGACCCATAGGTTATTCCGTGGTATTTCCCTACTACCGCGGCCCTGGCCTTCGGGTCTCTGTGACCCATACGTTATTCCGTGGTATTTCTCCAATACAGCGGCCCTGACCATCGGGTCAGGGCATATGGTATTTCTCTGCTACCGCGGCTCTGGCCTTTGGGTCTCTGGGACCCTGGCCAGTATTCCATGGTATTTCTCTGCTACTGCGGCTCTGGCCTTCGGGTCACAGAGACCCATAAGTTTTTCCATGTTATTTCTCTGCTACTGCGGCCCTGGCCTTCGGGTCTCTGGGACCCGTACGTTATTCCATGTTATTTCTCTGCTACTGCGGCCCTGGCCTTCGGGTCTCTGGGACCCTGGCCAGTATTCCGTGGTATTTCTCCGCTACTGCGGCCCTGGCCTTCGGGTCTCTGTGACCCGTACGTTACTCAATGGTATTTCTCTACTAGCGCGGCCCTGGCCTTCGGGTCTCTGTGACCCGTACGTTATTCAATGGTATTGACAACTTATTCGTTCATCGCTAAACACCCAAAATGGCCGCCATGCCACGCCCACACTGTCTGACGAAAAGTTTTTCTTTTAATAACTTTTCATCATTAAGGTGTTGGGATGGTACAGACCAAGTTTGAAGTCCATCGGATGAAATCTCTAGGAGGAGTTGGTTAAAGTATAGCTGTGACGGGGCGCATAGCTGCCGTCACGGTAGCGATGCGCTACCGAGTTTAGCTCACAAAGGCTGAGTTTAAATGTTGCCTGTGTATGTTTTGTTAGCATGTCAATATGCTCTGTTACGTATTATATGCTCCGTTTCAAATTATCTGTTAAACCACATTCATTTGATTCCATACAGTAATCCCGTAGCATTCTTGTGCACATATTTACAGCTAATACTGCGGTGATTTCTAGGCTATAGCTATATTTATCAATACATCATATTCTGTTTAAAATCATATTGTTTGTCACAAACATCATTTATAATAATCACACAACACTTACGTCTATGTTAATTTGCTGTTTATTTAGTTTAAAAGGTAACAGGATAACTTGTAGTCTTGGTGGCTTACGTCTGCTCTGTTGTTGTTAAAGGAAAGTTTGCCGCGATCGTGCGAAGTTTAAATGACGCATTGGCAACCGGGGTAAAAGGAAATGGATTGTAATTTTGAGTAATTATTTATTTTGTCTGTCAGTCTTTGGTGGCGTAGTGGAATGTTTTGGTGAGTCACGTTATAAATCTTGGTAAATTTCTAGTCTACTAGATCTGTTAATTTTGGCTGATTGTAGCTTTTATTGTCTGTTCGCCTTAGCCACCCTGTATTTTATTTGGGGTTGGTATCTTCCAATTCCAGGGATGCGCTACAGGCCTATATAGACTGTCAGTGTCAGTTGCTCGAGAGAGCGATAGGGAAAAGCGACGCAGTCTGTGAAGGCTCTGGTGACTAGTACAAAAACGTCAAACTTGGCTACAGCTGTAACTTTGTATTGTTTAATAAGTTTTGACTCTCACCGTCAATTTATTTAATTTTTTTGGAGGAGTATTTTTTTTCTCTTTTTTTTTTTTTTTTTTATTTTTGTTTTGTTAATTGATTATTTTGCCTATGGGCCTTAATTTGGGACAAGTATAATAAAATCCCATCCTTTTTGACACCACTTTTGATTCCGTCCGAGTGTCTACATCTGCTCACGACCATTCTGTTGCATCTACCCTCAACATTTGGTGGCAGTGGTTTCCGGTTAGCAGTGTCCGAGCAGCACTCTATGGGTTGAGATGAGTGAAGAAGGAGCGGGTACGGCAACCCCTAGCGATGGTTTGGCGATGGGAGCCAGGCCCAAATCCACGGCGCCGGGCACGGCCTCCTCGGAGGGGGGAAGACAGGACTGAGCCTTTGAGAAAGTGGTGAGAGCGATGGTGGAGTCTCAGGGCGTCAGCAGCACCAGATGGAGGCAGAGGCGCCATCAAGACAGGAGATGGAGAGGGTGGCACCAGTTCAGGCAACTGCAGCAACTGGTGAGAGACGAAGTCGGACAACGCAGGAGACGGGACAGACACTTGCTGGACGGCAGCAGAGGGACCCGCCCGACTCCCGCCCCCCGGCAGCCTCCGATCAGCTCTACAACATGCCATTTCTGGATGTGCCAACTCCTCAGCCACAGACAGGTCAGCACACAGCACCCAGGATGCAGAGCTCCCCTTGACTCCACAGCTTTTGGCCTTGCCACATCACCACACCTTCAACGGGGTGGACACCCCCCAGGATGTCCCCCCATGAAGAGGACGAAGATATTGAGAACTATTTGACCACCTTTGAAAGATTGGCAGCAGCCAGTCAGTGGCCCCCTGAGACTTGGGCATTGTACCTGGTGCCATTGTTAAAGGGTAAGGCTAGATCTCCACGTAGCCATGAGTTTGGCAGATAGCCGTGACTACATGAAAGTGAAGCAGGCTGTTCTCGAAAGTTGCTCAACATCAGCGCCCGAGACTTACCACTAACGTCTTTCCCGGTCCAAGACCGTTGGTGGTGAGACGGGCGAAAAGAACTTCAAGCCCGGCTGAAGGACCTGATGGGGAAATGGCTAGTTCCAGAGTTGCTGACCAATGAGGAAGTGTGTGACCGAATCGTGTTGGAGCAGTTCCTGGACATGCTGCACCCTGAGCTTCAGGTATGGGTGAGAGAGCCACCCTCCCTCGTCACAGCGCAAGCTGCAGACCTGGTGGAGACCTTCATGGCCGCCAGGCAATCCAGAAGAGGCCCACAACAGCAGGACTGGAGAAGACCCTACCAAGCAGCCCGCGGGAGCCAGACAAGACATTCTCTGGTAAGTCTGTGGGTGGTAGTGGTCGTATGTTTAAACCCTCCAATAGCCCCCGCTGTTAGCACCATTCCGGCTAGAGCACCTAGGGTACTTGTATGCCATGGTTGTGGCCAGCCGGGTCACATTAGGCCCAATTGCACAGTGCAAAGAATGTCTGATTCCAGATATTTGTTACATACCTGGCCATAGCAAGTAACTTATCTGGTACTTCTTCCGATTTTTTCTGTAACAGTTCCTGTGAAGATAGGTGGAAAGACAGTTCAGGCTTTAGTTGATACAGGAAGTGTATCGTTTATTCGTAAGTCCTGTTTGAAGTCTGATTTCCAGCCTGTGGGCACAGTGAGGGTCCGCTGCATCCATGGGGATGAGTCTGAGCACCAAACAGGTGAGGTTCTCATTGAGATTAATGGCCAGACGCATCTTGTTAACTGTGGGGATTTTGGATAAGTGCCCGTATCCTGTGATTCTAGGCCAGGATGTACCAATTCTTACAGAGCTATTACAAAGTGTTGACACAGTTGATGCTTATGTTACAACTCGAGCCCCGGGCAAGAGATGGACCAGACACTGATGTTTGGTCAGAGTTACCATTTGAGAGTTGTCCTGGTGGCAAGCCTAGAAAGTCCAAGGCAGAGAGGCGCAGAGCGAAAGTGTCAGGTACAGTGATGCAGGAAGGTCTGCCTCCTCCCCACCGTTATAGAGGTACTGAAGCCTTTGTGAGGACTTCCAGATGCTTCAGTGGCCGGACCCCACTCTTAGCTCCGTGCTTGGTCTGCAAAAACCCAGATGAGGCTAGGGCGCCATGAGAGGGAAGGTGACACATCGTTTTGTTGTCAATAATGAGAAACTGTATCGAGTGAGTACAGACACAGAGCAGTTGGTTGTTCCGAGGCTCTTAGGACCAAAGTGTTGCACTTGGGACACAGTGTTCCATGGTCGGAACATCTGGGCAGGGAAAGACAGAGAAGAGAATCCTGCAAAGATTCTATTGGCCAGGTTTCAGTAATGACATAGCAGAATACTGTAGGTGGTCGTGTCCAGAGTGCCAGTTGTCTGCTCGCTCCAAGAAGAGGCTTAAAAGCTCCCCTCATCAGTCTTCCCATTATTGACACACCTTTCTAGTCGCATTGCCATGGATGTAGTTGGTCCCTTGGAGAGGAGTAGGGCAGGTTACCGCTACATCTTGGTGATTTGCGACACGCGAACACGTTACCCAGAGGCATTCCCCTCAAAGAAACACTAAGGCAAGGCAGGTGGCCAATAGTTTGCTTCAACTTTTCTCCCGTATGGGTGTCCCAGCGAAATCTTAACCGATCAGGGTACTAACTTCACCAGTAAGACATTGAGGCAGGTGTACCCCTGTTAGGGATTCGGGTTAAAACCACAATCGTACCACCCGCAGACCGACGGAATGGTTGAGAGATTCAATCAGACCCTGAAGTCGATGCTGCGGAAGTTCGTGGTTAAGAGTCAGGGAGCTGACTGGGACCAGTGGCTTCCTTACCTGTTGTTCGCATAGAGAAGTAACCCGCAGGCATCTACCGATTCTCTCCCTCCGAACTCTTGTTCCGGACGGGGAGGTGAGAGGCCCGCTGGACATCCCTCCGGAGTTGGGAGGGGGGCGCCTGGCCAACCAACTAACATCGCGAAGCTATGTCCTGAAGATGAGGGAGAATCTGGACCAGCTGAGCTCCATGGCCCACCAACACCTGGCCCGGCTCAGACGAGGCAGAAGACGTGGTATGACCGGACAGCACGCAGTCGCTCCTTTGTGTCCGGACAGAAGGTTCTACTTTGTTCCATCGTCGGAAAGCAGTCTGCTGGCTGAGTGGCGCGCCCTTTCACCGGTACTTCGCAGGGTCGGCGAGGTCACCTATGAAATCTGATGCCAGACAGGACGCGCTTCCAAGCAGATCTACCACTTGAACCTCTTAAAGCGATGGATTGATCGACAATCTTCTATATCAAGATCAGCTGTGGGCACGGACTGTGGAGGAGGAAGAGGAACCGTTGGAGCAGTACTTTCCTCTACGCGGCGGAAGTCGCCCGACCCACCCGTCACCACTTGACTGCTGAACAGCAGGAGGACCTGTTGACTATCGTCCCAAAGGGCCTATTTCAGGATCGGCCAGGGCGTAACGGACGTCATCACCCACGACATCAAACTGACTTCTCCAGGCCCGCCCCCGGACCGCTACCAGGGTTCCAGAGACCGATCGATCCCCGGAAGTGGAGGTATTGGCGATGTGAGATGGGGGTGATCGAGAGATCACGCAGTGAGTGTGGTGACCTGGTCCTGGTGGGAAGGACGGGGGCTCCGTTTCTGTGTTGACTTGTCGGAAGCTGAATGCCATCTCAGCTTTTGACCCATATCCCATGCCCGGGTGGATGAACTGGTGGAGTGTCTGGGAAGGCTGAGTTCCTCAGTACTTGGATTTGTGTAAAGGGTACTGGCAGGTCGCTTCACCCCAGGCACAGGAGCTGACGGCCTTCAAAGCTCCATCTGGTCTGTTCCAGTTCAGGGTTGTGCCCTTTGGCTCTGTCGTACGCGCAGCAACGCCACCTCCCAGCCGTCTCATGGACGAGGTGCTGAGGGGAGCCGGGGACTACGGCCGCAGCTTAATATTGATAGCGATGTCGTTATCCACAGTTTATCGTGGGGATCTAACACTCTGCATAACCTGGAGTGATCATGTCTTCAGGATTCGCCAGTCGCTGGTTATGGTGGAACGCCAGTAAATGCTGCCAGCTTGCCCGGGTTGGAGGTGTGCTCACCTGGTTATAGTCCTGGGTGGTGCGGCACCATGTACGCCCAAGAGGTTGGAAAGGTGGACGCACGTAACTGAAACGCAGCGCGGGCCACTGATTGACTTTTCTGTCGTCCTGAGATGGACCTGGGCGGCTCTCTCTTAAAGGGGGTGTGTGTGGTAGCATAGCCTACCCGATCACGGTAGCGATCGCGCTACGAGTTCCAGCTCTAAGGCTGAGTTTAAATGTTGCCTGTGTATGTTTTGTTAACGTAATCAATATGCTCTGTTACATTATTATAATATCGTTTCAAATTATCTGTTAAAGCCATTCATTTGATTCCATGCTGTGGTAATCCCGTAGCATTCTTATTGCACATATTTAGCTAATACTGCGGTGATTTCTAGGCTATGGCTATATTTATCAATACATCATATTCTGTTTAAAAATCATATTGTTTGTCCTGAAGCATCATTTATATCAATCACACACAACACTACGTCTATGTTAATTTGCTGTTTATTTTAGTTTAAAAGGTAACGGGATAAGGATAGCCTTGGTGAAACTTACGAGCGTCTGCTCTGTTGTTGTTAAAAGGAAGAGTTTACGCGATCGTGAGTTTTAAATAAGCGTTACTACATCCGGGGTAACAGGAAATGATTGTAATTTTTGGAAATTAATTATTTATTTTGTCTAATGTCAGTCTTTGGTGAGAAACTAGTGGAATGTTTTGGGTGAGTCAGTTATAAAATCTTGATTAGAATTTCCTGATCCTACTAGAATCTGTTAATTTTGGCTGATTGTAGCTTTTATTGTCTGTCTCGCCTTTGTGGCCACCCTGTATTTTATTTGGGTTTGTATCTTCCAATTAGGGATGCGCTTCAGAGCCTATATAAACTGTCAGTGTCAGTTGCCTCGAGAGAGCTAGAGAAGGAAGGACGTCAGTCTGTGAAGGCTCGTAAGGACTAGTTTTCAAAACGTCAAACTTGTATACAGCTGTAACTTTGTATTGTTTAATAAGTTTTGACTCTCAATGTCAATTTATTTAATTTTTTGTGGAAGTATATTTTTTTTCTTTAATTTTGGTTTTGTTAATTGATTATGCCTTTGCCTATGGGCCTTAATTCTGGACAAGTATAATAAAATCCCATCCCTCTTGACACCACACTTTTGATTCGTCTGAGTGTCTAAGCATCTGCTCACGACCATTCTGTTGCATCTACCCTCAACAAATAGCACCTCTTGACTTTAGGCCTACTTCCTCTTGCCACCTAGGGGACTAGGACTTTAAGTAAATATCGGCCTTTATTTGTCCCTCAGGGTTGGACCCCTCTTATGAATCCCTGAAAAGTTTCGTGTCACTGACAATGTACTCTAGAGTTACACCCCACTTCCTGTTCTCAAGTAAAACGCGCACAAAATGGCTGCCCTGCCACGGCTTCACTCCTATAACGAAAAGTTTTTCTTTTAACAACTTTTCATCTTAGCAATCGCCTTAAGATGGCACAGACCGAGTTTGAAGTTGATCGGATGAAATCTCTAGGAGGAGTTACATAAAGTACCACGTGGGAGAGAGAGATGGCTAAATTCCGCACAAATTTTTGAACATTTAATTCAAAAATGGCAGACTTCCTGTTTCGTGAGTCTACGTTAAACGCAGCTGCAGGGCTCAATTTTTCTTAACTTTCTAGGGGGCTTAGCGAGTCATTTTGTAGCTTTATTCCTAAACCCCTAAAATAATGCATACATTTCACCAGACTTGATGCATCGCCAAATTTGGTGAGTTTTGAATATGTTAAGCCCCTCAAAAAGGCAATTCATTTGACGTGGGAAAAGAATAGAAAGAAAGAAACAATAATTCCTTCAGTTTCAATAGGGCCTTCGCCCGCTTTGGCCGGCCCCTATAATTCCTTCAGTTTTTATTAGGGCCTTACGGCTATACATACTATGAGAAATAAATGTTTTGTCGAAAGTATATGTATGCCATGGCTGACATCAATACTATTAAGCTGCCTAAATAGGGATACCGGTATGAAAATTCTAACCTATGCGGTTATAGTGACCAAAATTATCCACGGTTTTCGTATTATTGCAGTATTTTTTAAAAGTGTGTTCAATATGTTCAGAAAGCACTGACAGTCCTACACAAGCTGAAATAGTTTATTATATTACAAAAATATAGGCAAAACCTTATCAAAAGTGCAACTTTTAACATCAAAGGATTCAGCATGTAAACAGCTTATTTGTCAGGAACATTTCCAGTAGTGCAGGTTTAAATCCAAACATTCAACCTAAGACATAAAGAGAACAATATGTAAACAAATCAAAGAAGACACCATTAATTATATGCTTACTTTCTTCATCATCAAAATTAAATGTAAAACTGTACACCGTGAAACACTTCAAAGTAAACCTTAAATAAATAAGACACAAGTGCATTATGTATTTAAAATAAATAGCCACTATAAACAAATTACAGCAAAAAGAACTGCAATCATATGTAATCAAATCCAAATGTTCAAGTGTTGATGACATTAAAATAAAATAAAACAAAATATGTAAACAAATCAATGGAACAGAACTGATTGTATACCTATTTTCTCCATCATCAACAAATAAGATGCTGCTGAGCTAGCATCATGGATGTATGTATCTCTATTCACTTGAGATTAAAATGTAAAAATGTCAACATATTTACTTTGTTTGGTTTAAGTAGAGATCTAAGAGGGAAACAAATGCACCTCATTGCACTGAATAGTCTCTCAGATGGAACACTGGCTGGGATACACAAAACTTTTCTTGCAACTGGCAAGATGAAGCAGCTCTGATGCATGGCTCCTCCACCACACAAGTGGATCATCATCTAAAACTTGCTCAAAGAGCTGGCAGTTATGCACATATTTTTTTTTTTTTTTTTTTTTCGCCGCTCTCATTCCCTTTTTTTTTTTTTTTTTTTGTCCACCCCTCCCTTATGTAACTACATGAGTACTTTGAAAAGGCCAATTAAGAGGTAGTTTAACCTAATGGACAACAGCAAAGATGAACACTTGTTGGGGACAACAGGGACATGATTAGCGGTCCAAACTCCACTGCACAAGACCGCAGAGAGAAAAAGGTATGATGTGTAAACTTGAGGTATGACGGTACTAATGGTTATTACGTGGAAATACAATTGAAGATTATTAAGTTGTGGTTATGGTATGATTTTATGTTTTATAACTGTTTTTAAGTTTAGAGTATTTGAAATGGTTTTACAGGAGAGGGAGGGGAAGGGTGGGGGGGGGGGGGGGAGGGAGGGAAAGGGGAGAGATAGAGGGGGGGAAAATAAGTAAAAATACCCTCACCATCTGTATAAGCTAGATTTTCTAAAGCATAATTGATTATTGATAGTAGTTTATTTTATTTGAGAGGAAGGGAAATGGGGTTGAGGGACAAGGGTAGAAACTAGCAGTTAAAATATGGAAAAATAAGAATTATGAGCAATGAAATGAAAAAGACTAAGTAGGCATAAAGTTAGAAATGAGAGGGGCTATCTATTACAAGCTGATAAAATAGGTATGTACATGCTTACATTGTTGGCTGACACCCTGATCTTAAAGATGTTCATAACAATAATAGTCACCTTGAGATATCACCCTGCGTTGGGTGGTAACAGATGGAACCTAATTTTTGTGCGTAGGTTTTTTCTTTTTTTTTGGTCTTTTTCTGTTCTTCTTTTTTTCTTTCTTATGTGTAATTTGAATGATGGTTTTATCACACAAACACATACACATGTTCTCAAACCCTCAAAATACATATAGGTGCGCGGCAAATGTAGGCACATATACACACACACATACACTTGCACACCCCTATATCTGCCTATACTATGATGTAGGAGTAAACCAGTTTTATATACTTAGATTAAAACAAAGAATAATTTATTTTAAGGATTTGTAGTAAACAATATGCAACAGAGAAAATCTTTGGTAGTCAGTCCATAGACCTATCAGATGTTTCATGTGCACTTTAAAGATAATATCTTTGAATGTTAATGGGATAAATAATGTCATAAAAAGAAAAGAAATGATGTTAGAGATGGAGAAAGATAAAGCAGATATAATCTATTTGCAAGAAACTCACTTGGAAAAAAGGACATGAGAAATTAAAGAAAATAACAAAAAGCCAGGTTTATTATAGCTCCCATATAACTCAAAGCAAAGAGGAGTAGCCATAATAATTAAATTCTCATGTAGGTTTTGAGATAGAAGATTGTTTCACGTAAAAGAGAGGGAGATATGTCTTAGTGGTTGGTAAAATAGAAGGAATGGATTTTTCTTCTAAATATTTATTATCCACCTTATATTGGTCCTGAACTTATGATACAATTGATAGATTTATTAGTTACAAAGACAAAGGGAGTTGTGATAATGGCAGGGGATTTAAACTTGGTGATGAATTCAAAATTAGATTCATCACGCAGTAAGTTACACAGAGCAGAGAAAAATGCCAGTGTATTGAGGAAAGCATGTTTGTAAATGGGGCTCATAGGATATGGAGAGAGTAACATCCAGATAAAAAAGAATATACTTGGTACTCTCGGGAGACATTCAGTTTATAACAGGCTTGATTATTTTTTATGTATAAAAATAATGTAACATTAGTTAAAACATGTGATATTAGTTCAATAAATATATCAGATCATGCAGCCATCTCCCTTGATAATAACATTACAGTCTGGTAAGGGCAAGTCCCTATGGAGATTAAACAACTCACTTCTGCTAGAAACGAAGTTTATAAAAAAAATTTAAACAGAATTAAAAGTTTATTTGGAAATAAATGATACGAAGCAAGAGACCCAATTACATTATGGGAAGGAGCCAAAGCTGTAATGAGAGGACATATCATTTCGTATTTCTTCAGCCAGGATAAAGGCAAGACGAGCACAACAGAAACAGTTAATGGAGGGACATAAAAGCAATAGAGAATAGACATCGTAAAGACAAATAGTAACAAAGACAAGCTAGAACTAAAGGAAACGCAAAGAAATTAGAAAAATAATTATATTTGAGATTGAAAAGCTAATGAGGTTTACAAAGCAAGAAAGTTATGATAGCGGGTCAAAGTCCTTAAAAATACTGGCTTACAAACTCAAGAATCAAATGAAGAAAGTACATATAACAAAATTAAAGACGGAACAAGCTGAAATAATAATTGATAAGGATGGATTGCGGGAAGAATTTGCTAGTTATTATGAAAAAATTGTATAGGACAGAGGTAAGCGTAGATAGAGAAGATATTCAGGCTTATTTAAGAAATCTTGAGCTACCAAAAGTAACACAAGAAAATAATGCAATGTTAACAAAACCAATAACAATACAAGAGGTATACAAGCAAATACAGGGATTGAAAAATGGAAAATCTCCAGGTGATGACGGTTTTACAAATGAATTTTATAAAGTTTTTAATGATCAAGTAAGTCCTTTATTGGTTAGAGACATATAGGTACGCACTGGATACAAGAAAATGGGCTAAAACATAGGAATCATCTATAGTAATACTTATACATAAGAAGGGAAAGATGCCACAAAATGTGCATCATATAGACCTATATCATTACTTAATACAGATCATAAAATAATATCAGCAATATTAGCTAATAGGTTAAAAAAGGTAATGATAGATATAATTACTCCTGATCAATGCGGTTTTATTCCAGGAAGGGTATTGGCAGATAATATCAGAAGAACATTGGATATAATTGATTATGCACAAAAAAAGAATAAAGATCTTCTTTTGATGACATTGGATGCTGGAAAAGCCTTTGACTTAGTTAGCTGGCCTTTTATGTTTGAGGCAATAAAGAGTTTTCGTATGAATGAAATATATTGTCAATGGCTGCAAGCACTTTATAGTAAACCGATTTCAATAGTTAAAACAAATGGTACCCTGTCAAGGAGATTTGCTATTCAAAGAGGAACAAGACAAGGAGATCCTCTCTCACCACTCCTCTTCGCAATGTATATTGAGGTGCTGGCAATAGCCATAAGACAAAACACAGATATTAAAGGGATAAAGATAGGGAAAGAAATACATACATTAGGGTTATATGCAGATGATATAATGATTTACTTAACATCACCTGATCTTTCAATGCAACACTTAATGCATGTGATTGATCAATATAGTACAGTTTCAGGATATAGAATAAATGAAAATAAATGTGAATCTATAACTATTGGAATACAGATGAAACAATCTTTCAAAATTGTTATAAATTTAAATGGGACACAGAGCTTGTAAAATATTTAGGTATTTACATAGGCACAAATTTGGAAGAATTATATAAAAACAATTATTATACTCTAGAAAGAAAGATAAGACAGGATTTAAATAGGTGGAAATTAATACCAGACGGGATATATAGTAGAGTGGAGACAGTCAAAATTATGGTACTCCCACAAATTCTTTTCCTATTTCAAGCATTACCACTTAGACTACCAGAAACATATTTTAATACATGGAATAAAAATGATTTCAAATTTTATTTGGAATAATAGAAAACACAGAGTTAAATTTAAATTATTAACTCAACAGAAAGAGGGAGGAGGTTTAGGTGCTCCAAATATACAAAATTATTACTATGCAACAAAAAATTTTAACAATAATGAAGTGGATGAAATGTGATACTGAGGTAAAATGGATAAACATAGAGAGAGAGTTATACAGCAAGTTACTTGGAACATTGCCCTTTTTAAGAAAAAAGACACAAAAAAACCAACCACAAGTATTTTGTATTGAGAATACCATAATGAATTGATGCAAACGATTAAAAATACAAAGTGAGAATGTTCAACTCGGGAAATGATTCATGACCCAGATTTTATAACCTAATAGAACAGATATGATTTTACAAAGGGTGGGCTAGTAAGGATTCATCTCATATTCACAATGTTTTACTAAAAATACAATGGACACATATGAAGCCCTGGTCTCTAGATATGACTTGGAGCAAAAACACTTTTTTAAATATTTACAGGTAAGGAGTTACATTAAACAAAATTCAGAAGAGAAAATGGGAAATGAATTACTACAATATTTGGCAGAAAATAGAAATAAAGGCACAGGAAAACTTTCTGATGTTTATAAAATATTGCAAAAACTAACAAACGTGGAGAGTAAGGCAAAAGAAAAATGGGAAAAAGAATTATCCATAAATATTTCAGGTGAGGCTTGGAGAGACTCCTTAAAAGATCATTTTAAAATAACTCAGTCAAAACATTGGAGAGAATTTGCTTGGAAAATAAGTCAGAGATTTTTTATTACACCCCATATCATGGGAAAAATGTCTCCAGCAGCAGGAGCTGGTTGCTGGAGAGAATGCGGGGAAAATAAAGCAAATCATACGCATATATTTTTTACATGTCCAGTAATAAAGAGCTTTTGGGAAGCGGTAGAAAAGGCCATGAAAGAAATTATAGATATTAAAGAATCCCTGACATTAGAAAATTGTTTAGGTATCAACATACAATGTAAGATAAAAGCAAAGGATCGAAATATTTTTAATATGCTACGTCTGTCACGTTCCGCTCCTGTGTCACGCTTGTGTTTTGTTTTTGTTTCAGGTCGTGTTCACATTTCTGTTTTATTGTGAAGGTTCCCTGTTGTTTCTTGTGTTTTCTGTTTACTTCCTGTTGTCAGTGATTGTTCAACCCCGCCCTAATGTTCTGCACCTGTGTCTCATTATCCTTTCTGTTTAGTGTATTTAAGTTCAGTCTTCCCCTTACCCCAGTGCGAGATTGTCTGCTTCCCCTGAGTACAGCCTTCGAGGTTTATTTCCTAGTGTCCCCGCTCTTTTTGTGTATTCCTTGGATTTCGACTTTTGCCTGTTTGGATTTACCCTTTGCCTGCCACTTTTGGATACCTTTGCCTGTGAGTGTTGTCTGACTTTTGCAATAAACATTTTGCAACTCGGTACCTGAGTTGTGCATTGTGGGTCCATTTACCTGTGGTTGTCAGTACAATCTCGCCACAACATGGACCCCGCCAACTCCGGACGAGGTACAAAACGCTGCTACGAGCCCAAGGACAGCGGATTCATCAGTTTGAGGAAGTGCTGTCTGCTATCCAGCGGAGTTGCGTGGGATGGCGGAAGCACCAGCAGGGCTTCCAGCGGGCGTTCGCGATCAGGTTTTCCCTTCTGTCAACACAGTTCCAGGCTATCCAGTCTGTGTCCACGCCGACCCGCGCTCAAGGCTCCTTGGACACGGTTTCTGCCACTGGACTCGGGAGGTGTGGATCCTGCTGCTCCGCCCGTCCAGTCATCTGCTGGTTCTCCTGCCATGCCTCACCTGTGTCTGCCCCGAAAAGCGTTTCCCGGTGAGTCTGGTGACTGTCGGAAAGCATCTCGACGCAGTGTGGTTTACACTTTGAGCTCCAGTCAGTCCATTATCCCACGCACGACAGAACTAAAATAGCCTACCTGATTTCTCATCTGACTGGACGGGGTTGAGGCGGGGCTACGGCTGAGTGGGCCAGGAATTCGCCTCTGTGCTACTCATTTGCTCTCTTTTCTAAGACTTTTACCCAGATATTCCAGCACGCCACCCGGTAGAGAGGCGGCCCGGATGCTGGTACCCGTCAGGGTGTTGGGCGGAGAGTGGCTGATTACGCCATTGAATTCGCGACGGTGGCGGAGAGAGCGGTTGGAATCAGACTGCTCTTATGGATGCTTTTCTGTGTGGTTTGTCCAGGCGCTGAAAGATCACCTGGCCGCATTAGATCTGCCTGAGGACCTCGGACGCTCTCATCGCTGGCCATTATAAAAATCGACAAACGGGTTGTTTGAACGAGAAGGAGAGAGGTGCCGCAGAGACTTCATCACGGAATTACGCACAGGGTTCTTTCCGAGGGCGTGGCATGCCCTCATCGCCTCCCAACCTGTGGGTTCACCGTCGCAGGCTGCAAGGGGGAGGAGCCTATGCAGCTGGGCAGAGCATGCCTCTCCCCCGAGGAGAGATGGGAGAGGGATCCAGGACGGCTGCCTGCTACTGTGGACAGCGTGGCCATTTCATTGGCCGGGTGTCCAGTAAAAAGGAGAGGCCTCGCCAGTGAAAGAGAGGGTCCGTGAGCCATACTTTGTTAGTAACAGCCCCTTCGCCCTTACTTACTGTGACAGTTGCCTCCCCAGGAGAGATCCCAGGCCTCTGGAGATTATGGTGGATTCTGGGGCTGACGTCAGTCTCATGGCTATTTCTCTGGCTAGTAGAGACTGAGGTCTGATGCCGATTCACCTGTTCCGCTGAGTGCTACGCGCTGGATGGTGGGTTTCTATGGCAGGTAACTCATCGAACCTCTCCTGTCACTCTGAGTTTTCCTGACCATCATACAGAGACTATGACATTTTTCCTGGTTAACTCCTCTCTCCCTCCAGTAGTATTCTTGGATTTCCTGGCGTGCCAACACAACCCTCTTATTGACTGGACCATGGGGTTGTCGCGGGATGGGGGTGGCTTGTTCCAGTAAGTGCTTCCACTCCAGACCGGCTGGGGGCTCGGAGGGGGTCGTTCCCTCACCCTCCCTGGGTGGGGTGTCTATGGCTCCGGTTTCTACCCCGATTGGCCCTGAACCTTCCGTTCTTCCTGCCGGAACCCGGAGGTTACGGTGACGGGAGAGGGTTCCTGACCTGTCATCTGTACCGTCCTGTTACATGGATTTAGGGGAGGTGTTCAACAAATCCAGAGCCACTGCCTTGCCCCTCATCGGCCTTGGCACTGTCCTATCGACCTGTTGCCTGGGACCGCACCTCCCAAAAGGGACGTCTGTACTCTCTGTCCTCGCCTGAGATTCGGGCGATGAAGGAATTATATTGATCGGCTTTGGAGGCTGGTATCATCCGACCCTCGTCTTCACCGGCCGGAGCTGGATTCTTCTTCGGGGGAAGAAGGACGGGTCATTGCGACCCTGTATAGACTACCGTGGACTCAATGACATCACCGTGAAAAACAGGTACCCCGTCGCTCTCCTCCGCTTTTTTGAACTGTTGCAAGACGCTACTGTGTTTACCAAGCTTGACTTAAGAAACGCATATCATCTGGTGAGGATTAGGGAGGGGACGCGAATGGAAGACTGCCTTTAACACTCCTACTGGACATTATGAGTATTTGGTTATGCCTTTTGGTTTGACCAATGCCCCTGCTGTTTTTCAAGCTTTTGTCAATGATGTTCTTCGAGATATGCTAAATGTCTTTGTGTTTGTGTATCTTGATGACATTCTGATTTTTTCACGTAACCTTGCAGAACATATTAACCATGTCCGTGCCGTTCTACAGAAACTGCTGATCAATGACCTGTTTGTCAAGGCGGAGAAATGTGAGTTTCATGTTCCCAAGGTTTCTTTTCTGGGTTATGTGGTGGCCGAGGGGGTGATGAGCATGGATCCAGAGAAGGTCAAAGCTGTCAAAGAGTGGCCTGTCCCCACTAACCGCCAAGGAGGTTCAACGGTTTCTGGGGTTTGCTAATTTCTATCGGAAGTTTATCAGAAATTTCAGTTCGGTAGCTGCACCATTGCATAAACTGACCTCTTCCAAGTCCAGGTATGAAGTGGACCCCTCAAGCAGACTCTGCCTTCGGGTCCTGAAGGAACGTTTTGTGTCGGCTCCTGTTCTTACCATGCCTGATCCCGGCCGACAGTTTGTGGTGGAGGTGGAGGCCGTCCAATGTTGGGCTGGGTGCTATCCTGTCTCAACGCCTTGCCTCGGATGGTAAGCTTCACCCCTGTGCTTTTCTCCCGGAGATTGTCACCGGCTGAAAGGAACTATGATGTTGGCAATCGGGAGTTGCTGGCAGTGAAAGTGGCGTTGGAGGAGTGGAGACACTGGCTGGAGGGGGCGGAGCATCCATTCGTTTGGTTTGGGTGGACAGACCACAAGAACCTGGAGTATCTGCGACTGCGGAGACGCCTGAACTCCCGCAAGCCAGGTGGGCTCTGTTTTTCAATCGTTTCAACTTCTCCCTGTCTTATCGCCCGGTTCCAAGAATGCCAAACCCGATGCTTGTCTCACCTGTTTGATACTGACTCTCTCCCTAAATCGGACGGGAACCATTCTTCCTGGTTCCTGTGTCATTGGTGCTGTGTCATGGGAGGTGGTGGAGCGAGTGAAACGTGCTACCGTTGACTTACCTTGTCCCGGTCGGCTGTCCGCCGGACTCGATTATTTGTCCCCCCCGGGCTCAGGTCTCAGGTCGTCCATTGGGCCCACACCAGTTTGCTGTCGTGTCACCCAGGAGTGAGAAGGACCGTGTTTGTGGTGCGACAACGGTTCTGGTGGCCCGGGGTCGTGGCATCTGTCAAGGAGTATGTGGCGGCCCGCCCTGTGTGTGCCCGCACACAAGTCGTCCCAACCCGGCTGCTGGATTACTTCACCCTCTTCCAGTGCCCTCGACCTTGGCCGTACATATCTCTGGATTTCGCACAGGTTTGCCCCTTTCTGAGGGGAAATACTACTATCCTCACCATTGTTGACAGATTTTCCAAAATGGTTCATTTTGTTCCATTGCCCAAGTTACCCTCCGCCACGGAATTGGCGGAGGTTATGCTTTCCAATGTGTTCAGGCTTCATGGACTTCCCAAGGACGTGGTGTCAGATCGGGGACCCCAGTTCATCTCTCGCTTCTGGAGGGCGTTCTGCAATCTCCTGGGGGCTACCGTTAGTTTGTCCCGGGATACCCCCCCCAATCTAATGGCCAGTCGGAGCGCCTAAATCAGGAGTTGGAGGTGGGGTTAAGATGTTTGACCGCCAGGAATCCTGCTAGCTGGAGCAAACAGCTGATTTGGGTGGAGTACGCCCACAACACACTGCCCTGCTCCTCGACCGGCCTTTCTCCGTTCCAGTGTGTTTACGGTTACCAGCCTCCGCTCTTTGCTGATCTGGAGCGGGAGGTTGGAGTTCCATCTGCCCAGGCCTTGGTTCGCCGTTGTCGGAGGACGTGGACCTGGGCGCGACGGGTTCTGCTCCACAAGTCCTCCATGTACAAGAGAGCTGCTGATCGTCGTCGATCCCGAGCTCCTGTCTACGCAGAAGGCCAGAACGTTTGGCTGAGTACCCGGGACCTTCCTCTTCGGGTGGAGAGCCGTAAGTTGGCCCCTCGCTTTGTAGGACCGTTCCCTGTCAAAAAGGTTGTAAATCCTGTTGCTGTGAAATTGAAGCTCCCCAGGTCCATGCGTGTGCACCCCACGTTCCACGTCAGTCGTGTGAAGCCAGTCCTGGAGAGCCCGCTGGTGCCTGCGACCCCCGCTCCCCCTCCTCCGCGCATGATTGATGGCGGCCCTGCTTACACCGTGAAGAGGCTTCTGGCTGTCAGGAGGCGTGGCAGGGGTCGTCAGTTTCTCGTGGACTGGGAGGGGTACGGCCCTGAGGAGAGGTCTTGGGTGTCAGCCAGTAACATACTGGACCCTGATCTCATTCGTGACTTTTACCGGTTGCACCCGGAGGTTCCTGGGCCGTCCGGTGTCGGCCTTTGAGGGGGGTACTGTCACGTTCCGGCCTCCTGTGTCACGCTTTTGTTTTGTTTTTGTTTCAGGTCGTGTTTCACACATTTCTGTTTTATTGTGAAGGTTCCCTGTTGTTTCTTGTGTTTTCTGTTTACTTCCTGTTGTCAGTGATTGTTCAACCCCGCCCTAATGTTCTGCACCTGTGTCTCATTATCCTTTCTGTTTAGTGTATTTAAGTTCAGTCTTCCCCTTACCCCAGTGCGAGATTGTCTGCTTCCCCTGAGTACAGCCTTCGAGCGTTATTCCCTAGTGTCCCTATCGTTTTGTGTATTCCTTGGATTTCGACTTTTGCCTGTTTGGATTTACCCTTTTGCCTGCCACTTTTGGATACCTTTGCCTGTGAGTGTTGTCTGACTTTTGCAATAAACATTTTGCAACTGCGTACCTGAGTTGTGCATTGTGGGTCCATTTACCTGTGGTTGTGTCAACGTCTTACTGCACTGAAACAACTGACAAGGACATGGAAACAACCAAAAGCACCAGAATTATATCTATGGTATAACACAATAGACGTATTAGAAATGGAAAAGCTCACTTTCATAGCTAGTAATAGCTTAGAAAACTGGAAGAAAATATATCCCAAACACATATTAGATAAAATAACGAAGTATTTCAATGGCTTGATATAGGTTGTAGTGCATCCACATGCACATACACGCACACACATTCACACATACATAAACAAGAGCATATACAAGCACACACGCACGTACACACATTCACATAACGTTTTTTATTTTTTTTATTATTTTATTGTTTTTGTTTTTCTAGCCTTGTTTTTTTTGTGTTATTAAATAATATAAGACTGTAAAAAATTGAAGTGCAAAAGGAAAAAATATGTAACAACATGTGGTTGGATATGGAAAGCACTACAATAAAGTAATAAAAAAAAAAAAAGAGCTGGCAGAGTTGCTCCATAACAACTACGTCAGCATCCTTGGGCATCAGATGCCAAACTCCCCTTTTGGCAGCCAGTGCACAGACTGCCTTCTGCTGGCTGAGGAAACGCTCAAGCATCTTGTATGTAGATCCCCATCGGGTCACCACATCATGGATGAGAGCCTTCTGTGGCAAGTTGAGGGCAGCTTCCTTTTCTGTCAGTCCTCTCTTTCTCTTCCAGCTCCGTGAGAATCCTTGGACCAGATGACGACAGGCCCTGACTGCTGTTTCAACTCTCTGAATTTTCAGAGCCTTTGAGATGGCCAGGTTCAAATTGTGACCGAAGCATCCAAGCCACAGATCTGAGAACTGTTCAAAGGCCTTGATGATGTTGGTGGCATTATCTGTGGTTATGGAGACCAGATCTGTCTTGTTTATCCCCCACTCATCCAACATGTTTTCAAAGAACTCTCTAATATTTTGAGCAGAAAAACTGGGTTTCTAAGCAGTGTGATTCTAGTTGCCAGTCTGGGGTGAGATAATGAATTGTAAATCTGATGTATGGTAGACCAGCCCCACTTTCACTTGTCCAGAGGTCAGTAGTTGCAGCAAAGAATTCACCCTGAGCCAAATTTTTCCTAACATCATCTTGGACTGCATTGTACATCTTTGGTATTTCAGTCTTTGAAAAGAAGTTGCATGAAGGCACTTTGTAATGAGGCACGGCGACCTTCATCACCCTCAGAAAGCCAGGCCTCTCAACCATCTGGAAAGGCGTCATGTCTTTTGCTATGCAATAGGAGATTGCTGTAGTTAGGTCTCGAGCATTTTTGGATGTAGGTGCCTAAGCAGACTGTCTTTTGAATGCTTGCTCAAGTGTCTGTGTCACTGATGAACCAGTAGCAGTACTTCGTTGCCCCACTGCATGTCCTCTCTGCAAAAAAAGAATAACCATGTCATTATTTCTATTAATTATTATTATCATTAGGCTACCATTCATATAAATATTCATACGATTTTGCCTATAGCTGTTTTTGTTGCTAAATCAAAAGAAAACTAGAAATGAATTATCTTACAGGGCAAATAATGTTTTGTGTTTTCAAAGACACGTGGTTCAGACCGTCACTGTGTGACTATCGGTAAGTCATTTAAAGTTATCCAACTTCACTAGAATTAAATAATTTACTGAACTTCGGACAAATATAAATTATGCATTCTTATAGAAATCAAGAAATGCTAGCTCTGAGGCTAAGGTTAAGAAAAAGTGTCCTGATTAGCTCAACACTCCACCACTGAACGAAAATGTGCATCTTAGGTAGATACTGCTTCTGGTAAGGCTTCTGTTTACATTATTGACAAGTTATTAAGTTAGACTGACAGATCATTGAATTCTCCCTCAACCCGAAGTCCCCACACCATGCATTTGAGCTAAAACGTTAACGTTAACGTTAAAGTGATGGTTCGGAGTAATTTCACCCTAGGGTCCTTTGCACCATGACCTCAAGCCAAACACCCCCCCAGAAGCTTTTTTCACCTGGGTCGAACATTGGGAGAGTTAGCGTTATCAGCTGAATAGCTTAGCGCAGGGGCTAATGGACCCACGTTTGTATCTCGTAAATGACCCCACTAATAATGCCCGAAATGATACCAAACGTCTACACTAGTACATATAAGTTATGCACTCATAAAACGATGGATTGGAAAGTTTGTAAACCCCCAGAAGTTTATGTAAATAACACTTGCCTGCTGGCTTCTGCTCTCTGCTGTTGTTGTTGCTGTAAAGACCAAGTGCTTAGGGCCGTCTACAAATTACAACACTCAAAAGAGATGCAACAAAAATATATTTTAATTTAACTTTTTTTTTAAAGTAAGTGCTGTAGTATAACTAGCAGGAGACAAGTAATAATTGAGGTAAGTTTGGAGACATTACCTTATTTAATCATTAAATTAATAAATATTTTTGTTGTATCTCTTTTCGGTGTTGTAATTTGTAGACTGCCCTAAGCACTTGTCTAACTGCAGGTAGCATTAGCAGCAGCTAGCAGCAGAGAGCAGGCAAGTGTTCATAAACTTCTGGTGTATGTACAAACTTTCCAATCCATCCTTTTATGAATGCATAACCTATTTGTACTACTGTAGACGTTTGGTATCATTTCATGCATTATTAGTGGGAGTAACGTAAACGGGTCCATTAGCCCTCGCGCCTCAAGCTATTCAGCTGATAACGCTACTACGCTAACTCTCCCAATGTTCGACCCAGGTGAAAAAAGCTTCTGGGGGGGTATTTGGCTCGAGGTCATGATGCAAAGGACCCTAGGGTGAAATTACTCCGAACCATCACTTTAACTTACCTTGCATTGGCTATAACGTTGCGGGTGATGGTCACAGAGATGAGTCAGGAGATTCGACTTATTGCTGCCTTTAGAATCAACTTTTTTCCTGCACGTTCTGCAGACAGGATAGCTATCTTCAATCAACTGTGCTACGGCAGTCTTATAATAACCCAAATATGCCCATGCTTCAGACTCAGTCCTCTTAGAGGGCTGATAAATCTCCTGAATGCTGTCATCTCCTCCTTCCGCCATGATCCAACAAGAAACGCACGTTGTAGGCTACGCAGTACACCTGCGCAGCAACTTCAGGAGACTCGGATGAAGCTGGGAAAGATTAAACACACGGTTTCCACACCGTGGTAATCCACCTTGATAATAATGATATTTTAAATGAAAACGGTAATTGTTATCGTCAAAATTTTTATCGTGGTTTACCGTTACATCGTTACATCCCTATGCCTAAATATACAATGTTAGCAAATGGACAATATTACAGAGAGGGTAACTATCACACTTTCATGTTGACATCAAAACACCCACAGAGATATACCATCATGACAAATGTTTTTTTATTTTGTACCATTAGTAAGCAAAAGCCAGTGCATAACGTGTGTGTAAGATGAGATGATTCGTGAAAATAAATTTTTGATTTGGCGCAAAAAAACATTTTGAAAATGGCAAAAAGGCAAAGGTATAAGACTGTGTGTTGAGAAACTATCATAGACTTGAATGGTAGAAACCAAACTTGATCTAGTGTTCGCGTTTTCGCGGGTACGGTAAACGTTCCCATACGCTTAGGATTGTGGGTAGTGTAGTTGCTCTCCATAAGATCCCGAATAAAACATGTTTTTCTTAATACAAGTGTGATTTCATTAGGACTTCTAGCTTTTAGTCTGCTTCGGATGGTTTAGACATTATGGCTGATAATCTAAATCCTTGTAGAAATGAATGTTAAGTTTCGGCTGTACTAGTTACTAACACAAATAAACTAACATCTTTACTTTGTGTTAACGTAGATCATTTAGATACAGTGTAATTTATATTTTGGCTGTACTAGATATTGTGTATAGTCGGTAGATATATATATATTTAAAACCCTAGATATTTGCAAACCGGAAAAACTACAACTGTGGTGATGATTTGTACCAAGTCCGATGGCGTGGCTATAGGGAACTGTAGTTTAAAAAATATAAAAGTGTTTGTCATAGAAAGTGAAGTTGTAAATACTGAATTAATAGTAATTCATGGAGTTTAATATAATGGTAATGGTTTTAAATATCTAATTGTTAAATGGGTGAAAATGAATATCAACCATATATTGCACATATGTGACAGTACCTCATAAGTTATTTTCACCTATTTAACGATTAGATTTTCATTTTCAAATCTGATGACACCAGTGTGTTCACCATCACGAAAAACTGGAATTCTACACTGCCAACCTTTACTTACGAAAAAATATACCAAGGTATTTTTCAAACTACAACTCCCATTAAAGACCCGCCACAGAACATGTTACAATGCTAGTATTCTTTATGAGAACTCTTTCAGGGTGGGTGAGTGGACTCGTTTGCCTCCTGGCTTTGCGCCGTCTGTCGTGGATAGGCGTCATTCCATTTCAGATTGCCGCCGGCCGCCAGCAAGCAATCTGAATCATATAGGCCTGCAGTAGCCTACATAATACAAATACATGAAACAGTATTTTTATGATTATCTTTATTGTATAAACCCTCAGACCCAATGTGTAACCAAAGCAAAAATATTAGCTAGCATTCATTGTTTTCTTTTCTTTTGGATTGAGGATGATATGCTGTTTCCCATGCCCAGGACATTGCCTCAACTTTCTACCTGACGGCTGCAAAAGGATGGATGAGGCTGACCTGCCAATCTTAGCACACACACACACACACATACACACACAGGTCCTGAGGCAAGGCTGAATCTAGTCTTTGGGATGCAGAGATCCACAAGTACTATCTCTTGATACAAACATATTCTTAACCACATATGCAGCACCATAAAAATATATTTATAATAAATCTCCACTTTAGTAAAGAAAAGCATTATGAAAGAGCTTGTATAAAAACAACTGGTGTCTTCACCTAAGGAAAAATTCACTTTCTGATCAATGACAGGTTGTTTCTTCATCCCAAATAGATTTGGCATTCACAACTCAATTACAGTAAGCTGCTATATTTTAGGGGTTTAGTGAAGGTGGGTAATTTTTGTCCCGCAGGACAAGGGTTGTATACACAAAAGGGATGACAACACCAGGGTTAACAACAGCACACACATTCATCGGGAAACCATATTTGGCTCCTAGGAGGCAGTGCAAAATCAGGAATCAGAAAAAAATAACATTGAATATTGAGCTGAATTATCTCATCATCAACATCTCCACAGTAGATGTGGGCCATCACTGGACAGGATGGGAGCTGTAGTTCTTGAATCAGGTGAAATATGTAACTGGAAACCATTTTTGGCCTCTAATATGTAAAGGGAAAAAAAGATTACACTTACACCTCACAGTGTGGTAGGCCACAGGCCCTGCGAATTTATGACTTAAAATATAATTTACAAGATTTTTGGCTTTTATTCAGACAGATTCAGCACAAACAAGTGTCAGGAAATAATTGTGAGAGACGGGAGGGACTGGGAAATGGCCTGGGGATAACCAAGTGTGTCACGGACACTGCCACACTTCCAGTGTTGGGAAGGATACTTTCAAAATGTATTCCATTACAGAATACAGAATAGATTACATGCCCACAAATGTCATTTGTAACGTATTCCGTAACGTATTGTATACGTATTCTGAATACTTGGATTACTTCCACATTGAATTGCATTTTATAAGTGTGGGAATGCAGCCATCACATACAGCTTACTAAACAGGCTTATTCTGGTGTGTTCTTTTAAACAAGCAGATAGATTGTTGTATTTATAATCCTGAACTGCATACTACAAAAATCTAACCGCAGTCTAAGCTGCTGGCAGACTTGGACAAGAAACTCTGCTTCCCAGCTGAGCAACCCGAACCCAACCCATCACGACATACAGCAGAGAAGAAGACCCAGGGGCGAAGGCCATTCATTAGTCAAGTGGCCAAAGGCCTGCGACAAGACGCTGTGGAAGGAGGTCAACACTGATCTCTGCAACATACTGGAAGGGATCAGAGGCACAACCATGAAGAAGTTGGAAAGAATTATCTATGCCTATGGGGTGGAACATTTCGGAGTGGTCGAAGGCAAACAAGCTACTCCGTCAATTCCCACCAAATCCAGAAGGCAGACAGAAATAGACCGCCTAGTCAAGGAGAGGAGGCAGCTGAAGAAGCAATGGAGGAAGGCCTCAGAGGAGGAGAAGGAGGGCATAAACCTGCTGCAGGAAGAGATTCAGAGCAGGCTTCCAACACTGAGGAGAGCTGAAAACCTTCTGAGGAAGCACAGAAGGAAGGACCTCTTAACCTGGGACCCTTGCTGTCATCAGGTCAGCTGGTAGCTGCTATCGTCCTTGTTTTTCCTGCCGCCACGGCATCACTATTTTATTAATGAAACATGGTGGAGAAATGTAAAAGTCCTGATATGGGGGGGGGGGGGTCTTTTCTTAGACATAAGTAGGGGGGGTGGGTCCGTGTACTTTTTCGTTCATTCGATTTTCATTTCATTTCAGGTATTAAAAAACAAAAAACGAATGGTTATTTGAAATTGAAATACAATGCGTTTTTTCTTTTTCATGGTCAAAATGGGATGGGAGAAATTTAAAATATGCTGTGATTTTCATTTTCTATTTTATATAACAAAAATAAAATCACTCGAAAACAGAAACGAAAAAAGGCTTGTTTTTTTATATTCAGAGTCCGGATGTTGTCATTTCCAAGGCAACAGCGCCAGCCTAGCCTATCAGTGTTCAGCCCAGGCCAAAATTACTTTGGAAACCTAGCTATATCTCTTGATTAACCTTTTTTTTTTTTTTTTTTTTTTTTTCCTTTTTTTTTTTTCCTTTTTTCCTGCCTCCCTGTCTCTACCCACCGCAGACAACTTCGCCAGAAAAAGTCGAAACCAGCGGGGCAAATAGACTTTCGGTTCACGGCTGTAACGTTACCGTTCCGCCACCGTTAATCATCCCGGCAAACGTTCTGTTGCTGCCGTTAAGCTTGCTGATCTGGCAGAGAGTCACGGGGGTTCGGGATCAAATCATGGGGATCAGACCTCCGGTGCTGGGTCTAATATTCTAATATTAGCTGCTGCTGCAGCTAGCTAGCAGATAGCCACCAGCCCTGTGACCTCGGTCCTCGTGTGGTCCCCGGGACTGACTCTGCAGAGCTGGCGTTACCCGCTCTATGATCAATGAGCAATGATCAAGGATTACCAAATTTCTCTCATAACAACCACTGAAAACTGTCAAAAATCTAACCCAAAGTACAATTATTATGGACGTTAGCTGACATTAAGGGTTTCTGCTTCATTAAAGGAAATTGTAAGGAAAAAGCGTAACGTGGTTAACCATTTAGCTTTTTCCGCGTTAAGCGATTTTTTGATCACTGTTTATAAACAGTGATCAAAAATCTAACCCAAAGTCGTTATGGACGTTATCTGACTGATAACTGACTGATATTTGATTGATCATTGTTTATGTACATTAAAGTTAAGCTTTTTCACGTTAAAGCGTTTTAGAATGTCCCTGCTGCTGCTGAGGAATCTGTAGCCTAACTTCCGTTTTTGCCCCCTTTACATAAATATACATATGGCTATGAAATAGATCATGAAATACAGGCTTTAGTCATAATAGTTCAATAGCCTAAATACATGTATGTTTTACTATGTATTTCGAGGGACTTTATTTATTCCATCTATTTATATGCACGTTATATTTAAAGGAAGTTTGGTTATCTCACAGACTCAGACTAAAAGCAGCAGCAAGCCTGCCTGACATCAGTGCATCATAGCATATCACTATCTGCAAATAAAATAAAATATGAATAAATCGCGCAGCGGCAGATTCCCAGCTCAGCTAGAGCGGGTAACGCAGCTCTGCAGACGGACCACAGTCAGTCAGCACTGGGGGGGAAGGCCACACGGGGACCGAGGTCACAGGGCTGGTGGCTAGCTGCTAGCTAGCTGCAACAGCTAATATTAGAATAGACCCAGCACCGAGGGTGATCCCCATGATCTGATCCCGAACCGCCGGTGACTCTGCCAGATCAGCAACAGAACGTTTGGGATTGTTAACGGTGCGTAACGGTAACGTTACAGCCGTGAACCGAATGTCTTCCTCAGCTGGTTCGATTGAAGGGGCGTTGTCCTGCGCGGGGTAGAGACAGAGAGTCAGAGGGAGGCGAGAGAGGAAAGAAAGAATAAATACATGTGGCATTATGAAGTAAAAATTCCCCCAAGCATTATCAAGAGGTCCGTGTACTTTTCGTTCATTCGATTTTCATTTCATAAACAGGTATTAAAAAAAAAAAAAAGGAATTTATTTGATTTTCGTTTTAAAATACAACATTTGAAATTGAAATACAAGGCTTTTTTCTTTTCATGGTCGAAATAAGATAGGAGAAAGTTTAAATATGCTTTGATTTTCATTTTCTATTTTATATAACAAAAATAAAATCACTCGAAAACAGAAAGGAAAAAAGTCTTGTTTTTTCATATTCAGAGACCGGATGTTGTCATTTCCAAGACAACAGCGCCAGCCTAGCCTACCAGTGTTGCTTTCAGCCCAGGCTAAAATTACTTCTAACGATTCTAACCGCGGGGACCGAGGTCACAGGGCTGGTGGCTACCTGCTAGCTAGCTGCAGCAGCAGCTAATATTAGAATATTAGACCCAGCACCGGAGGTCTGATCCCCATGATCTGATCCCGAACCCCCGGTGACTCTCTGCCAGATCAGCAAGCTTAACGGCAGCAACAGAAAGTTTGCTGGGATTGTTAACGGGGTGAACGGTACGGTAACGCAGCCCGGGAACTGAAAGTCTGTTTCCTCAGCTGGTTCGACTCTCTGGGGGCGAAGTTGTCTGGCGGGGTAGAGACAGAGAGTCAGAGGGAGGCGGGAGAGGAGAAGGGAATAAATACATGTGTACAATTATGAAATAAGAAATCCCCCAAGCATTATCAAGAGCACAGGTTTCCAAAGTAATTTTAGCCTGGGCTGAAAGCAACACTGGTAGGCTAGGCTGGCGCTGTTGCCTTGGAAATGACAACATCCGGTCTCTGAATATGAAAAACAAACCTTTTTTCATTCCTATTTCCGAGTGATTTTATTTTTGTTATATGAAATAGAAAATGAAAATCACAGCATATTTTTAATTTCTCCCATCCCCTTTTGACCATGAAAAGGAAAAAAATGCCTTGTATTTCGATTTCAATTGTTGTATTTTAAAACGAAAATCAAATAACCATTCGTTTTTTGTTTTTTAAGTCTGATTATGAAATGAAAATCGAATGAACGAAAAAGTACACGGACCGACCTCTAAGCTACCACGAGCTAATTTTAGCTAACGTTAATGTCAAACGGGGCTAGTCAGTCTTTCAACGGCTCTGGAGCTAGTAAATCAGCCCATGGGAGAATGTAAAGTCGCACGTCAACTATAAAATAGCAAGGTGACCAGTAAAACTACAGCAGACGACTTCCCTTTGCTAATTAAAAAAATAACTTACTTTAAGATGCTTCTTCAGGTTGAAGGTGGAGTAATTTGAACGCAGAAAGGAGGTTGGTTGCTAGCAAGCAGAGGTTGCACTGCACAGTTATATTTCGTTCTCCATGTACTTTCTTTAAAATGTGAAATGCTGTTTGAATTTCCAAGATAGAAACGCATTCCTGCCCTGGCTCTGTTGTGCCAATTCCGACTCCATTGTGATTGATCACGCAAATAGCTATAATGTTTTCGTTTTCATATTGGGGCTTCTGGGAAATGCATGGAGTTGCCTTAATTTATTCAGAGAGCGAATAAACTCGTGAAACAGAGAAATGTCGTCATGTAATCCGTTGATTTCAACAATGTAACTGTATTCTAAATACCAACTATTTAAATTGTAACTGTAACGGAATACAGTTACTCATAATTTGTATTCTGAATACGTAACACCGGTACACGTATTCCGTTACTCCCCAACACTGCACATTTCATTTACTGACTCTTTGCCAGTCATTCAAATCAGGGTCCATGGTGTGCCTCCACATTTTTAACCCTTGTGGATTGTTCAAATTCACTACCCTTTCGTTATGTTCGTGGCTGAAAACAGCCACTACTTTAAACTTCTGTAAAAATGTATCAGATAAATATATTTTTTTTTTGCATATATCTATTAATCAACCTCAGTCCTGATCAAAACTACTAAATTTTCTAAAAAAAAAAACTCTTTAATTGCCAATTTCATAAATGATGTCACAGATTTGGGGAAAAAAACACACAAAATGACTGATTTTCAATATAAAATGTGATTGTGGACTGGATTTTTTTTTACCTTTTATCACAGTCTTGGACATGTCAAAGATGAGAAACAACATTGGTTTTGATGCATTGTTAGTTTTTGTGCAGGATTAGATTTTAACTTTTTCTCCCTCATTTACTGTTCGTGGCTGTTTTTGCCCCATTGACTTCCATTATAACCACATTTTTTGATTGCAAAGCCATGACAACATATAATCATGCATTTTTGATTGTTGGTGGTTTTCCCTGTTGGGAAGAGGTAAAATGTGTAATTTTTACTGTTGATAACCAGGTGGCACCATTAACCATTTAGATAGGCCTATGCAAAAAAAAGCTTAGATTCTGGATTGTACATGGAGTTATATGGAGTATAATAGCATATTAAAGTGTGTGTGAGTGTGTGTCTGTGTGTGTGAGAGAGAGAGTGAGAGTGTGGGAACTCACCTTGATGCGACCTGAGAAAATCAAAACATGCACCTCAGCTCTCAGTACTACATTGAGTAAACTAAAACAAAGTACGTGTATTTATGCATCTGCTGCCTTTTGATGGTGAGAAATGCAGACTAAACAAAAACAAAGCAAGTGGATTTCAACACTTGCATGCAAGCCTGCTGGTCATTTGATGGTGAAAAGAGCAGCCAGCAACATGAGAAAGGGCTTGACTCGCAGTGAAGTTTTAGATGTGATTATGCAGCCTGATTCCTCCAGCGAGCTGGAGGATGTATCGTCGTCTCCCTCTGACACCACAGACTCAGGAGAGTCCGATCCTGATGTATCGTCGTCTCCCTCTGACACTGAGGTAAAATCATTCCATTTGCTGTAACACGGAAAAAGTTAGGGTGAGGCTATTTGCACCCCTGGTACAATTAGCAGTATGCTATTTGTACCCTGGTGCAATTAGAAGTGTATGCTATTTGCACCCCTGGTACAATTAGCAGTGTATGCTATTTGCACCCCTGTGCATTTACAGTACCTTGGCATATATTTACACACAGTTATCCATACTACTCATGTATTACACCATTTTGGAATATTATCGCCCTGACATTCTTACCCTAACCATAACCATCCCACTCCTCTTGCCTAAACCTAACCAACCCAACCAGAGCAGGCATATTCATGAGTCTTCCATGAGTCAGTCCACCCTGCAAAAAAAAAAAAAAATTCGCGTTCGCAGGTCCTGACTTGTGCAATTGCATGCAAATTATCCAATCCAAATTTAAAAAAATAAGATCAACACAGGGGAATCGAACTCCAAACTCCCATACCAAAAGTAAGCGTACTAACCACTCACCTAGCAGTTCTTTCAGGAAATTGAACAACTTTTTACCACTTGGTTTCTTCAAGCCTCGGTTGCTAGGCAACGGTACTGTATACAAAAAAATAGGTACTAGCTAACAAACTAACGGTTGTATGCTTTCACTGAAGACAGAAAGCGCAACTGTAGTATCCATTTTCCGCTAGAAATTCAATTGTTATAAACTTTAGAGACAAAACTTCCCTAATATGCCAGTTTCTGCGGTCATGGAAGATGAACGTCCGCCATGATTTCGGTGCACGCGAGCAACGTTTTTTTGTTGTTACGTCACAGGGTGTAAATAGCTCAGCTGTGTGGCCGAGGCTATTCGTACCGGGGGTGCAAATAGACAAGGTTATGGCCAAATTTAGACACAAAATTACCCCTTAGTGGCTGAAAACATCCCCAACAGCACATAAGGGTTAAACCATTAGAAAATGACTAATGCAGAAGAGAAGGAGATACAATAATTGATGCATAATCGATTATATAATAGCAGATATTAGATTTTAGATATTAGATATTAGATAAAGCTGTGTGATCTGCACTGATCTGCAGAATGGCTCGATGTTGTGATAAATACTACCACCCAATGGCTGAAACAGGCATTTTCTTAAGGTGGAATCGAAACTTAAGGAGAACCAGAGGCGAATGTGGAGCCAGCAGCGTCGTAAATTATGACCTTTTTTATAGTCAGAATTTAAATACATTTTTTCCCATGTGGCCCCAATCCTTTCAAAATGAATGACTCTCTCTCTCTCTCTCTCTCTCTCTCTCTCTCTCTCTCTCTCTCTCTCTCTCTCTTTACTGAAAGGTTGGTGAAAACTTGTTCACTGTGATTTAAAAAAAACACTAATGACTGAGCATTTTGGACTAAATGATGGCACTGTAATCACGTTAAAAAAAATTATTTTAGATCTACAGATTAATAATATGAGAGGCGGAGCAACACTGGAGAAACAGGACTGTTTTGGCGCCACAATCCCGAAATGAAAGTGAAAGAAACTCATTGCTGCAGAGAGACGTCTGGTGTTCTCTATTATCAAAGTCTACAGCTTTTGGGTTTACCGGATAGATTACATCATACATCAGAGACGGGTGAGTACGTGGATGATATTTTGTGTGTGTGTGTGTTGTGTGTGATACACACAGAGAGCAACTATAAAGTGTACCCTTCTGTATAGTGCTGAAAAGATTTGGTGAAGTGCAGTTAAACTTAGTCAAATGTTCCTATTAGCACCAGTAGGACAATCTGAACTGCCATTCAAAATACTCTCACATTAAAAAAGAAAAGGAAAAGGGTCTGTGGTCCGTCCTTGTAGGCTATGCTCCGTTTACTAAGGCTATTTTATTCAATCAATCTGAAAAACAGGTCAAAATGTGGTTTATTTGTGGGCATTAAAAAGGAAAGAGGCCTAGTGTTTTCCTGTTTTCATATTAAAGCGGCCAATCATATAAACAAGAAACCCAAAAATCTAAAAATAAGTCTAATTTCTGTGTCAGAAATCATTTCAGATTTGTGGCTTTCTTTTCTCCATTGTGCGCATGCGGTGAACGTGAGCGAGCGGGCACCTCAGAGCGATAAAGTGTAAAGCCCCTGACGCACTAACCCGACTGCTGACCGTTGGCCGAAAAGGCAGTCGGACTGATCAGTCGGCTCCCCGAGGTCCAAAAAGTGCCTCAGAACACACCGAAGCGACACCAACTTGAGCAGCAGGCGGCGTTAATCTGTATTGTCGCCCACGTGCGTCTGGCTGCTCCCAGATTTTTCAACAGGGCATAATGGCGGCTTCATTCGGAATACGATCTCATATTTTACTAAAATAGTTCACCGAAAAGTGTTTCTGAAAACATTTTAAGCGAGAAATAGGTCTTCATTTCAGATCAACAAAGGTCAGTTTAAAAGATTTTCGTCAGATTTTGAGAGACTTAGTCCCGATCATCCCACTCATCATTTCCAGGTAAGCATTCCACCAATCAGATTGGTCATGGAGTCCGACTGCCCGCCCTCTGACGCAATAAGTCAGGTCGGTCAAAATGAAGGCCGATGGCTCTTCGGACGGATGACGGTACAGAACACAACGAACAGACTCGAGTCACTGACCTCACCAGACTGTCCGACGGCCGATTATCGGGTTGGTGTGTCAGCGCCTTAATACTGTGTCAGATGTTTTAGTGATTACTGAGGGGACTTAGTGATTCTGACAGATATTAGCCTTCAGCATCTGGTTCACTTGTTTTGATATACTTATACTATACTATACCTGTAGGCTACGTTGCATAATAATCATATAGGCAGGATTAGACCACTATAGGCTACAGTAGGCTGAGAATATGATAATGAGACCATTAAAATCAGTTTCCCTGTTAAAAAGTTACACATCACACATTATCACTTTGTTATGACAGGGAGGAGAATTACTTTTTTGTTGCAATATCTTAGTGTAGGCATCATGCAATATTCTTGGTGTGTAATATTCGGTAGGGGTGGGAATCTTCACTGGTCTCACAATTCGATTCAATTGTGATTATCCTGTCAACGATTCGATCCCATTCAATATCCTGATGCATCACAATGAATTACGAGGCGTCACCTCAGTATTATTATATATTGCTACACAGATTTTTACCAACAAATTCAAGCAGTCAGATCTATATGAACTCCCCAAAACGGGGCAAAAACAAAAAAAAGCAGCGACCGGAAAATCAACAAGCAACATCAGAAGGCAATAATCGGTTATGGTCTGTCACAGCAGCGATGCAATGATTAATTTCAACACCCTTAGGGTTCCGGTGTACGGATCTGTGTGTGTTACTGAATGTTAACTGTAGTTTGATTGCACATGTATACCATTATATGTGTGTATATCAGAGGATGTGTGCTGTAACATCACCTGTGTTCCCTCAAATGCCCAAGACAAATGTGCCGAAAGAGAGACAATAGAGGCCTATCTGATTTCATCATATGAGGGAGTCTGGGGTGTCACAAATAGAACTGATTCACCAAAAATTGATAGGTTAACCTTTTTGAAAGACATAGAGTTGGTCAATATAGACCAGTGGTTCCCAACCTGGGGTCCGGGCACCCCTTAGGGGGGGCGGCAAAGATCACAGGGGGGGCCAAGTCTTTATCTGGTTTGAGGTTGAGGTAAAAAATAAAATATTTGCAACAAACAAATTATGATAATAAACTAGAATATATAATGTATACAAAAGTCTGTATAAAAACTATATATTTTTGTTCTTGCTTAAAATTGTAGGCAGGTTACTTAGTAGGCCAAACCTCTGGGACCTCTTAACCTGGGACCCTTGCTGTCATCAGGTCAGCTGGTAGCTGCTATCGTCCTCGTTTGTCCTGTAAAAGTGCTGATAACTCCTTTGTATCAAAAAAGAAAGTAAGGCTCTATCTCAAGAGTAACCTCAACTTCGGTTTCGGGGGGGGGGGCTCAACTTTTCTTAGACATAAGTAGGGGGGGGCGCCAAGGAAAAAAGGTTGTGAACCACTGATATAGACTATCATCAAACCATGCAGTAATATCTTAAAGGTAATACATTGAAGCCGCCTTGTCAATTAGGGAAACAAAAGCATTATTGCAGTATGTGCAACCTACTGCATTTATAGTGCGGAAGAAAAATGATTTCACTGCTGGGGTTTAATGCAGAAAACGCTATTCATTTGCACTTGGTCACACCTACATTCATAACAGGCTACAGTCCATCTGTCATCACTGATGAACTTGGTTTTTTATCTTTGATTCACTTTTCGTACATTCACCCAGATTGAATGAAATAATTTAATGAACGGATGATATGGACCAAAATGTACAAAGACTATCTAAAAATATAGCCGCAAGTGGCAATTTGCTGGTTCAAACCCCATTTTTTTGCTTCTCAAAGTACTTTTGCTTGTTACAGTTAATTTTCATTCTAAATCATACACTTTGAGACCAGAACTGCCAAGCTTCTGATTGTTAGGTAAACGCTCTACTGCCTGAGGTACAGCAGGCTTGGGAAGCAGCCCAATTGCCAGAAGTCAAAGCAGCAAGCAGCACTGAGCAGATGCCAAATCACCAAAGTCAAAGCCGTAAGCAAAGTTGAGCGGGTTTATAGCTTCTCAAAACTGAGCAAATTCAGATGGTTCTATAAAATTTAGTGATGAAACCGTGTGGCCGGGTTGGCTCAGTGGGTAGAGCAGGTGCACATATATTGAGAGATTCATGCCTTGATGCAGAGGTCCAGCGTTCAACTCCGACTTGTGACGATTTCCTGCATGTCTTCCCCCTCTCTCTCCCCTTCCTCATTTGTCCTGTCCATTAAAGGCGGAAAAGCCCAAAATATAATCTTAAAAAAAAAAAAAGGTGGTGAAACCAACCACACACCTGTTTCATCCCTACAATAGATTTCGCCCCCTTTATCGGATTTTAACAAAACTTGGTACGTAATTTCAAGTTCTGGTGTTAAATGTCTCCATCAATTTTAGACAAGATTGCTACGGCAGAACTTGAGTTATAGGCAATTCCCTGCTAGCCCCGCCCTTTAGGAAATTCTTTGATTGATGGCTGCCATGTTTAATGGAGAATCAATGCCATATACCAATTTTGGTGTTGATAGGATCAAAATTCACAAAGTTCTATTCATTTGACTGTTTTTCACATTATGCACATTAGCCAAAAATTCCATCACTGTGCACCTCTATGGTCCAAGAGGCTTTTTTGTAGAGCACATTGAGCTGCATATATGTAAGCAATTTTAAGTCAATCAGACTTACGGCCTGAGGGGCGTTTTCTTTCCAAAATTGCTTTTTTCGTTAATTGTAGATTGCAGATTCTGCTCATATTTCTTGGAAACCGAATGCACATCATTTCCTGTGTTTCGTGTTTCTAGCTCATTCCAGGGAATTTGAGCCGTGGCCGAAGACGACAAATAATACTAAATAAAACTACTAATAAACCTTCTGGGTTTGAACCCTAATTAGAGACTACATGTTTATAGCAACATAGTCTTTATCGGGCTTGGGATGGACATAATATCATAAACACTAACTTTCTAATTACACTGTTGTACATAAATGCCTTTGATGCTGATCATGTTCAGTTTTGTTGTGTTTTTTTGATACTTTGTCTAAGAATTGTGACTGATAAAAAACAGTTAATTCAAGCAATAATCATTTTGTTATTGTTATCAGTAAAATGTATTACAGTGTAAAATGATTTGTGTGCTTCCCTTTCAACACAGTATTTACTATTTTAACAGACATACCACCTTTCAAAAAAATATTTTTTTTCATGGCTAAATGTATTTGCTGTAAAAAAAAGAAAATCTGAGAGATTTGCCGGCACCTCATTTAAACCATTATATTGTGCAGTTTGTGCTAGGACTCTTTGTGGTGATCTTTGGGACCCAAAGCTAATAATGAGAAAACAGTATGTAGGTGAGAGGAGTGAGAAAGTAATTGTTTTCCCTTTTGGTCTTGTTTTCTAGACATGTCTGCTGCCTGCAATTTCCTTTCTGAAGAGCACTTTCTGTGTTCCATCTGTCTGGATGTGTTCACTGATCCAGTCACCCTACCATGTGGACACAACTTCTGCAAGAACTGCATCACAGAACACTGGAAGATTAATGTCCAAAGCCAGTGTCCCATGTGTAAAGATCTTTTTGACAGAAGGCCTTTGTTGCGGGTCAATACATTCATATCTGAGATGGCTGATAATTTCAGGATGTCAGACATAAAGAAAGTCAGCAGCTGCTCAGTGCTCTGTGATGTCTGCCCTGAAACCAAACTGAAGGCCCTGAAGTCCTGCCTGGTGTGTTTGGCCTCCTACTGTGAAATTCACCTGGAGCTTCATCACAGAATCACAGGCCTGAAAAGACATAAACTGATTGATCCTGTGGAGAACCTGGAAAACAGAATGTGTAAGAGGCATGATAGACCACTGGAGCTGTTCTGCCAGACAGACCAGGTGTGTGTATGTCAGTTCTGCACTGAATCAGACCACAAGAGACATTGCATTGTTCATCTAATTGAAGAATATAAACACAAGAAAGTTAAACTGGAGAAGACACAGGCTGAAATTCAACAGATGATAGAGGAGAGGCGACTGAAGGTTCAGCAGATGAAAGAATCACTGAAGCTCAGCAAGGATGATGCAGACAGAGAGACAGCAGCCGGTGTTCAGGTCTTCACTGTTCTGATCCAGTCTGTTGAGAGAGGCCTGGCTCAGCTTATGGATGCGATTGAAGAGAAGCAGAAAAAAGCAGAGAAACAGGCTGAAGGTTTCATCAAAGAGCTTGAACAGGAAATCTCCGAGCTGATGAAGAGAAGCACCGAGGTGGAGCATCTCTCACGCACTGACGACCACCTCCATTTGCTTCTAAGCCTCCCATCCTTAACCCCTGCTCCACCCACCAAAGACTGGACAGACGTCAAATTTCAGTCATCATACAAGGGCACTGTGGGGAGAGCTGTGGCTCAGCTGGAGGAGACACTCAGTAAAGAGATGAAGGAGCTGTGTGCTGATGTTGAGCTGAGGAGGGTTCAGCAATATGTAGTAGATGTCACTCTTGATCCTGACACTGCTAGTCCCTATCTCATCCTGTCTGACGATGGGAAACAAGTTAAGTGTAGTGATATACAAAATGATGTCTTAGACAACCCATTGAGATTCTCCATCTGTAACGGTGTTTTAGGAAAGCAGAGTTTCTCTTCAGGTAGATTTTACTATGAAGTTGAGGTTGGAGGCAAAACTGAATGGGACCTAGGGGTGGCCAATGAATCGGTTATCAGGAAGGGAAAGATCAGATTGTCCCCTAAGAATGGCTTTTGGAGTATATGGTTGAGAAATGTAGATGAGTATAAAGCTCTTGCAGGCCCTGGTGTCCTTCTCTCTCTGAAGTCTCGGCCTCAGAAGGTGGGGGTGTTTGTGGATTATGAGGAAGGTCTGGTCTCCTTTTATGACATAGATGCTGCAACTCTGATCTACTCCTTTACTGGCTGCTCCTTCACTGAGAAAATCTACCCATACTTCAGTCCTTGTAGTAATGGTGGTGGCACAAACGGTGCCCCCATGATCCTGCTCCCTCCATGCCAAACAAATTAGACATATCAATCGATTTCCTCTGCAAATCTCCTCAATAACTTAATTCTCCTTAATTAAGTTATAGCATCCCAAACCTGAAAAAGACTCTAATCATATAGCTGTCAAAAGTATAATACAAACAGCAGGGGAAATGTTGCTGAACAAAGTAAAAAAAAAAACTAAAATAAAAACACAGACACCACCCAAAAACAAGTTCACAGCTATTTTAATGTAAACACTGCGATGTTTACATTAAAAGCCTGTATCATGATTGACAGGTGTGCGTGTAGCATCCCTTGCTTTATTGTCAGTTTTTTTTTTTAAGATTATTTTTTGGCCCTTAGTTTTATAGGACAGCTGAACACATGAAAGTGGAGAGCGAGGGGGAAGGACATGCAACAAAGGGCCACAGATCGGAGTCGGAACCGGGGCCGCTCCATATACAGTACCTCTATATATGGGCACGCGCTCTACCAGGTGAGGTTACTGAGGTAATCAATCAAGTGAGAATCAGGGTCATTTTCTCATAGACTTCTATAAAAAAAAAGAAATTCTTTTTGCAAACAAACAGTCACCCAGTGCTGGAAATTAGATAGGATGCGGGTTTGAGACACTTCCACATTGGCTTCACCGGAAGCTTTGTCCAATATTCTATTTTAAAGTATATGTCCCAAACATATTTTCTACCATTCAAGAGGCAGCAAGAGCCCTGAGACTGTCTATTTAACAATATATACATAATGATAAGCAGAATAAGAATACAAGGTTAGCTGTAGCTTTTGCTATTGCCAAAATGTTTATTTTCAATAAGTGGATAGGTAGGGTTTCCTTATCAATTGAAAATAGCTAAACTGGATAGAGTGAGAGAGATGTGTGATGACATTTATTCCTTTTAGCAACCATGTCTGTATACTGAAAGTCTCTTGCATACGTTTTTTTTTTCTGTATCTATTTGTTTAACATTTCAGTATTTTAACGTAGTTTTTGTTTTGTTTAATTTGTTGTGTGTGTTTGTCGGTTCACAACGCTTTCACAAAGTGATGGTAGACTGATCTTTAAAGACAGTGTTAGATTTGTAGACTTGTCTAATGCAAGTTGGATATTTATACAAAATAGACTAAGAATCAGTACAAATATGTCTAAATTTCTATTTAGCTAACTAGCTAGTAGTGTGGAATAAGCAATGAGAGGGGTGAGCCATACCAGTATTGTGTGTCACTATGGGTTTCCTCCCCCAAACTTAATTTGTGCATATGAAATATAATCCAAAAGAAGAGATATACAATAACATAAGAAAATGCACAGGCGGGGATGAAAAAAACCCTGAGGGCTCATTATTATGGTATCCGTCAGTTTGTTGCTCAATGTTGTAATTATGATTATGATTATGATGGTTCGATTTCTTTACACTCATGTAGGTGTTGTGATGTTTGTGTTGTGTAATGTTGGCTTACCTAGTAAGTTTGCCTGCTTGCCTTGAGGGCTATACTTTTGTATAATACATGATTACATCAAATGAAATTAAATCTCAAATAGTGGGTGACATGAGTCATTACATTTTAAGGATGATGTTTGTCTTTTTTATTATTTTATTAATAAAAAGGAAAAATACAAATCAGGCCTGGTGATCATTATTAAACAGCTAAAATAATTTGAAATAACCAAGAGCAATAACAGAAACACAAAAAGAAAGGTGAATTTCTTGCCAGCTGGTTAATTACATGGGTGTACTGATATGTGGATGCATAGATGGATGAATGAATTAACCAATTAATATTTATAAAATACATGAATTAAGGTCGATACATTTCTGAACATTTGGATACATTTAAGAATGAATACAAACAATGCACAAATAAATTGAGATAGAAATCTGTAGTGTAAACTTTCTTTGCCCCTACGAAATTATTTTCCTTCAGCATGATTTTTATTAAAGTAAATGGTGTGTATTTACTAACATAATGTAAGGGTAAACTGTTACCGTACCAGTGTTAAGAAGTAACGTTTATGGCAAGCAGTTTTAACATTTAATCAAACCACATTCCTATCTATGATTACATTTTAGATATCCATAATAGCATTTCTACTCATTGAAATTGTATTCGCACTGGTAATAGAGATATCCAAAATAAGAATTTTACTGGTAAAAAGTGTATGTCAAGATAGCTACAACTTTGATTTTACTGGTCAGAACTAAATTTAAGATATCTAAAAATCATTTAAAATTGTATGTGTCCGTTTTAACATTTAATAGCTAGTCTGGATATGCAGATATCCATAATTCAACTCTTCCTAATCAAAAAGAACAATTCAGATATCCACAATGCCATTCTTCCTATCTACACTTGTCATTTCAGACATCCACAACGTCATTCTTACTAGTACAAATGACGTCATGTTTCCCATTCATGTGTATAGGGCTTTCAATTTCAGATATCCACAATGTCATTCTTCCTATCCACAATGAACATTCCAAATATCTGCAATATAATTATTACTAGGAAGAACTCCCATTTCAGATATCTACAATACAGTTGTTACTAGTCAAAACTCTAATTACAGATATCCAAAATGAAACAAACATTCCAGATATCTATATTGTAATTAGGAATATCCAAAATATATTCTGACTAGTAAAAAATGTCATTACGGATACGTACAACTGCAATTTTACTAGGAAAAATACAATATATATATATATATATATATATATATATATATATATATATGTATGTATTATATATAATACAATCTATAATAGAAATGCTTCCCATCCAGAATGTAATTTTATATATCTGAAATAGTAACTGATGCAGTGATGTTAAGCAAAAAGATAATAACGAATTGCCCAAATGGTTCACTTTGGTTTTGACTAATTGTAGATATCTGAAATGGGAGTTCTTCCTAATAATAATTCTATTGCATATATCTGGAATGTTCATCGTGGATAGGGAGAATGACGTTGTGGATATCTGAAATTGAAATCCCCATACACATGAATCGGAAATGTGACGTAATTTGTACTAGTAAGAATGACGTTGTGGATATCTGACCGTGCGTTCATGGACATCGGAAAAATGTTCTTCCGAGTGAAAACGTCACCATTCACGTAACGTCCTGTGGGAATCAGAGGTGGGAAACTCGGGCTGGATTTTGATAACCGATTTTCCCAGTTGGTGACGCGTTGTTGACAACTGACGTTTGATGGAGGCGACTTTGGTTCACTGAACATATTTCAATGATAATAAACTGTTTATTGTGGACAAATGCCTCTGCCAAGAAACATACACAGACATAACATGTTTAAAATTATTCATAAATAGGCCTATTTATAAAAAAAACATTATCTGTGTCTTTTCCCGTTCGTTGTCCTGCAGATAACACAAACACCTGGCGATGTGCTGTTTGGATGCTCGCATAACAAAACAGCAGAAAATATTTTGATATTGTGTCTCCATGTTTTCACACAGCTGATGCTCTCTAGGCCGCGGCCAACCGTTGGTGGCAGTCATGCAAAAAGTTGTTATGCCAAATGCCCAATATAACAGAAGAAGAACACACATCCCGACCAGGTGAACGCTGCCAGTCGGAAAAACAACGTAACCAGGGGGGCGGTGCTGTTATTCCGAGGTGGCATGAACGCAGCATGAAATTGAAAGCCCCATACACATGAATCGGAAACGTGACGTCATTTGTACTAGTAAGAATGACGTTGTGGATGTCTGAATAGTTGTTTTTGACTAGGAAGAGTTGAATTACATATATCTGCAATAAATATCCAGTCTAGTAATTCAAGTTTAAAATGGCTTGGTCATCCACCGTTAGCCTCAGGGACTACGTGAAAAAGAGCAATCCAACATTTCACGTGTGTAGCTGACAGTAGCCCTTTAAGGCTCGTGCAACGTCTCTCAGTTTAAACGTCACATGCGGAAGTATCAACATGGAGAACGGGAAAGAATCTACCACGAATTCACTTCTGAAAGATGGTAAAAGAAAACGCTTTATGGCCGGCAGCGGGGATGTGTGTCCTGTTTAATGTGTTCATCGATAGTTGTACAACATATATTTAAAACCGTTGCCCAATTTCGTCGCGCAGTTAGCTAACGTTACTGCAAAAGCACTTCCGAGCTAACCACATATTACATATCTTCATTTGTAATTGTGACGTGGTTATCACACATCCATCCATAGTTTTAGGCTCTGGGGATACATGTTGGCCGGCTCAGTTGCATTGTTGATATATTTGGAGGAGTTCTCAGACTTTTGTTTGCCAACTGATAACTCCAATAGGGGTTGGACGAATAAGCATTAGTACTGAATTAATCTACTGGATTGTTTTAACTTTTTGTTCTTTTAGTTTTTATTATGTTATTATTAATATTATTATTATTATTATTATTATTATTATTATTATTATTATTATTATATGTTTGAAATAAATAATTCATTCATTCAGTCAACTGCATGATCAAAGATTGACCCAATTGATCTTATTTATTTTTAATCATATAAAAACAAAAAACCCACAAGGTTGCTGTGCGGCATCGCATTATCTCTGGTGCAATAAGGTAACGTTAGGGCCTATTTATTATTGTAATCATTTTTGAACAGATTGTACTTGATTTTTTACACAGTCCTATGTAATTTAAAGTAAGCTTTGGCACAGTATTGGTGTGCAATGCTCCTCTTTGCGCTGGTGTACATACCTCCTGATATGACAGTCCAGTGATGTATACACTACTTTTCTTTCCAAACTCCATGCAGACAAAGCTAAAATACCTTGTGACGTTCCTTGCTATGGATATGAGATGCATGTCAATACCAGTTGTAAATAGGGCCCCATTTACACCTGGCATTAAAATCTGTTTCCTACGCCAATGCACACATGAGCATAAAAAAAAATAAGCATAAATATATAAAAAATAGCATTGCACCAAAACTGTGCCAAATCTTGATTTTTTTATTTATTTATTTTTTTTAAGTTTTCCAATGCTAATATAAGCATTTTGTTTGGTGGGTCAGATGTCGGCTCACAGAGAACCGGTCAGAGAGAGACGTCAGGTTGTCATGTAACTAAGTACATTTACTGAAGTGCTGTAGGCTACTTAAGTACAAATTTGAGGTATTTTACTTGAGTCTTTTTTTCCCCATGCCACTTTCTACTTCTACTCTGCTACATTTCAGAGAAAAATACTGTACTCTTTACTCCACTACATTCATCTGTTACAGCTTTAGTTACTAGTTACTTCAGTTACTCCACTACATTCATCTGTTACAGCTTTAGTTACTAGTTACTTTAGTTACTCCACTACATTCATCTGTTACAGATTTAGTTACTAGTTACTTTAGTTACTCCACTACATTCATCTGTTACAGCTTTAGTTACTAGTTACTTTAGTTACTCCGCTACATTCATCTGTTACAGCTTTAGTTACTAGTTACTTTAGTTACTCCACTACATTCATCTGTTACAGTATTGATTTCCTAGTTACTTTAGTTACTCCACTACATTCATCTGTTTTTGTTTTGTTTGTTTAGTTACTTTAGTTACTCCACTACATTCATCTGTTACAGCTTTAGTTACTAGTTACTTTAGTTACTCCACTACATTCATCTGTTCCAGCTTTAGTTACTAGTTACTTTAGTTACTCCGCTACATTCATCTGTTACAGCTTTAGTTACTAGTTACTTTAGTTACTCCGCTACATTCATCTGTTACAGCTTTAGTTACTTTACACATTAAGATTACTGCACACTAAACACATTTTGTTTATAAAATCTGATGTTTGATTCTAAATTAAAGAAAACAACAGACTGAATGCTTCATTGAAGATATTTTTTTTGTTTTTGTTTCAGTAACACAAAAATGACATTGAGGAATAGTATGAACTGTATTGAGTATATTGAATGGTTTGAGGACGTGCTGCTGTTTTTTTTTTTTTTTACAGAGTGCTTTGCTGATTTCCTGGCACAGGACTTTGATGTGAAGACGTACACAGCTCAGGCTATTCACCATGCTGTCATTGCTGAGCAGCTGGCCAAGCTGGCACAGGGCATCAGTCAGCTGGACAAGGAGCTGCACAGCCAGGTACAAACCCAGTACACCACAGTACAGCCACACCGGCTCACTGGGAGTCTAAACCCTAATTTCCACCTGGCGCGTCTGCGCTGTGTTCCAGGTGCATCGTGACCCCCGCGAGCAATCGCTGCCATTCAAGTCAATGTTTGATAATCCACCAGCTGCACCACGGCGCGTCACAGAAGCGTGTGTGAAGCGACTCTCCGCTCGGCTAAAGATACACACCAGGTCTATTTTCACTCGAGCCGCGGGGCGTTTGGACAGCCGGGCAGGAAGTGGAACAGCGAGACTATCCAGTCAACTTACCAAAAGATCCCCAATATTGTTAGTCTCCTCTACAACACCACGAGAGATTCATCTTGGAGGTGGAAAAACATAATACTACATCACAGATTTTTTTTATTATAAGGACAACACCAGACAAATGAAGGCATGGAGTTTAATTGCAGGAGTGCTTGGACTGGAAGGCAGACACTAGCTTATTAAACATGCAAGTGTTCTGTAAATTCCTCGTAGAGACAATATAATCTGCGAGTCGGGCAGCAAGACTCTGCGCTTCTCAGACGCTCCCGGTGTGGTATGGAGTGTGGCGGGGGATGGAACTAAACAGCGGCACGGCCGGAACGCAGCTCAGACCAGTGTAGAATCTGAGTTGGTCAGGGTCAACTATAGTAGAGATGGTGAAATGAAGGTTCCTTACTCAGAGTTTCACATGAAATAGTGCACAATCAAATTCAAATCAAAATTCTACATTAAAGCTAGAGTGAAACCTTTGTCTCCCCCATCTGGCAGTGAGAGTAATTACACAAACACTGTCCACATGCTTAAGAAAAACAGTGGGATTCATAATAGCGTTGCGTCGCTGTGGTCTTTCCCCCCTTCCTGCCTGTCACGGTATTGGGTAGTCTATTTACACGACTTTCCACTTCCGGGATTGCTCCGTTGCCTCCAAAAATTTCGCCGGCTGTGCTTCTTTTTGGCGGGATGTCCGTATCTTTGTGTTGGCGTTCTAACCTCCGGTGGATTTGTGAGGACTATGGTTAACTGCTCCTCAGATCTCTGCAGGGTAAATCCAGACAGCTAGCTAGACTATCTGTTCAATCTGAGATTTCTCTCGCACGACTAAAACTACTTTTGAACGTACACATGTTCCACCAAAACAAGTTCCTTCCTGAGACTAGTTAGCAGAGGCACCGTGGCTCTGGCCGGTGCTTAGCGCTGCCCAAGACGATTGTGATTGGCTTAAAGAAAAGCCAATAAACCAGAGCAAGCTTTTCTCCCATCCCATGTAAATAGTGTCTATTTATGATAGTAAACTGAATATTTTGGGGTTTTGGACTGTTGTTCAGACAAAACAAGACAGTTTGTAAGTTGTTGCTTTGGGAAACCTTGATCGGCATTTTATTTGTATTTTCTGACATTTTATTTTGTATTTTCTGACATTTTATAGACCAATTATTCGAGAAAATAATTGATGGCTTAATCGATAATGAATGTTAACCCTAGTAGGAACAGCTACATTAAATCTTTGACTCGCCAAAAGATAGTCAAATATTTAGTGTGTGCTGCGTTAACTTTATTTTAAATTTTTTTAAACAGTAAAAAATATCTGTGAAATTGCTAATGACCACTGTCTTTATTGCCGCCAACACTGAAATCCACATGATTAACACTAATATGTAACCATAATATTAACCCCAATCCATATTTGTTAATACTCCTTCCTTCCTTCCAGGTTGTGGCCAGACATGAAGACTTACTGTCTCAGGCAACTGGGATAGAGTCCCTTGAAGGTAAAGAGCCATATTTATATATGCCGCCATTATAATGTCAAAATCAGAAATTGGCAGGAACAGCTTCATGGACATGCACCATGGTCTTAAGAATGTTTTTTGTTTACCCTTCCTGACTGCCATTGGTTTTAGTTCATTTCAGTACGCTACGCAAATCAATTGCTGAAACAACGTGTTTACAGATAAGGGGTTTATTATAGTCAAAGTTTTATTTTCTTAAAGCATTATGATTCAACCCGTAAGAAGTATATTTTTTTAAAACTCCCTCTCTGTTGGTGTATTTGTGTGAGATTTGGCTGTTTAAAATCATTAAATGGTTTATATTTATATAGCTCTGCACTACATTGATTCAGTACTGCACCATTCATACACCGGTGGCTAGGGGTGCAACGGCTCACCAAACTCATGGATCGGATCGACTTTCGGATCAGCACAAAAAACACGTCCGTTTCAGAGCATCAGAGAGCAGAGCAGGTGTTTAAGTGGCACCGAAATCCGCGTTGCTATTCCGTTTGGTACATACCGGTCGTTTAGGCACAGGTGCCATATTTGCACCGGATTTTATCATGCGCCGTTCACGTGAACAGAAAATTGCGTTGCCTGTATCTTTTCACGGCAACCCGCCATAGAGATTTATCAGCCTACTTTAAGCAACAGTAACGGCAGCTGTTTCCCACTATTATTAAGTCATGGTTAAACTTTGCAATTGATCCGCGGTTCAAATGCATTACAAACCGTGAGTGTCAAATATGGTCTGTTACACCACTACCTGTGGCCAAAGCTAACATACAAGGTGCCACCTACTAATCTGAAACAAACTTTTATGCACATTCCTGGAAGCAATTTGGGGTTCAGTATCCCAAGGACACTTTAACATGTAGACTGGGATCGGGGATCAGAGATCAAAACCACGACCTTCCGATTGGAAGACGACCGCTCTACCTCCTGTTGCATCATGTTGCTGTTTTACTACTTGCTTAGCAGCCAGTGGCTTCGGTTTGCAATAAACCTATTAGAAAATTACACTCAACAACATTCTTGTTTTTTATTTTGGTCAAAATGATGCTATAGTTGTCAAGTTTATCATTATTTTTGTAACCCAATATCAGAAATCACAAATTTGCCTCAGGGGACTTTACAATTTGTACAGCATATGACACCCAGAATAGATCAACATAATACAATGACAGTATATGTGGTCAGTATGACAAAATGTTACATAGAATGTGAACATTTATGAAAAAGAGGGATGTCGTCTGACTTCTTTTTAACTTAGGACAGAAAGGAGACCTGTGTTCTGAGAGCACAGAGTCCCGATTGGATTATTGAGGTTAAGGGGTTCAGACAGGTATGAAGGGGCGTGGCCGTTTACAAATTTGTAAGTTATCAGAATCACCATAAAGTCTGACCAGAAGCCAATGAAGGGAAGCTAAAGTGGTATAATGGTTATATCTTCAAATATTTAGCATAGCAGTAGAAATGAATTCCATGACTGCATTATCGCACTGTCGCACTGGTAACACTGCTTGCTCTTGAGGGACTTATTGTAATTGTTGGGGCTTTGTAAATTATAGTGTGGTCTAGACCTACTCTATCTGTAAAGTGTCTCGAGATAACCTGTGTTATGATTTGATACTATAAATACAATTGAATTGAATTATTTGGCCAAGAGGTGAACTATAAAGAGAGAAGAGCAGAGGGCTCAGAACTGAGGTACTCCATATTTCACATGAGAAAATGTTGACGTTATATGTGTTGACGTTATGTTATTTAAGGTGTTTTAAGGAGTATACAGTGATCAGTAATGTCAAAGGCTGCACTAAAATCCAGTAGTAGAAGCACCGAGATAGAATATGAATCCTTATTAATGAGAAGACCATTTACGACTTCAGTAAGCAGTTTCAGTGGAGTGGCAGGTCCCGAAAGCAATTCAGTTTTATTTATAGTATCAAATCATAACAAGAGTTATCTTACGTTACGTTACAGGACGTAGCAGGACGTAGCAGGGTGTAGCAGGGTGTAGCAGGACATTACAGGATGTAGCAGGGCGTAGCAGGACGTAGCAGGGCACTGCAGGGCGTAGCAGGGTGTAGAAAGGCATTACAGGGCACCTAGCAGGACCAGGGCGACAGCTGCAACCATGATTTAGGTGCTATCCTAATCCAAGGAAAACTGCGGGGGCGGAAAACACAAGGACTCCGGGGAATAAGCTCCCCTGAGCTAAGTTAGTAACAAGCATTTCTGGGACATGGAGAGGAGCTCAGTGTGTCAAAGTAAATCCTCCGGCAGTCTAAAACTATAACAGCATAACTAAGAGCGGGTCCAAGGCAAACCTGAGGCAGTTCTATAAGGGTTGGTAGATGAATCTGACGACTATGAAGAGAAGGGGTGCCACAGACTGAAAAGGTTCAAAAAGATGACTATTAAATATATGGCCTGAAAGTTGTTGAACCACAGCAGCCTTAAAGCTTGTGGGAACGTTGCCTGCTGTAGGACACAAGTTGACAATATTCAGCATTGAAGGTCCCAGAAATTGCCGAAGATCTTTAAGAAGTGTGTGGTAATGGTACTAAAAACACAGATAGTCAGAATCTTAGATTACAATACTGTGTTCTGTATTCTGTTTCAGAATCAGAAAGGAGTTTAATGCCACAGTAGTTACCCTACCAGGAATTGTCCTAGAGGTTTAATGTTATGACAACGTTTTCATCATCAACGTGATAATGTTAAGAAACCAACTGTCAGGTCTAAAATGCCACAGCTGCCTAACAGCCTATGGATGCACATGGCAAGACTTTTTAAACCAGCCTGATCTTTCAACAGTATTGCTAAGCAACGATAATTGGATAATTGGATATATGCGTTGGATGCTTAAATAATTACCTGCTATAGCAGTTTTTAAAGCACTTTTTTTAATTATTGCAGTTGTCAGGTTTCACCACAAGAGAGGGCCAGCGTTTTTCAAATTAAGTCTGCTAAGAAAGTAGCTCTTAAAATCACTGTCAAATTGTACTGACGGAAATATGTATTTTGTTTGTGTTGTTTTCAGGGGTCCTTCAGATGATGCAGACAAGAATCAGTGCTCTGCAGGCGGCTGTTGACAGGTAAACCGGTTTCCCTGTGGCTTTAGTCAGATTAGGTGCATTTGTTGTTAACATTTACCCATAGATGCTTGGCTTCAGCGCCTGCTGCTTGACATTCACACACCTGCTTACAACAACTGTCTCTGTTCTAAGTCCATAAAGCCCCTGAAAACGTGGTTTCAAAATTTAATTTTCAGTCAAATATTTATGACTACATAAGCAAACGTCCTTACTTTATATTATAACACTCAAAAACTAACTCAACAACCAACTAGCTAATCTGCTTCTTCATAAGTGTGTGTGTATGGTTTGATCAGATTTGATTGACAGGGGCCGGGCAACATAAGCAAAAAGCCTCACAACTATCATCACATTTTGATTCAAATTTAGCCCAAGGTGCATGATATGGCCTTTTTTCAACTTATGGCTGTCTACTTATAGTATAGTCATAGTAAGAAGCTGTTTGACTGGCCTCTCTTGAATGGTAGAAACAGAATGTAGCTCCCAAAGATGCCTCACCTTTTCTTGTAGGACCATCATCACATCATGAGGAAAACCCTTTGATGGAGATTTGTGTAGTTTTATCAGCAATATTAAACCAATGATTTTATTAAGATTTCGTAAATTGACTAAATCGTAACTAGGACACAAATCTAACCGGCATGCATTGGGCGGCGATCGCCGGTGATCGATTCTGCGCAAACCTGGCTCATCTTGAACGAGCCTTTTGGTCCAGTATTAAGAGAGATCGCTGCAGTCGGCAGCGGTGAAACAAGCTACAATGCAAATTAATAGATTAAAATGAATTGTCCAGCTTGTATTTACCTTCACAAAAGGGCTCGTTTTACCACTGACAGGCTCAGATTAATATTCTAAGTGTCTGACAACATTATGGAAAGGATCCATACAGAGATAGACCTTTCTGTTGAAGAGTAAGATCCTTTTTTCAAACGCTGGTATCGGTATGGGGAAGTACTGGAGTTTATGCACCGATCCGATACCATTTAATAAAGCCCTAAAGAAAATCTACGTTAAAGTAGTTTATTTATGTTCTTTTTCCCGTTATAACTGACGGTCAAACTGGATAATAAAAGAAAGTTATATGGCATTTATTGTTTGTGTTTGTTCATGTTCAGCAAAAAATGGTATCGGACCATCTCTAATCACAACTCTAGTTTTGGTTGAAATAAACACATAGTCTACAGATTTACATGTGAAAATATGTTGGCTCTAAACGCTAAAAGTATTGTTGAACAAACTTAAGACATAAAGATGGAACAATATTATAGTTCAATAAAGAATCCCAATGCACCCAGTGGAGCTGTCAAAACAAACACTACTAAGTGGTTCAATAGTTATTTGTCTGTGTAATTGTGAAAGAAAATCAATAACAATACCAGCGCCACCTCTTCCATTGTTGTCTGTCCCACTTACTTAATACTGGAAGCATACCCCCGGGAAATTTTGTACATTTGAAAGTTAAATGCATCAATCTAATGCACTCTGAGAGCAAAAACAAGAGGCTAGATGTATGTAGAATCTGTGCTCTTGTAAACAATGTCTTGTTCTTGTAAGCGGTTTAACCATAAACACATTTTTGTATAGCATACATTTGAGTCATAAAAAGAAATTAAACAAACGGGATTACCTGTGTTGAACTACTTTATTTTCTGTTTATTACCAGTAGGCTAGAGGACAGGGTAGGTATCAACTTAGATAATAAAAAATGAGAATAATGTATTCTGTTCTAACTCTCTGTACATCAAAAGGACAAGCTGTGCACGGCAAATTTGGACATTTAATTTTTATAAATACTTATTACATCCAATCATCCAATCTGTACATTTAATATTAATTTTGTGAAACAAGGACATAAAGCACTCATTCTTTGAAAAGTACACAACAGGTGTCAAAGGATGAAATTCTCATTCTGAAGGAAAGCATTTCATTCTCATGTTATTAGACCGTTGTGTGAGACAGCAAAGGCATCACTAAAACCTAACAATCATCCACTAGACAGCATTTTAATCTCAGTCTATTGATCCAAAGTGTAGCAGATCAGATAAATTAACAGCTATTAAATTAAAATAGTTTCTACTGGAGGATACCTGAGGTCATATGGTGAAAATAAATTACATATTATATACTTTACTTGGACTATTAAATGAATAATCAGTTTGAGTCATTTTTATATATATATATATATATATATATATATATATATATATATATATATATATATATATATATATATATATATATATATATATATATATATTTATATTTATTTTTTTTTTTTTTTTTTTTTTTTTCTCTGATTCCAGCCTCTTAAATGTGAATATGTTCTAGTTTCTTCTCTCCTCTGTGACAGTAAACTGAATATCTAAAAATATAATATAAAAATGAATATTTTGTTGTGGACAAAACAAGACATTTGAGGACATCATCTTGGGCTTTGGGCAACACTGACCCACATTTTTCACCATGTTTTAACATTTTTATAGCTCAAACAACTTGATTAATCGAGAAAATAATCAATGGATTAATCATCTATGAAAATAATCGTTAGTTGCAGCCCTACTCCTATGTTTATGAATTTAGGAGTGACTAATATTAGGTAACTGCAATCACTGTTGTAGCTAATTTGTACAATAATACAATTGTGTTATGAATACAAAAAGTTATGGAGTGTAATGTTTTCTATTTTGACGCTTGTGATTTTCCTTTGGCACTGGCTGAAAACCTCTGGGGGTGGCGCCCAAACTTTCTCTATGCAGGAAAACCCCTGCATTAGCATGAGCCACTTGTAAATGAAGCCCATTGTAGTAAGCTGGATCGATATTGAAATATCATATCAATAAATTAGGCCTCTTCTGTTTGACTCTGTTCCAAAGTGGCATCTAATGAATGAATCGCCACTGACAGGCGACCAAATAATACACTCTGTGTCATTAACTGAAATGACAGATTTCTCTAGGTTTTAAAGGTTCAGGTTATAGGACGCCCCAGGTGACAGGTTGGACAGTTTCTGCAGTGTAAAAGGTCTACAGTATATGATGCTTTTACATGCACCTCTTTGGTTCTTAATGAAACCATGTACATCTCTTCAGGATCAGGACGAAGATCGTAGACCCGTACAACAAGATTGTGGCCCGGATCACCCAGCTTGCCAGGCTGCAGGTAACTCTCCACTACACACTTCAAAATGATGGTATTTACTTTTCTGTGGCTGTGTGTGAATCAGTCAGTTTCTCTTTTGAGATGGCAGGGGAAAAAAAACTGCGTGGCAGTTTTGCCAAAGAACATTATTCCATTTAAGTTTTCCAAAACCCACAGAGAAATTGACACTGTGTAGGAGAGAGATTCAGCATTTGCCTACATGTAGGCAATAGATTTGTTGTGTGCAGAGCCCCAAGCTGCTGTGCGTGCACAAACAAGCAACACACGTGCATGCAGCTCAATAAGAGCCCTGACTGCAGTTCTCCTGTTTGTGCAGAAATCATGATTAAATATTGATGAAACTGCGGCTGTATAAAGGTCAGTGTGATTCTGGTGTGTGTGTGTGTGTGTGTGTGTGTGTGTGTGTGTGTGTGTGTGTGTGTGTGTGTGTGTGTGTGTGTGTGTGTGTGTGTGTGTGTGTGTGTGTGTGTGTGTGTGTGTGTGTTGTGTGTGTGTGTGTGTGTGTGTGTGTGTGTGTGTGTGTGTGTGTGTGTGTGTGTGTGTTCGGTCTTTGGCCCAAGCCTTCAGTACGAATTGGATGTGACTCAAACATTAAGGTGATCAGTCTCTGTTCTTCTCCTCGTCAAACAACATCCTGGGCCCTATTTTAACGATCTAAGCGCACGGCGTGAAGCGCCTGGCGCAGGTGCGTTTAGGGCGTGTACGAATCCACTTTTGCTAGTTTAAAGCCGGGAACAAAGGGTCTGTGCGCTGGGCGCATGGTTCAAAAGGGTTGTACTTAGTGTTAATCAATCATAGGTGTGTTTTGGGCGTAAACATGCAACAAACCAATCAGAATGTCATCTCCCATTCCCTTTAAAAGCCAGGCACATTGGGACATTGGAGCATTGCTATTATGATGGAGGATTTTCTAAGCAGGAAGGAGAGGTTCTCAGGAGAAGACACTGAGCTGCTTGTGCGTGAAGTGAAAGCATGCATGCAGATCATATCATAATACTAGTAATTGTAATACTTTTATTTTTAATCTTCTGCTTGTTTGTGTGTTGCTGCGCATCCCTATGTGCGCATTTTACTAATGCTCTGTTAAAATAACAATGAAATTCTGCGTTATTGACTTTAGACCAGGTTTTTGTTGGTCAATGGCGCGATAACTTTCCGCTGCCTCAAGGTAGCAATACGCTCAGAATGCACCTGAACACACCTCCCTGTAAGACCAGCACGCCCATGGTTGTGATTTCTTAAAAAAAAGAAAAAAAAGTTGCAGGATGCACATTTTTTCAGTCTGAGAAGCTGCCAGGTATGAACCAAGTGACTGAAGTGCTACTCCCAGATGAACCTCACGTTTATTTGATGATGTAATATAATGCAATTCTTAGTTGGTTTCTGAGGGTATTTCCTCTTTCCACATGCCTGTTACTTCAAAAAGGGCCAGTCAGTCATCTCCAAAAACACAACAGCCTTCAGGTGGGCATCACTGTCCCACTCAAGTGCACGTCAGCAGTGCATCACACTTACTTAATCCATGGATGTTTTGGTTGAAGTTTCATTCAAGTAGCTCACCATTTTGCCCCCTCCCTCTCTTCCGGCTCCAGGTGGCCTGTGACCTGCTGCGGAGGATCATTCGTATCTTGTACCTGAGCAAGAGGCTCCAGGGTCAGCTACAGGGGGGCAGCAGGGAGATCACCAAGGCTGCACAGAGCCTCAATGAACTAGGTAAGGGCATGCATGTTTATTGATTATCCAGAGTTCACATCGGTTTTTCCAAAACTGCAATTGGTGCCATAGTCTCCCTGTAAGTAGTCTATATCCACAGCGTTCCACTTCTGGGATTGCTCCAGAAATTACGCCAGATGTCCCTCTTTTCGGCCGGATGTCCGTTACCTTCCTCTTTCTTTGTGTTGCCATTCTAACCTCTGGTGGATTTGTGAGGACTATGGTTAACTTCTCCTCAGATCTCTGCAGGGTAAATCCAGACAGCTAGCTAGACTATCTGTCCAATCTGGGTTTTCTGTTGAACGACTTTTGAACGTACACATGTTCCACCAAAACAAGTTCCTTCCTGAGACTATTTTGCAGTGGCTCCGTGCAGAGCTTAGCACTGCCCATGACGATTGTGATTGGTTTATAGAAAGGCCAATAAACCAGAACACTATATTCTCCCATCCCGGAATGTTGTGTGGACTAGCCAGACCCTCCTCCGCAGCAGCGTGTAGGAAGGTCTGGCAATGCGAGACTACAGTTAACTTGTCCTCTACCAGTCTACAGTTAAAATGAAAGGATTTTAAAGCTTTTGCTGCGCGTGTGTTTAAGGAACTCTTTGTATGTAGTATATGGTCTGCAGGCATTGTTTGTTTGTGCTTCCAGATCTCACCTTAAATCCCACTTTTATTGAAATATCTTTCCCTAATTGCTGATGGCTGCTTGCCTATTGCACATTAGTGCTCTGTCATGTTACTAATGGGCTTAAATTATGCTATTTTATAATTTCCATCTATTTCTTTACTCTTTATGTTTTTTTTCTTGCGAAAATTGATGCCGAATTGACCATTTCCTTCAAAGATTTCTGAGTTAAGAAGCTCCATGAAGTGACTCGACAGCCAGCTATCGCTTGCCCCAGCCGTTAGCTCGTCACTCGGCCTGCCATGCTCAGAGACCCTGCTGTAAGATGGAGGTCTCTCAGACCGCTCTCGTAAAAAGGAGGCAGGCAGAGGCGGGGGGAGAGAGGGAGAGATACCCGTTTCTCTTCGGGAGACTTGTTAAAATTATGACAAATATGCTATATACATTAGATTTAGTATTTAGTTTATACTTTTTTTGGTGTATTTGTTTTCTGATTTTAACACTATAGACTGTTGCCGTGCTTGCATCCCTCCCTTACCCCTCCTATAGTCCCTATGGCCACTTGGCCAGTGCGAATGCAAATGGAAAAAACGATTTTAGGGAAAAGTAGTTAGTAGATCTGCTTAAAAGTGGACTTTTCCTTAACTACGTTCCTGTAACTACTTGGTCAGAAAGCAGCTATTGAGCTGTTGTGCGGACTTTACCTTCTTTCTACAACCTGGAAAATATCACCATTTGCACCAGCTGTTCTAATCCTGCAAAACTGCCCCTTTCCAGACTGACGAATCAATTTGTGCCAGTTTAAAAAACACTTTTGTGTATAAGTCATTCAGTAAAACGAGACGGACGGGGCAGTACGGAGGATTGGCGGAGCTACAAGCTGAGTTACGAGGCAGTTAAAGTAATGTTTTAATCCCTTTCAAAGCGCTTACAAGTCCGCTACCGCCCCCAGTTTGTTAACCACTGATATCCTGTATCAACTTAATTACTAGTTTGCAATTGCCATGATATCACATCACGTTGTCAGAATCATCTTTCGGGCCACCAGTGTTAACTGGTGTTTTAGCTGTGGTTTGTTTCTTCAATGGAAAACACATGTGTCTTTGGCATACTTTGGCATTCCACTCTCTTCACTGGCCACTCATTTGCTTCTACTGGCTGGCAGCCAGCCCAGCGTGAAACACCTTGTGTGAGCTGGAATCCGACAAATGCTGCTACTTCTCTTAGTGGTGTGTTGTTCAAGGTGTAGTTAACTAGATTTGTGAGTGGACTGTATTAGGTCCTAAGTCATTGTTTAGATATTGGCCAGTATTTGTTATTTATTCAGATTGGTGCATGCCTGTTAAAGATCCATGAAATGAGCACTTGAACCTGCTCCTGAAAAACAGTGCAACTTAACACTTAATAATTAAAAAGTTGTTTTTGGCAATCCTGCCTTCATCCCTGTTCTATTAAATCAAACTACCTTCATGTCCATAATCTGACAGCCCCACTGGATTACACTCAAGAATTCGGTATGCTTGAAAGTAACTAGGTTGTATGATTTGTCGTCCTACCTTGTCAAAAGGCAAAGGTGGTGATATACCAAATGGCTACACTTGTATGCACGGTGAAGTATTCCACCATTAAAGGATGCAATAAATTGCATACATGGCCATAACGACGCACCATTTCACCCAGCTTCTCTTCAAAATGCATTCATGGTGTTTCAGTTGCTTGTACACCTGAAAAGTGACAGAAGTAGTAGCGTGAAGAATTCAAACAAGAAAAAAAACGTGAAGTGGCCATTATTATCTTGTTTTGGAAAGTTCCAGACATTGTGGAACACAGCAACTCTGAGAGGAGAGGGGAAGGGATGTTATGCACTTTTGGAAGATCTTATAAGTACTTTGTCTGAAGCATACATCACTGTCCAGTGTCCTGCCCCAACATGGAAATACAGCACATGAAGGAGGTAATGGTACCATTTCATGGTAACTTTAAGGCTGTCATCTTGCCCTTCTGATGAGGTGTATGATGAGTTCATAAAAGTGAAACCCATTTCAACCCCAGGTACCCCTTTCTCTTCGCTCTTCATCATAGAACTTGGTTTCATTTTTTTGGTCAGAATTGATGTGTCTAACACTGACTGGATAGGTTCAGAGGACTGTGTGACCTAATGTCAGCAGACTAAAAGTGATATTGATGTATTGAATGTCACCCGTTATCTATTTGCCGTACCACCCTTAGTTATCACAAGGTGTTAAGGGTGACAGAGCGAGTTCAGAAGGACAAGTGTTTTCAGAAGCCTGTGACCACACACACACACACACACACACACACACACACACACACACACACACACACACACACACACACACACACACACACACTCACTCAGACACACAGCTCAAATTCCATTGGCTGCAAAGACCTTTAAAATGGGGTCAGTGTCCTCAGCATTCTCTAGCAGCACAGCAACAAACTCTTAAAGTTGATACAGTGTCGGCTTCTGGTCTCTGCTGTGCCAGTCGGCTGTTGTCCAACAATTCCAACCATTTCCCAAGTGGCCTTTGCTTCTTTGTGTTTGGTTGTGGTTCACACTGTGGGGTACTAGAATCACTTCAGTGAGGTTTAAAGAGGATCATCTAAAGAGTAATTTAATTTCAGTGTTTTTTCCCCCTGAGGTTACCAAAATTTGAAAATGTTCAATAATATATATAACTCTATAGCTGAAATGCACTTCTGTCCACATGCTTGTTGTTTGGGGCTGTTTTTAGCCATGCTAGTGGGTAAAACAGTGTGAAATTCGACCGTGTCAAATGCAGCACAGAGATCAAGTAATACTAAGACTGAACTTTTGCTACTTTCTGTATTTAAGTGGATGTCATTGAAGACCTTAACAAGAGCCGTCTCTGTGTTGTGATCGAGAACCTCAGTTGAAGACATCATCCTCTTGCCACAGTGTTTAGTGGCAAGAGGCTTTTTCAATGATTTTAATTAAAAATGGAAGGTTTTGTATATGGGCGTATAATTGCTCATTAGTGACATATATAAATTGTTCTTTTTTTTAAGAGAGACTGCAGTTTTCCGTTAAGAGTCGTGAGAAGAGATGTGTCTTTGGCCAAATAGTTTGAAACATTTTTGAAAAAGCCTGTTGGCAAAATATCAAGGCAGCAGGAGGAGGATTTCAGAAGTTAATGTCTCTAGTATAATGTCCTCCAGGTTTTTAGGGTTGATTGAATAAAATTGTGTCATGGTCAGGGCTCCAGACTAACTTTTTTCACTAGGAGCACAGTGGCCCCCAACTGAAAATTTTAGGGGCACAACCAGATAATTTATGGGCACACACCGTAAATCAACATGCTAACCAAATATTCACATTTCTACTAATTTCCACTGTATTACTAATAAATACTTTGATAATAGATGCAGAAATTACAATGTGCTGTTTAAAATTCAGTGTCACTTTTGAAGATGCAACATATAAGGTAAACTGACCCAGCCCCATCGCTGTCATGACAGTAAAAACAAAATATATATTTTGTTTATTGTATTTGTATATTATTTTTGTATACATTTTCATCATGACCGTTTTTAATTGCTCTTTAATGTTTCATGTAAAGCACTTTGAATTGCCTTGTTGCTGAAAGGTGCTGTAGAAATAAAGATGCCTTGCCTTAGAACCTCAGCCTGTCAGTCAGTCCCCAGGGCAGAGAAACCACTGTTGTGCCTGGCTGCTCGTCTCTGAGGAAGTGTAACGTCAACAGCACCACGACCGCTTTCGGCTCGCCATTAATATCATATCGCAGCAAACGCTGTCTGCGTGAAGTTATGAAAAACTGTAACCACACTTGAAACCACTTTATCAGCATCGCCGTGTCTCACTGTGACTTCAACAAAACTGCAGAGCCAACGTAGTTTGCGTCGTCTGCAGTTCTGCGAGTGTGTGTGTGTAGGAGCACCGCTCTGTCATTTTTCAGAGAGGTCAGATAAGCTTGTGCTTACGCGCTCTCAGGTACCAAAATTTCAACGTTTAGCGTGTAAAAAAAGGGGGCAAATTTACTGGTCGCACATGTGCGACTGGATGTAAAATTCAGTCGCGCGCTCTCAAATTTTGGTCGCAAAATGCGACCATTTGGTCGCAGTCTGGAGCCCTGATGGTTTTTGAAGTGGTTTTACGTGGACACAGGGACAACGCATATCCTGTACCTGATATGGAGACACTGACTGCTCGTCTAATTTTATAAATTTTGTCAGTAAAGAAGGAGGCAAATTTCATGTGGGCCCTAGAGGATAGAAGTTCAGAGGCTACTGACACACAAGGGTTTGTTAGCCTGTCGACAGTAGCAAACAAGGCACGTGCATTAAAATATTTTTTTGCCAATAATGCCAGATAAGAAGGGCCACTTTGCCTTTCTCAGTTCCAAATAATAAATGTCAAGTCTCGTGACCTGCATTTAGCCTTTCGACACACTCTGTTTTGTGTTCTTACCATAGACAATAGAAAATAGTGGACGACAATTTTGTAAGTACTGCTAGATTTATTAACTACTTTACGTGTTAACTTCGGATACATTTACACTACTACGTTGTTGTTTAAAACTGTTTTTCGGCATTTACACCTCGAGTCCACACTACGTACTCCTGCGTTTCCGAGCCCCTTAAATGGAGACATTTGAAAACGATGATGCCGCCGTTTTGGTCCGAAAACTCCAGGGTTGTGTTGTTGTCTGGATGGCTCAAACGGAGACCTTTGGAAATGACAACTTACGTCAGTCAGTCTTACCGGTTAGGTATGCTTACATACCTCTCAGTAACAGTTCCACCTCGTCATTGGTCCAAGCAAATAAATCCCTGCTCATACTTTTCACACTTGTAGTTCTTTCTCCAAAGTATGTTTCTGTAATTTTCAACTAATACATCCATGATTTATGAGTACCGAACAATCTGCTTCCCATTTACATCGACATGCGCTTGCCCAGCGTATGTGAATGGTCATGTGATATGTGTTGTCAGACTTGTTAATATATATGGAGATCGCTGCTGCTAATGGAGCTAAAACTCTTGTGTGGACAAAGACCATTTTTGTCTCCAAAATGGCGCTTAAAAATGATAAAGTTTTTGTGTGGATGTACCCTCAGTATTGCTGCACCACTTCACGTATGAACGGAAGCATCTGCTGAACCCAATGTTATTATCATTTTGTATTGTAAGGAGACACTAAGCAGCTACTCCACCACAGCGTCCATGAGTCACATTTCAGTCTAGCTATAGCACATTGGGATGTGTACCAGAAATATGTTAAAAAGAGAGGCATGTACAGTATCAAGAATCCACTAGTATTGTTTTACTAATATTTTTTGATTTGACCGCCAAAGGAAAGTAAGATCACTATGTATGCTCAGAATCTTATTCTCTGGTGTTTGGCCAATCGTTGATGTAGCCTTTATCGCCAACTACTGGCCAGGTGAGCCTTTGGAGTCGTTTTCGCTTTCTTGTCTGGCCGGAAGGTATTTTGTTAACGAATGTCGTGTGGACAGATTTTTAAATGGAAATTTTGTTTTCAAAAATATGTGTAGGTGTAGACAGGGCCTTAGTTTGTACAATAGTTTTAAAAGCTCACTACATGACAAAACAGACCGAGGTGACCTCTCTGAGGAAAGTGAATTCCTCATGTTTTTTCCCTGCATCTGATTCCACATGTAGAAGCAAGAGAGCAGAGGAATACTGACACATATTGTGCCTTTGGTTGTTTATTACAAATGGAGATAAACAATATCAAGGTATTTTATGACACAGTACATTAACATTTGTCTCATTTTACGCTAGAGAACAACACACACACTGCTGCTTAGATACAGAGATATGACTGAATTGTCCTTGATGGCACTCCACGACATTCCTTAATAAATAGCATAAATTAGCCTCTTTGTGTGTCTATGACACCTATTTTGAGACATTTTTTGTACCGAGTAAAAAAAATCAACCGTAAATGCAATCCTTGAACTCATCCACATCCAGCTGCTGGTAGTTTCATTTATGTGTGATATTTATTTTACGGAAACTCCTCCCCTTTATCTCTATATTCCTCTGATCTCCGGGAACACATCTTTTCTGAAGCCACCATTTAGTAGTCATTTAGTAAGCTGCCCAGGATTACTGTACTCCATTGTTAATGAGCACGTGTGTTTAGCTTGTTTAGACTTGTAGTGTATTTTCCCAACATAGTCGTATTTCTTCCATGTTTTTCCCCCAAATGCTAATTATACATAAACAAAACTCCATGTGTTCCTCTAAAACCACAGTTTTTACTTACTTAACTATGAGTGGAATTTCACCAAGTCCCATTTACTTTACATATTTGACATATTTACATTTGAGTTAATCCCACTACTCGGCGTCCTGCGAGCATAGACATTTCTGTCTGGCTTCCGTGTCCTCGAAAGTGACCTTCTTGTTTCTCCTGGGGTCTATCCACGAGTTATGGATGACCACATTGTTAGGCGTAGGGTCAGCTTCTACTACAGACACTACCCTCTTCTTCATCTTGCTTTTCAAAACCTTTTGGAACTTCTGCCGAGTGAAGGCGTAGAGGAGCGGGTGAAAGATAGTGGTTCCATAGGCCATCACCAGGAAGCCCAAGCGGAGGCGAACCGTTAAATCACTGGGCCCAGTGCTGAGGATGATGGTGTTGAGCACAGTTATTGGAGTCCAGCAAAGTAAGAATGTGGAGATGATGAGAAGAGACATCCTGAAGACTCGTTTCTGCCTCTCCCGTCTCTCCCGGTGACGCTTTACTGCTCGTCTTAGCGCAATAATGACTGACACTGATGCCCGCATGCCCAAGGGTGCATTCCCACCTGCCCTGACTCCCGTGCTGCTCTGTGAAGCGTCAGTCGACTCTGCCTGCGTCGCAGTGCTCATAGAGATAGTGTTTTTGCGCTTTTGCTTCTTTTTAGGTAGGTTGTGCTGAAAGCGTGTGCCAATGCGAATATTAAGTGCCTGAAGGATCTTGTAGTACGTCACTAGCATTACCACAGCTGTAAAAAAGAATATAGGGATCTGTGCTAACAGGTGATAGTACAACCCCAGCTCTGTGTAATACTCATTTGTATGAACCACTGTGAGCACTGCAGTCTGGTTCACATGGTCTGAACCAGAGTTGATGAAGAAGCCTACTTCCATGAAGGGAACCAGGAAACTGAAGAAGGATAGAGCCCAGATGGATCCCAGTAGAGCCACAGCTCGGCCCATAGTGAGCACACGGTTCGCCGGCCGCACTGAGATGTCATACCGGTCTACAGTGATGGCCAGGACGTTAGCAGCAGTAGCTACGCTTGCAAAGGAGACACAGGCCTCATGGAAACAGCACATCATAGCAGTGTCCGCTTCCAAAGGAAGTAACACCACCACTGCTGTCAGCGGGATGCAGCATACACACACCTGGAAACAAGAGGAATTCAGTTCACATCTCTAATGCTATACATTTATTTTCATCTAATCATGTTTGGTTGTTTGGCATGCTTTGTAATGATTGCTATATGATTCTATATATAAATATAATATAAATAAATAAATCTTCTTCTTCTTCTTCTAAATGGTGTCAATCCAGACTATGCACTGTAACCATTACAGTCATGCACAGCTGGATTGCTAAAGGAATTATTGGCTTTGTAGTAACCCTAAATACCCAACAATCCTAACAGAACAGAGGTAGTAGTAGCATCATGGCTTCATTTAGTGAATAAGCCAATCATTTACTGTCAACCTACGTTTGGTGACGTTTACTTTAAAATAAAAATATGATATTTTTTTCCTGGTATATTATTGATATCAGAGGTTTCACTTAAAGTATTGGTCATGTAACATTTGCAATATCACCAAACATTTAATCCCCTTAAAAATCTAAAGTTGTATTGTAGCATTGCCTTAATTATACTCTACTAAATACTATGGATCCACAGTTGTAGAGCAAAAACTGTAAAGGCTCTGTCACTTTAGTTTTAGTTGTAATCGTGGAACAGGAAAGATTTGTCGTCCGAAAGAGACCTGCGGCTGAGTGCTGGTGAATTAGATCTGTGATATAGGTTGGGGCCTGACCATTGAGAGCCTTAAGTGATCAACATGATCTTAAATTGGATTCTAAAGTGAACAGGGAGCCAATGAAGAGAGGCTAGTACTGGAGTGATCTGCTTGCACTTTTTAGTAACATCCTTAGTATAGTACATAATCAACCTTGATATACTGTACTTAGTGCGAGGAACCTATTGTTTTTGAAAATTCACAAAAAATTGGCACACTTGTCAGATGTGGTGAAAATTGCAAAGTTCTGCAGTCATTGGTGTTGGGTGTGGCCAGTTGGCTCCATACACGCCCAAACATACACCGGGGTTGGGATAAAATTCCTTTTGATGTTCACGAAATTTGGTGGGATCATTGTTCTCATTTCTAGGAACATACTACATTTAAAAAAATAAATAAATAAAAAAAATGCTTTGCCTGAAAGGAAGTCCGCTATCTCTGATTTTTTGTGGTATTTTTCTTTTGTCGTTGACATGAATAAGGACTTTAGGATGATCAAAATCTGGTTGCTAAATAGCGCCCTAAATTACTTGCCGCTTTTGAACGCATTTTTTAAACCCTTGATATACTTGAAAACTCACGAAAGATGGTGCACACATCAAACAAAAAAGTAAACATTGCGAGACTATGCAGTGATTTGGTTGATGCGTGTTTAGGCTCCATAGCGCCCTCGTGCCTGCAGTGACAAAGGCCTGTTAATCACTGCTTGCAGCTTTAATATACTTTATGTCTAATGACTGGTACAGCAGTAGATGTTGTGGCCCTTTATCAAAATGGAAGCATAGTGTTCCTTATGGTTTATTTTTCTGAAATTGTAGCAGTGCTGAGGGGTAAATTTTTGTAGCACCAGAAGTCTCCGTATCCAACCACTTGATGTTAAATCCCTCTTGGCAAAAAAGTGACCGATAGCTGTTGATAGAGGTCAGGACTCACCAACACATCCACCACATGCAGGTTCATGGTGATGATGTTGGAGACAGAGCTGATGAGGTTCTGTTTCATACAGTAGAGGACGAGCACAGTGAGGTTGGAGCTCAAGCCCAAAACTATCTCCAGCAGCAGGAAGCCTGTCAGAGAAACCTACCAACAGAAAGAGCACGGTGGCATTTAGTGTGACAGTCAATGTTATTTTAATGTAGTCATAATAATGCATGATCATAAAAGCAGCTATGTGAACATTGACTTTATACAACCAGTAAGTCTTCTTACTTACACAATGGGTTTTAGTATCAACCGATTAATGAGCCGGACAGTTACCAGTTTCCTAGAAATATCATATACCTAAGAAGATCTCTGCGGATTGACTCATGCTGTCACATTAATTTGATTAAGAAAGCCATCTGAGATGTGAGGCTGCAGCATTACCTGGAAGCTGATGGGGTAGATAGTCCCGTCTGAGGTCATGTCCAGGTCATAGGGGTCAGCAGTGTCGAGCACAGTCATGTTGCTCATGGTGGCTGCAGAGATTAGCACTGGAGATGTGTGCATTATCCCGATGGGAGGAAGAGGCCTGGAGAGCAGTATGCAAAAAAAAAAAAAAAAAAAAGTTATATTCAATAAATATTAAAAGCATATGAAATTCTACTAGATCTTTTTTCAACCAGTGAACTTGCAGCTGATGCTGCATTTTTCTTTTAGGGAAGATTGTACTATAAGAGTTAGGATTAGGGCTACGAGAGGCAATGGGCTACAGATAATATGGCATTCACCTCCCTTGACACTGCTGCTCCAGAAAGGGGTGATTTCAGAATGCTGAAGTACAAGTTTTTAGATAAAGTTTGAGCCAGACTCCTGAGGTTTTAAAGGAAAACATTTTCTGTAATAATATAACCTGGTATGAAAACCTTAAAGGTGCCTTTACAGGATACTAACTAACTAAACTGCACAGGGGCTACCGTTATTGGAATTACCATGCGCTGTCAAATGCAAGTGCTATATTGTGAATGCTATACTAATTTGCGGTTTGTGTTAGGGCGTATTGGTTTTAACACCAGATAAGTTAAGTTAATAGCAAAGAACATACAATTCCAGGATGCTTCAAACAAAGGGAGATTGTACAAAGGCCAAACAGTGTCTATAGCCCTGTCCTACCGTACCTTTCCAATGTTGGCACTGGGGGTCTGCTTCGAACTAAATTTGGAATTTTCCGAAATAAAGAATCCCACAAGCACGCAGCGATTGACCAGGTGTGCAGAGGCGAGGAAGTATGCAGGATTTGAATTTATCTCTAAAGCTCTTTTGTCACTTTTAATGTGTAAAATGTGCCGTGTGAAACACAATAAATTCCTTCACGGAAAGATTGTCGTTGTGCCCCTCCATTTTTGATTTGCTTTTGAGTGTGACTGTTTGTAACAGCTATAAACAGTTGAAGGCAAAAGGATCCTTCAGATGCTTGGACTTCCAAGTCATACGAACTATTTAATTTCTAGCTTAGGTGTGCGTGCAGGTGTGATATCAGGCCTTCACTCACCACTCCCTCCCAGTAGTGTCCTCTCCAGCTCAGCAGCAGTTGAAGTGGCCACAAGGAACTTGGTGGAGCATGTAACAAGTTATCCCACCATATCCTGATTCAACGAGATCAATCTTCACTTGACTTACACCATTGTCTCTGTAAACGTATCGGAATTTGACGGACAACGAAAAGTCTTGTGAGCTTTAGCTTTGGGGATGCTGGCTCCGCTCAGGCGAAGGGAAAAGTCTGTTTGTGAAACACAGAGAGCAACAACCACCCGCCACTCGTTGGGGGGCATGTGGTTTGCAACATCAGTGCAGTGCACTGAGATCAATGCTTTCTTTCATGCATGGCTGTGTCTCATCATTGTCCGTTGTGCTTGGACTGTTGCCTCCAGTCTCATTCCCTCTTGAAAATGATGCCAGTGTCAGTACAATCCTCCTGTCTCCACTTCTCTCCACGTTTCAGGTATTGTACGTCTTTTACACTCGTCCTGATATGGCCCACAGTACTTTATGCCATAAGTTTTGTAATTTCATATTTCAGACAACAGTGGAGGTAGAAAGTATAGATGACAGAATGGATGAGAGGTTTCAAGAGAAATATAAACAAGGTTGTGTGGTTGTACCTCTGGACTCAAAGGTCAGAGACCCGGATATAGGTCATATGGTCTTCGGAGACCACTCAGAGAGACTGATCGCTTGACTCTTGGATATTCACAGCCTTCATACTCCTCTATCCTTCACAGACTGCCACAGAGGAATTGAGAATGATGCCATGTCCCATTATTGCCATCACCTTCCCTTGCCTTTACATTTCATCTCTGATCCTGCAAAGAGAAAGGATGGAAGATTTCAGTAAAATAGTTTTAAAGAAAGAAAATGTGTTATATAGATATCAGATCTTTCTCCCTGGTCTGCGTGTTGCATCATGTCTCCTACCTAATTTCAACTCCTTTATCCTCCCCTGGCAGATACAGTAGCTTGCTCTTTCTGTGCTAATTGGACGCCTGTCTCTGCATTTGCAATGTGTGTTTAATCAGTTTTTCATGCCTTGCCTTTTATCTTTGATGGTTCTTGTCATGTGTTGTTGAACAAATGAGCACTGGAAACTGTGAACTGGTTCTCTGCAGACTGTCTTAGTGTATTAAATGATATGCTGACTTACTGTCACAACAACGGGCCACACACTGTTTCATTCAGTTCTAGGACAGATCAAGACTCAGCTGATTGCCTTAAGATTTTAAATTTGGCTTTCGTTTGGCTTTGAGCGTGAGTGACTGGGAATATCAAGTACTGAAAGCTGGCATTAAAGGTCTGGTCAGATTCAGAGTCATATTTACTTACAGTATTCTTAGATCAGATAGTTTCTTATTAAGATTAATATGTGGCCAGTTTCAGACTATTTCTATTCAGGCAATATGTTATTTTAAGGTTGCTTGTGTTTAGATCACATTTGAGACCAAACGGTTTTGCAGAAGAATGCAAAATAAAGTGTCACAAAAATATTGTACTGGTAACCCATCAAAAGGAATGCTTTATAATCAAGAATGAATTTCAATTTCTATTTACAGTACATATGGTAATATCTGTAATGAAAGTGACTCTAGATTTGGTATGCGAGTCTGTATTTACACGTATAAAGTCTGCATCTGAATTGAACACTACGACAAGCCACATGCTCAACTGTATTTTCTAACTCGTGCTCTGAGTAATTTTGTAAGGTAAGTAGTCAATAAGGTGAGTAATCAATTGTACTATGGACCATACTGAATTCGTATTGGCCATTTTTAGATAACTGCACAGCTCTGATGTAGCAAACCTAGCATGCTGAATCAATACTAGTTGGGTTCAGCAGTATGCAGGCTACGGCTTCTGCTGCTTTTATTTTGGTAACATTTATTTGAAGGTTGACAAAGATACTGCCAGCACAACATTTCCATTTAAAGAGCCCCGGAGCCCCAGAGTATGAATAACTATTTTGTGCACATGGTTCATAGTATAAACGTTTTAATCCATGATGACCAGTGAAATTATTGCACGGGTAATTATTTTTGATATATTTCTTCTTCTTCTTGTGGATTATACCTCCCATTACTTGTTTTCTGTTGTGGAAAAAAACAAGTTTATTTTAGACAACCAAACACAGGACTTTCACCCAGGAGACCGGGGATTGCGTCCCGCGTGTGACGTTTCCTAAACCCAACCATCGCTTGTTCTTTCACTAAAGCCAACCCTGTTCTTCTTTTCCTAAATCCAACCATCACTTTCTTCCGTTTAGTAAATCCAACCCTGTTGTTCTTTTCCTAAACTCAACCATTATTCTTTTCCTAAACCCAACCCGCGTGTGACGTTTCCTAAACTCAACCGTCGTTTTCTTTTTGTGATAACACGCCACGTGGCGTGTATGTTTACGTCCGCTGTATACAGCGTTTACATATATGCGGATAGCTCAAAATGCGTACAGATAACACGCCACTTGGCTTAAGAAAGTGGGCGTGTATGTTTATGCGAAGTCATGATATTACGGTGACACATTTTCCAGCATTTGATTCAAATAAACAGGCTTTACCAAGGGTGATGAAATGCCTGCAGCTAAAGTGTGGGACATGTTGAAAGATGTGGGCTTACCCTAACCTTAACCATGCAAAACGTTTACATAAACACAACCAGCCAATCACCTACTACTGTCAACATGCCTACCAATTTGTGGTGAAACGCCCCGGAACCGACTCTGCCGAGGCTGCATTTATGTGAAGTATATCTGTAAAGGGATACCCATGTCTTAACAAGGTGCCAGATTAGCAAAGGAAATAATTAGTTGATTAATCCATTGGTCTGTCAAGAAAAATTAACAATTAGGGTAATTAGTTAATCATAGGTTAAGCAAAATGCCAAGCATTTATTGAGTTCAGCTTCTCAAATGTGAGGATTTGCCCCAATTCTCTGTTTTACATCATTGTTAATTGAATATCTTTGGGTTTTGGACTGTTGCTATTTGAAAAAGGCCGGCTTGGGCTCTGGAAACTTGATTGGTACTTTTCAATATTTTCTGACCTTTTTAGACTAAACAATCAATCAAATAGCTGAAAAACAATCAGCAACAGTGATAGTGATTGTTAGGTGCAGCCCTACATTTGCTCTCAGCTTTCTTTATGTCTTGTATTCTTCTTGACTGGTTCTTGTTCTGATACCTTGTTCATCACCTCTAGCTCTGTTGCTGTATAGTCTTCATAATCTTTTTAACTGCACAAAATGTTCAAAATTGCTTCTTCATTTTTGACTTTTGCTCATCTTTTAGCTGTATTTTCCATTACATGAAATATATGTCCTCTCTCTAAGGACAAATTCTGATTAGTTTTGTGTTGTATGAGCTTTTCTGCGACAGGAAAGCTGGTCTCTTTGGGAGGCAGTGAACTCAGCGTAGTTTGTGAAGACCCATATTGCTTGCTGTTTGACAGCCACTCATTTTGTCTAATTATTCTTCACTCCAAATAGTCACTGCTTGAAAATTGTGACTCACAGGCTCAACAACATGTCAGCAGGCTGTGTGTGTTGATTTTACAGTGCCTTCGTCTAACACATTCGCATTGCCTTGCTATCAGAACACGATAACCGTGTTAGTACATGATTATGCCGTGTGTTAGTTTACCTCTAGATAAAGACCATTCCCCGGCCATCCTTGGGTCTGCAGAAGTGCTTTCCTTCCCTGTAGGGCTTTGTAATCTCAGTCCCCGAAGGTAGCGTAGAGCCCACAGTTGATAACTCTGATTTGCTGAAGTTTAGGATAATAGTCCATCATTCAAGGATGCTTGTTAGTTAGTCCCTTCAGGATGGAAATTTGACTGGTAAAAAGCATGCAGCCACAGAACCTGCGGGGAGCAAGAGAGACACTGACGCTTCTGCTCTTCCTCCGCCTCTCTTCTCTCTGCTGTGCTGCTTTTTCTGTCCGTCTGTCTCTCTGTCCTGCTTCCTGCCTCTCTGTGTCTGCCTTCAGTAGCCCTTCCTACTCTCCCTCCCCCTTCTTCCCTTTCTGAAACTGTGTTCTCCTTTTTTTTTTTTTTTTTCTTTTACACCTAATTTTTTCCCTTTTTACACCTCTGTGCTTGACTAATGGACTCAAAAAGCAGATGTAACACTCTTCTCACAATTTCTCTCATTTCGTATGTTTCTTCCTTTCCTGTTATCTTTGTGCTGCCTTATGTAAGCAGGGAAAACTTCAGCATGCAGGGACAACGCATCTTTTTTTTATCCTTGAGTACTTCTGTCTTTCTCTTTTTCTCTTCCCCCTGTTTGTTTACTCTCATTGAAAAGCCCAGGAAGAAAAACCGTGGCCATGACATTACTAATGGCAGCATCCTTCCTCTCAGGACTTTGGCCACTCCTCCGCTGTTTCTGTTTGCATAGCACCTGCCAGATAGTACATGCTTAATTGTCCCAATCTGGCTTTCATTGGAACAGTCGCCGTGTTGCCCTTATTGCCTTGCCATCATATCTGGAAGATAGCTAGTGAGTGGACTAATTGGGGCTACTGGGCATTGGCATGGCAACAACAGCACCGCCGGCCACAGCGTTCACAGACTGATGGATCAGAATTCAAATCAGGGCCTGTCTGCTGTCTTCCGGGATACACCTCTCCATTAATAATACAAGAACTTATGATCTGGTCATTGTATCTCAGCTCTTCATCTCGCACTCTACATGTGTTTATTTAAGATGATGGTGTCCAGTCCACCTGTTTTACTGATATTTGCAACTCAGTGGGAGGCATGTTTTCCCCCAGATACAAGTCTTTAGAAAAAAAAAAAAAAAAAAAAAAAAAAAAAAAAAAAAAAAAAAAAAAAAAAAAAAAAAAAAAAAAAAAAAAAAAAAAAAAAAAAAAAAAAAAAAAAAAAAAAAAAAAAAAAGAGAGAGAGAGAGAGAGAGAGAGAGAGAGAGAGAGAGAGAGAGAGAGAGAGAGAGAGAGAGAGAGAGAGAGAGAGATGGCAGACAGCAGTGTTATGGAGAGGGAAAAAAGGAACTTGCAGAATTTTTTTTTCTGAGCAAACATGACCATGATATGTGAGTGAGGCAGACATAGGACATGTAGACAGCTCCGAGACAGAGAAAAAACAGACCGTTATAAGACTTTACAAAGATGACAATGATATGCTAGTTTCACACCAAAAAATCGCTATAAGCACAGTAGAGTACATCAAAACATCCATATTTAATGAATGAATTGATATTGCAAACTGATATCTAGGCTGTCTGCTTGCTAGCCTAAAGGCTGCTCACTAGTCCCCAGCTGTGCTATTTCAAACAGAGGCACATACAAGGGAATACACGTGCAGGGCTGTGTTTGTGTGTGTGTGCTTTGTATTTATGAAAGAACGTTCATGGACTCTGTGCTTAGGGGACAAATGCCACACCAGTAAATGTTGGGGATTGGGTTTTAGACACTCTCTATATGCTCTGTTATTCAGAACAGGTGACACCTTTTCCAGCGTTTGATTCAAATAAACAGGCTTTACAAAGGGAGATGAAACGCCTGCAGCTAAAGTGTGGGACATGTTGAAAGATGTGGGCTTACTCTAACCTTAACCACGCAAAACTTATACATAAACACAACCAGCCAATCACCTACTACTGTCAACATGCCTACCAGTTTGTGGGCGAAACGCCCAGGTTCCAGAACCGACTCTGCCGAGGCTGCATTTATATGAAGTATATCTGTAAAGGGATGCCCAAGAATGAGCAAGGTGCCAAATCAGCCAGGAAAATAATGCCACACCAGTAAATGCTGATGCCTTTATGATGGTCCTGTAGCAGAAATAACTGCAAACGGTCAAGAGCTTATAACTAAAAACTTTAGAAATGGCACACCTTTGAAAAGTAACATTCTAAATGAACATAGGGTAAGCAACCAACAGAATCCATTAAACCACTCATATTCCACTATTAGTCCGAATATGACAATATCCCAAATTTGATTCAGGTCATGTAAACGGCATATTCCGTTTGGATATTCCAAATGAAGCCTTTTTCCGAATATAGCATTTTCCGATTAAGACGTGGGATGTACCAGTATTATTCAGGTTTTAGAAGCATTCTTTGGACATGTATACAGCGCATTCAGAATATGCGTCTCAGTCTGGATTTTTACTGCAGTTTACGGTCTCTTGCCTGTTTATGTCTTACGGTCAGCTGTGCGTTGCTGTGGTTGTTGTACACAACCCAACTATCCAAAAGTTTACAAGGCTGCAGTAGATAAAAGAAAAGCCCACATCTCTGGTTGGGACGAGAAACTCTGCTACTTTTAAACATTATGAAAAGCTTGGGTATCAAGGTTTTTGGATATGCGCACACATCACAACTGCGACCTTTTCATAAAGGTGGTTGAAGGAATGAAAGAGGGACGCTGTGTTCGCTCGGCTGAACAAGTCCCCCACCGATGGAAAACTTTAAACAAATCGTATTTTGCACGGCTGCGTGTAAAAGGGGCTATTAGTGGAATATTTCCTTTCATTAGCCACGTAAAGAGCTTAGTCAGAATATTGTCATTTTCAGAAGAAGGGCAAAAACCGGAATATTATGTCCATGTAAACGTAGTCATTGATTAATTTGATCCATGTTTAGAGCTGGTCATTGTCAGAAACGCATGACTCAGCAACTGTTGGATTGAGGCAAAGTTCAGGTAATCACAATTAGGATGCAGAGGGAGTATTTTAAGTTTCACAAAATGTTTATTAAAATGTAGGGGTGTACCATATCATTCACAACAATACCGGTATCATTTTTAATATGATTTTTTATTTATAATGGCAATATTATGACTTGACGTAATCGGCTGTTAATTTGGCAACGGTTTAGATGTGCCCTTTGTTGTACTTTTTATATTGTATACAGATTCTGAATCTCACTCTGAGGTACTGTTTTACAAATTGAAGGACTGAGATCTTTTTGTTTTTACTGAATATTTGAAGGCAAACTGGTAATGTTTATGCTGACATATAGTACTGCAACACTTATTTTCAATTGTATGTTCTTGAAATTAATAATAAAATATTGTTCAGTATTTTGACATATTGTCGAGAATATAATTGTATACCCTAAAATATCATGGTATTATTTCAGTGCCATATCGCCCTCCCCTTTTTAATAGTTTCCTGCTCCCCTCTCCATGTCTTCCCTCTTCTTTCTCCTCCTCTGTCCCTCCCTGAGGTCTCCTGTCCTCTTCCATCCCTATGTTGAATAGAAAAAATTATGGTAATATAGTTATTTTCACGTTTTCACATGAAAAAAGAAACTGAAATCTACACTGTACATTTACTACCACTTGACAACTTTACTGTTAACTTTTTCTTCTGCTCCGATCCCTAACACCTGTCTGCTCTAAGCCCGCTCGACCACACACTTGATAGATAGATAGATAGATAGATAGATAGATAGATAGATAGATAGATAGATAGATAGATAGATAGATAGATACTTTATTCATCCCAAAGGAAATTGTAGGCATCCAGTAGCTTAGACAACCATAACACAACAAACACACATGCACACATATCTCACATACATAAAAATCACTCACAAAAATTTAAATAGTTAACAATTTGTGAAGTGATTCCAAAGGTCTGGTATGGACTGACCATGCTGCAATGACCATGATAAGGAGCTATGGTAGAGTGTGTGCAATGGTGGTAGTGCAAAAGTGAACAGTGCAGGGATTGAGCAGTGCAATAGATTATTATTAAATATTAACTATGACTATGGAAAGACAAGAATGTAAACCTAAACATGTAAACATATTACGCCCACACTACACCCAGAGCTATTACTTAAAGGAGACCTATTATGCTTTTGTGTATTTTCTGTCATATCTCTTAATATTACAATGTTGGATGTTCATGTTAAACGTGGCCAAAGTTTCCAATAATGAGGTAAATATATTTAAAAGAAATCCCTTTAAGCCAAAACCTCAGATTTCCCACCGTTCTGAACGTTCATTTTTCAACAGTTTTTTTTTCTACTCTCAGCTCTGTATCATATCATTCCGAGCCGGGTTTATACATATGGTCATCTGCTCCAGGCAGGCTACTGTGTTAACGTTCCATACCCTACCACATGTGGCATAGAGGCAGTGAGGTTTCCTGTTTAATGTACCTGGCTCTCACACTGCCTCAAAACGGACTGACAAGTCTGATCGCCGGTTACATGATTGGCCACCGCAGGGTGAATCAGTCTTAACTTTTTTTTTTTTTTTTCTTTTTTGCTGCAATTTTTTTTGAATGGAAGATACCTGTATTTTTGCAGGACCGTCTGATGACTGCCTTACTGATTCTATGTGTGTGTGTGAAGGCAAGCTTATAGGCTTTCCCCAGGGTTATGTTGTAACACTTAATGAAGGAATACTTTTGATTGATAAGCTGCTGTTTTTAGCCTCCTTTATTAAATCCCTCTCAGGTCTATCTCTCACCTACACCTCAGTCTTCTTAATTTGCGCTTGATGATAATTTTTTCCTGACTGTTAAATATGCTCTGATAAGCAGGAAGCAGATCCCTCCATGCTGTCTGTCTGTCTGCCCCCCACCCCCCCACAACCCCCTCTGCTGATTATCTCCATCACCAAGGTGATGCTACAGGGAAGTACACTCTGCCATGCTAGTAATTTGAAGAGCTGCAATGCTGTGTCAAATTCCACTGTTGAGAATCATATTTTTATGTATGGATAACTTTGATTACTGATTATGTCCACCTCATTGTCCTCTGAAGAATGAGCTGAATCACAGTAGCCAGCACAGAAGCCAGGGCACATCTGTGCCAGAGCACAGCTTATCCTCTGGGAGCAAACACATAATATCTAATGGCCTGTGCCGTGTGCGTGTGAGTGTGCATTTGCGCGTGTGAGTGTGTGGCCTCAAGCAATTTCAGAAAAAATTTCAGACAGCCCACTGAGCATATTATAACAAAAGTCAGACAAGACTAACCCCTTCCTTTCCCTCTTTCTCTCTCACAAACACACATATCTAAACAAGCAAAGAGATTCGGGGCTCAGCTGTTCGATCGTGGTCACTGGCAGGCTTTGTAGTAATGAGGCTTCGAGCGGATTGCTTTGAATTTAATGTTCTCTGTGTCTCAGCCAGCCACCTGCCTGGTAATACTCTCTCTCTCTCTTTCTCTCTCTCTCTCTCTCTCTCTCTCTCTCTCTCTCTCTCTTCTCTATCTCTATCTCTCTCTCTTGGTCTCTCTGTCTCTTTCTATGGAAAAAGAGCTAACAATCTTTAGCTCTAGACAAAAAAAACGCATCTGAAATGGTTTGACATCAGTCCCCACACCCAGCACCGATACGCCTCTCCTCTCATTATGATCAGCTGATTTCACTCTACTTTTGTCATCTTGATTCTTCAAAACATGTGACTGTCAGAAAGATGTTAAGCAAAAGAGTAAGTAATCAAAAAGCGGGTTGGGATGATGGCATACATTTTAAGGAATTAAGCTTGCAGCTTTTCATGTCATATCATAAGACAGGAAAGAACAGGATAATGGACGACTTTGTGTTTTTTATTCACCATAACACCCACAGTCCAAACATAGTTGTATTCATGAATTTAAAATCAACTTCAAATTACCTTTATGACATTTTGCTCACTTTCCTTGATCAGAAGTTACTGATAACCTATAGAAAAATCTACTTAAAGCCAGCCTGACAATTTCTGCCACTTATGAAACTAACACAACCACTTGACACAGTGATCAGCCAGGTGTGTGGAGATAAAATAAATTGATGTTTTTTATAGAGATGGCCCGATAGACCGGCCGGTGACCGGAATTGGCCGGTTTTCACATGCTCGGACCTGACCGGCGACCGGCAGGTCAGTCTGACATATGGTGATTTCATGCCGGTCAACGCTACAATTAACTGACAACATGAGTTATACGAGTTACAGTTCTCAAGTACGCACACTCACACGGAGGCCACAACACGCTCTCTTTTTCCTTTCTCTCAACTTCTCTCGCGGTGTGAAGTGCGCGTCCGCGCTATTCTCGCACATGTAGGGGAACCTGGTGAATTAACCTGCAACATGTCAGCTGTTTGGGAATTCTTCAGCGTGTGTGCAGAAGATAACAAGTTTACAATATGCAACACCTGCAAGGAAAAAGTAGGGCGTGGAGGGACCACACCAAAAACCCAAATCTCATTTTTTTAGTTGGATATTGGATGTGAAAAGAAGGAAATGGTTCAACATTGCACTTTAGATGTGTGTGAATTTCCCACACCAGGAGTAATTTATATAATGATCCGTTTCATCCTGAAAAGTCCTCTTTTTCAACAACCAACATGGCTCAGTTCAAAATTTTGTTTCAAAACAAAACTCCTCATCTCTCGTCATGATTCGACATCGGATGATATACGACCACTATACTTCATAGTGATGTTTGCTCAAAGCAGAGAGAGACTGAAGTCTCATATCCATATCCATTATCTGTTCAAAACATGTTCTATGTTCTGTGCAAAATGTTCTATTAAAGAAAAGATAGAAAATAAATATTTGTGTGTGCTGTAAAGTGGTTAGAAAAAATGAAATTGGAATCGGCTAAAATCGGTATCGGCTGGCCTAACTCAATGAGAATCGGAATCGGCCTAGAAAGTTGTAATCGGTGCATCTCTAATTTTTTAAATGCATTCAGTGTGTGCCTTTTATCTATTCTTTTATTTGAACAGTTATCAGGTCTTGCCCCTGTTTGTGAGAACAGGCTTTTTTGCTGAACCTTTGATGGTGGCTTTTTGGAATAGCTACAAACTAGGGCTGGGATATCAATATTATATCAACATTGATATATGAGGCTAAATACCGTCTTAAATTTTTGATATCGTGACATGACACAAGTAGGCATGGGCCGGTATACGATTCTGACGGTATGATAACCTAAAATAACACGGTATTGCAGTATTGCAATTACAGGTTTAAAATGTATTTCTTTTTTAAACGTCTGGGTAAAAAGATGTGGTCCGACAAGACTTTGTTTTGAGCTACTTTGTTTCAAGCAGGTCCTGATCTGCGCCCTAGTGTATATACTTATTAATCCTCCTTTAATGCTGCTTGCTTTGCAGTTGCTTGTCTACCTATATTTGTCGTTATAAGCTGCTTAAATCTGCATCCCATGCATGCTGACCCTCGTGCTGTCTTATTACACAGCCTTGCTCTGGTAAGTTGTTATTTAGCCCTTATCCTCCAAATGAATGTTTCTCACACCACACTTGGCAGGGATACCAAATTCATAAGAACCGGAGAGTTGTTAAGAAACAAACTTGTTGAAAAGTGAGGGCAGGACCTCCTGTGCTTCCGCTTATATAGCCAGTCACACAGTGCCCATATGGTGTTTATACACTATGGTGGAGCAGAGTTAGAGCCTAGAAGTGTGGCCACAGTCACACTTATGATCAAAATGTAATTGGTTTTACTGCGTGAAAATAATTTCATGGAAGTTTAAGTCCATCAAACATACACCGCAGAATGGTATGTAGCATTCTTGATGTTGCCTCTTGTCATAATGCACCAGAATCATAGACTGTAAAAAAAAAAGATGGACAACGTGTTTGTCGATTCGGGAGCTGCCATCTTGTAATTTTGGAGCCGGAGTCTGTGCAGTAGTGATCGGGCGCGGGGCCGCGGTGTCATGTCCCGCCCATACACCCGTCGGACCAAATGCGAGTCATTCATGAGGTTTCACCCCATTTTTATAGACTCAAATAACTAATAAAAACTAAATTTATCATAAAAAAATTAACACAAACCTCAGGTTGATCAGAACTTCTTAAAATGACAGAAACCATCTTTGGGGAAAATTTATTTGACGTGTACTTTGACTTTTTATGGGTTTGGGGTAGGGATGTATGACCTATACTGCAGCAAGCCACCAGGGTTGATTGACTTATTATGCAGTGTTTACATCAACCCTTGACCAGAATCAATTATGGCTAGCATGTCCAGCTAAAGTATAATCAAGTGTGAAACAGAATTTTTTTTTCTTACCATAAATACCATATAACAAACCATATAATAATATCAATCAACGTCTCATAATTTAATAAAGATGAGTATGGCAACCCAAAGGTGGTTTATGCTTTCACCAAATGTTGGTTTATTTTGTTGCTTGGTGAAATCCCAATCTATCGATTCCTCCGACATAGATACATGGGGTTTTTCCATCGGCATTTTTGTCCACGCCGAGCCAAATCATGCTGTGTTGATAGTTTTAGCCCACCGAGCCACGCCCAAGATGGACCTTCTCGGAGTAGGTCCGAAATCAACTGACCCGCTTCCAAGCGGGCTACGGTGACATTGTGGCAAACCTGTGACCCCCCTTCCCCTCAAATGTTGTGTGAATCAACTCATGTATGTGCAGAAGACCACAGAAAAAGAATTTTCTGAAAGTATCTTGTACCCTCGTGGGATTTCCTTAAACTGAATAACCGGCACTGAAGACACACCTTCAAGCGGGTGGCCCTGTGTTAATGGAAATGCAAATCCCTGCCAAGCTGGGCTGAGGCACCGAGCCAGGCCAGCACATGTGTATGGAAAAACGCTTATAGGTATGGTGTGGTTTGTGCCACCCAGTGGGAGAAAGCTAGCCTGGTTCCAGACTACGGTGGCCGGGAAGTGCAATGCAACATTACAAAGAATAAAACACTTTTACATTTTGGAAAACAAATTTACATTTTGGAAAACAAAATAACATTTTAGAAAACAAATTTACATTTTGGAAAACAAAATAACATTTTAGAAAACAAATTTACATTTTAGAAAACAAATTTACATTTTGGAAAACAAATTTACATTTTCGAAAACAAATTTACATTTTCGAAAACAAATTTACATTTTCGAAAACAAAATAACATTTTAGAAAACAAATTTACATTTTGGAAAACAAAATAACATTTTCGAAAACAAATTTACATTTTCGAAAACAAATTTACATTTTGGAAAACAAAATAACATTTTCGAAAACAAATTTACATTTTCGAAAACAAATTAACAAGATGCAAAACACTTTTACCAGTCCCGAAACAAATTTACAAATGACAGATTCTTCACGGAAAGGGAATGTACCACATACCGGAAGTGATGAGGTTTTGTATACATGTCGCCTTGATTACCGACAGTTATGGATCGGACGCAATGCGTCAAGGGCGCCATCTTGGAACAGGGGAGGCAGCTGCCTTATATACTGTCTATGGGCCGTCCTTAATGCATCAGCGTGCCAGGAGTAGGCAAGGTCTAACGGAAATAAAATCACTATAAATCGTCAAAATCTCATGCGATGTTCTAGTTTTTTTAAACAAAAAAGACAAAGAGACTAATTAATGTGTTAATACAAAGAATATTTATTATAATCAGTTCACAGATATGAGTACAAACGAAACTTCACCCTTCTGAACTAAGAGGTTCTGCTTCAAAGTGAAGTTTAAACAGACTGAAATGTCCAGGCTCACTCCCCACTAATGATTCATTTATTTCTGCATGTATTTATTTATTTAACGAGACTTTTAAGTCGTGTTTTCGGTGATCCACAGTCCGAGATCCCGCCAGACTCCCTTTAGGAAACCTGTGATTTAAACTTCAGCAGGCTGTGACAGTCCGCTCCGTTTAGTCCTGGATCTGATTCTCCGGGCTTCCCTTCCCTCCAGGCGGGCCCCAGCAATACGGCCTGGGTCTCCAGCTGCGTGGTGTCGGTTTTGGCTCCCAGGAATGGGCAGTGAGCTCCAGGTCCTGCAGCTGCAGACGGACTCAGCGCCCCCTGCTGTAGCTTCGATCCGGCCGCGGCTGTCGATGGGTTCCCTGTTTTTCCAATGTTTCCGTCAGGTCCGCGTCATATTAAAACTCCAAAAACACCAAAGCCACCGTTAAAAGTCACCATAAACTTCATTCAGCCGCTCATCTCACAACAACACAAATTGGCTACGCCACCAACAACACCTCATCACTTCCGTGTGGTGGTACATTCCCTTTCCGTGAAGAATCTGTCATTTGTAAATTTGTTTCGGGACTGGTAAAAGTGTTTTGCATCTTGTTAATTTGTTTTCTAAAATGTAAATTTGTTTTCGAAAATGTAAATTTGTTTTCTAAAATGTTATTTTGTTTTACAAAATGTAAATTTGTTTTCTAAAACGTAAATTTGTTTTCAAAAATGTTATTTTGTTTTCCAAAATGTAAATTTGTTTTCTAAAACGTAAATTTGTTTTCGAAAATGTTATTTTGTTTTCCAAAATGTAAATTTGTTTTCTAAAATGTTATTTTGTTTTCCAAAATGTAAATTTGTTTTCTAAAATGTTATTTTGTTTTCCAAAATGTAAATTTGTTTTCCAAAATGTAAATTTGTTTTCCAAAATGTAAATTTGTTTTCCAAAATGTAAATTTGTCTCGAGCTTTGTAAAAGTGTTTCATTCTTTGTAATGTTGCATTGCACTTCCCGGCCACCGTACCAGACCTCTGAATTGCTTCAGACATCTGATGATGGCATCTGTTTCCCTGGTTGGAAAACCAGTCAACTAATCGGTGCTTTGTAGGCAGGACTATGAAGGGGAACGTCCTTTTCCTTCATAGCTAGCCAGCTAGCTAGCTAGCTCCAAACTACAGTCATGAAAAACAGCGAGAGAAAAACCGATTGTTACAGCTGTACAGGTTGTTGTAAGTCGAGTTTAGACAAAGCTCTAACTAGTCTGGGAGTAATCAGCCGGTACAAAGAAAAACGTAGTTTGTTCATGTTTGTCAAATCTTCAGCTCTCCTGTCACTAGTTCCATGTAGCCATACATTTTTTACTTCAGACTGTTGTACAATGTTGCCAGAAGGCGGTTGCAACAGCAGGCCGTGGTTTAATCACATACACCAATCTGCTGTCTGTCTTCTCCCATCATATCTTAGCCATGTCTTCCTATTCCAGCCTGCTCATATCTCTGCCTGGCCCTGTTTTATTTTTCTTCTTGGCTTAATAAACTTCCCACACAAGTCATGACTGCAGAGTCACTGCGTCCAAACTCTTAAGAGACACTTGATGTTCGCCAGATCCTCCTCATACTTTCTATGAAAAACAGCATTATCCATCACATTTTCTAATGCACTTAAAGCCTTACACACTGGTTATTAAAGCTTGTTTTACTGTTTTGCCTATTTGTAAATGACTGAGTGAATGGTAGCGTTAGCGTTTGTTCAAGGTGCTCACAATTTGTTGGACAAAATCACACATATTGACGGATTTATTTCAATTGCAATTTTGTATCGGCCCAAAACAAGATTCAGTTGCAAGACAAGTCAATATTTCCTCCTCTAATGCACAAGCAAGCTTTCCAAAGCAGGTGGGTGGACAAACAATGCAGGGGAAAAGCAGAATGGAAATGTTTAACACGCAGCAGAAGTGCTATGTACTTCTTTGAAAGTGTTGCTGACAAATCTGTCAAGCTGACTAGTCCCGCTGTCATCATTTCTGTCAACGGTATGCAAATTAAATAACAGAAATATGATTTTATCACAAAGATGTGTTGATGAAGTTTTAGACTGACTGGGCTGTTGGGAAAGTGATTGAAAAAACATAGTCTTTGTTAGGAGATTTGAACATGATTTTTGCATGTCTTCGTGAAATGTCCAGTGCTGCATCTAACAATTATTACGATTATTTCTGATTTCTTGATTAATCCATTAGTTGTTTTCTCTATAAAATATCAGAAAATGGTGAAAAATGTCAATCAGTGTTTCCTAAAGCCCAAGATGACATCCTCAAATGTCTTGTTTTGTCCACAACTCAAAGATACATCGGCTGGACATCGCAATCGACAAATAAGGTGACATGCGCCGATGGCAACAGCCGATGCTTATCCATTTTGCGCTGCCTTAATGTTGTTAGTTGGTCAGACTACCCAGCTTAAAAAAATAATGATCCTGTGACATTTGAAGTGTACAACCATTAACTGAAAGTTAGTCTCGCTTTGCCAGACCTTCCTTCACAGCGCTGTGGAGGAAGGTCTAGCTAGTCCACACAGCATTCTGACATGAACCTGTCATGAACACATGACACAGTCATGACACATGAATCCTAACTCTAACCCTGACCATAACTTGTCTGACAAAAACCAAATGACGCTTACTAAAAGAAGCGTTATGTCATAAACGTTTATGACTTGTTTATAATGTTTATGACACGTTCATGACTTATGTAGATACCTTCAAGTAAAGTGTAACTGAAGAAACCAGAACATTTTCACATTTAAGAAGGTGGAATCAGAGAACTTTAACGTTTTTCTTTCATAAAAAAAGACAAACTGATTAATTGATTATCAAAATAGTTACAACTAATCGATTAATCTTTGCAGCTCTAGAAATACAATTTTTTAATGCCTATGCCCCGACGACAGCTGTGGCCGGAGACATTATGTTTTCGGTTGTCCGTCCGTCCTATTCTTGTGTAACGTATAAATATTTGTATCTGCAAAAGTGCAGCCCTGGTGAAAATACTTGGGAACCACGGCTATATAAAGCTTTGGTAGCTGCTTCTGCGGGAAATGCCCTAAATAATCAGTAAATAAGACTTAACTCTCAGTCAAAGTCTCAGTCTCAGTTAGTTTATCAAATTATATCCCAAAACTGTTGTTTGTTTGAAAAAAAAACGAAGATTAAATACTGGATATTTGTCTGTGTCTGTGTAGACTATCTGTCACAAGGTGTGGATCTGAGCGGCATTGAGGTGATTGAGAATGACTTGCTGCTGATCAGCAGAGCCAGGCTGGAGGTAGAGAACCAGGCCAAGAGACTGCTGGAGCAGGGCATGGAGATCCAGGTACATACACAACACTCATACAAAAAAAACTGAACTATTTACTTTTGGTTACAATTGTTGGTTTGTGAGTATTCATTTTCAGGAACAAATAAAATATCTGTGAAGTTTTGGAATCAAATCTACAAACCCTAAAATAGTGGCCTGGTCTGGCTTCTACATTTTTGGCTTACTTTGAGGACCGTTGAATAATAATAAAAGGGAATGCCTCCATGGAAATGCACGAGCCGTGTGACAAGCAGCCCTGTCATTCCACCCAGCTGTTATTTCGGTTCCCTGGGAGTTAACATTGCATATTTACTCTTTTAAAGGAGTAAATGGGTCATAGAAATGAAAACACCCCTACAGATTACACTACACTACGCTTGGATCAATAAGTAGAGATGATTTCTAAAAAGCATTTAGTTGTTTATTTTTATTATTTGCTGTTGTGATCTTCTATTTCCAGACTAGTGAATATCTCGTGACATCACAGATGCCCGTTGTGTATTTCAATTCTTCCTAGGTCTTACACTTTCTTTTGTGTGTATTTGAGCTTTTAGATAAAAAAAAAAGTTGTTGGTTCAGAGTAAAATAGAAAGACAAAGGAAGAAGAGAGATAAGCACTTTGTATATGTGTCGTCCTGTAAAACATGTGAGAGAGGGAGCACATGTGAGCTCTGCTAACCTTCATCTGCCCCAGAAAGCCTTCTTCTCAAGGGGACAGTGTCCTATTAAAGAGAGTTTGTTCTTCCGTGTGTATGTGACAGTCTGTTCAGTGTCCATGATGGCATATTGCCCAGAAGAGGGTTGTAGTGGTGGTGCAGCCATGTTCTGCTTAGCTCTTCGCCGACATGGAGGGATGATAAAATGTTGATCAGGTTAGTCTCTCTATGACTAAGAGCACAAGTCACAGCCTTCATCTCACATGCTCTAATTACACCTCTCATCATGCTGTTGATCAGCTTTCATTTCCATTTCTACCTACTGCAGGAAATGGAGAAAACCTAATGAAAACAGTCAAAGTGTTGACAGCTGGTTTGTGGTCTATCCTGAAAGAGTTGTTGCTGTTGAGTTTTAAGTGTTATTTTTAGATGCTTGGATTTGATTCCTCTTCATGTTTATGCATGATTAATCTAACCGCACTCGCGATGTCACGCTGTGCGATTACATGTCCGCAACATTTGTGCGATTTAATTAGGGCTGCACGATTTGGAGAAAGTCATATTACGATTGCGATGTACCAGACTGTGATTGCGATATAATGCTATCATGAGTCTACTTGCTTGATTATCAAGGAAAATGCACAAAATCCTGTATGTATTGAAACATAAAAAGTTAAATGAGCACAAGAAGAAATGCATAAACAAAAATTGTGCAATAGTTTTTTTTTTTAAATAACTTCATATTTAACTAGTAAATTGTTACTAACTAAATTAAACCAAACATCTTTCCAAAATAGACATTTTTGATTTGCTCAAAAGTACAAATGAAATAAATAGAACAGGCCCCCCCTACTTTGCACATCTAGAACGTGAGACAGGTGCGTCAGAGGGGGATAAGTAAGTCAAAAGTTGCAAAGAAACCCCCGCATACTGTCTAAGTTGCAAAAAATAAATGTAATGGTAGGCAACGTTTCGGTACAAGACCATCATCTGGCAAAATGAATGAAGGGAGTTCCTTTACAACTTGTGAAAGTTTTTTTCAAAAATTAAAATGCCTTAACATTAATCCAATCTATTATTAGCTAATATAAATCAGCCTATTTGTGAAAAACACATTACTGCTAGGCCTACTGGCCTATAGGTAAGGTAGTCACTAAGGTAGCCATCCACAGATGCAGTTAATCCTAAAGTTTCACTGTCACATGTATGTTTTATAAAATCATACCAACAATTATTTGTATAGATTAGTTTTCTATGCACTAAAAGGTATTTATAAAGGCTTTAGGCCCTGTTTAATATGCAACTTAACTTTATAAAATATGTAGTAGGGAGTCCCTGCTGATGGGTCCGTGGCTTAAAAAAACGTTGAAGACCCCTGATTTAGAAGACAAAAACACTCTATACTTGTGGTCTGACATGTTTTTCATAGTGCGTATAATTTACATTGCACCAACATTTTTTACTTGTACTAGATCTGGCCAAAATTAAAGTAATGCACAGTGAAAATACTTTTGAACTACTACTGAGAGAGAGAGAAAAAAATAAAAAATTATTTTCAAATAAATATAAAAAATATAGGGAAAGCACTAAAATCCCATATGAGGTGGGTCCTGTGTCCAGTGTAGGGATACATTTTGGTATTACATTTAAATTACTGGGACACATTACATGGAAGTTATTGGGGGAAAAAATGCCATTATTTTCTTGCATTATTTACATTTATGTAAATTGACTGCATTTATATAATGCTTTTCTAGTTCACTGAAAGCGCATTACACACTACAAGACCATTCACACTCACACACACAGACACACACACACACACCGTCAATTGCCAGTTGATAAGTACGCTACCTTTGAGGTGCTAGCATTTTAGGTTGATTTGTCCTACCCACTGATTTGTGCACTGGTGTATAGACCCCCGAAGTACAATAAGGACTTTATCAGGGAATTTTCAGAGTTTCTATCCTTGATTGTGCCCAACTCAGATAATATAATAATATCCATGTCTGTTGTCCATCAGAGCCTTTAGTTTGCCAGTTTCTACTGTTAGATTGTTGACTGGTACCAGAAGGAGGGATCATATCTCCCCGATATTGGCTTCTCTTCACTGGTTACTGGTCAAATATAGAATCAATTTCGTTTTTAAGGCATTACATGGTTTGGCCCCTTTATATATTGCTGATCTCCTTCCCCTACATCATTCCTCCAGGAACCTAAGATGGTCCAGTTCCTTTTAGCTATTCCACAGTCTGGGATGAAAACAAAGGGTGATGGTGCCTTCTCCGTTGTGGCCCAGAGACTCTGGAACAAACTTCCCTTTCATATTAGGTCCTCCTCTACTGCAGAGATCTTTAAGTGTCGTCTTAATACACATTTTTATTCTTTGGCGTATGATTTAGTTTAGGGACATTTGTATAGAAGTGTGATTTTTGTATGATGTTCATTGTGTCTCTATTTTTGTCTTCCATTGTTTTCATAGCATAATATAACTTTGTTCACCCTAGGTTGGTTTTAAATGTGCTCTATAAATAAATTGACTTGACTTGCGCGCACACACACACACACACACACACACACACACACACACACACACACACACACACACACACACACACACACACTGGTGGTCGAGGCTGCCATACAAGGTGCCACCTGCTCATCAGATAAACATTCACTCGTTTACACACCAGTGACCACTCTACCCCCAGAGCCACAGCCGCCCAATGTAAATGATGTCAAATAAATGAGCTACACTTCATTAGTAATGAAAATAAGTCTGCTACATGAGTTATATGAGTAATATTGGCAAGTCAGACTAAGCATGAAGGTATTGAAAAAACATTGGTTTTGTGTTTATTCTTTTGTTTTTTTTACTTTTTTGTGGCATTTTTGGCCTTTATTTTTGACAGGACAGCTTAGACATGAAAGGGGAGAGAGAGGGGTAATGACATGCAGCAAAGGGCCACAGGCTGGAACCGAACCCACAGCGCAGCCGCTGCATCGAGGACTGAGCCTCCTATATCTGGGCGCACGCTCTACCAGCTGAGCTAACCAGGCGCCTGGTTTTGTGTTATTTAAACGGTAGTCTCGCATTGCCAGACCTGTCCACGGCGCTGTATCAGATTGTGGAAGGGAAGCAGAATGCCTGACATCTGATGCTTGAGAGATGTGCCGTTTTGTTATGTGGTCAAGGGGTGCCAGCCAGGTCTCTCTCCCAGGAGAGGTTTAGGATTTCTCATTTCATTTAAAGTTTGGTTATGTTTTAGTCATTTGTAGTTTTTGGTTAGAATATTTAAATCAAACTCCACAAGGGTGCACATAAATTAAAAAATACACCCTTTAATTAAATTACTTTAAAACTAGCAATAACAACACAACACACAATGAAGTGGCAAAATCAAATGTTGATATATTTATAGGTTTTTCAAAACACTCAAAATCCCACAGTCCCATAGGGGTGTGCATCTCTCCGATACGGTTCAGGGACAATGCATTTTAATATGGAACGATTCAGTGCGATTCGATGAGATACGATTCCATCTGAAATACAGTTAATATTCATTTAATGGAAACATTCATTTTCCTTTGTTAATTAAAATAAGCCAATTCTATAAAAGAAGCATTGCCTACCTTCAAATAAATATGTATTGTGTAAAAAGTGACCGGGGAATAGCAAAGATAGGACATGCTGTATAGTATATAATAACTTATATGGTATAACTTTAATTTAATTAGCTAGCCACTTAAAATCCAATAACATCCACATCAGCTCCATGTTAAAATTGCAGCAGAGATTATACTTTTTAAGGCGACTGAGACTGTATGGAGTAAGTAGCCAGATCATGCTTATGTTCTACCGGGCGATTCTGGAGAGCATTATTAGATATGGAATTACAGCATGGTTTGGCAACCTAACAGTGCAGCTAAAAAGCAGGCTGGTCAGCACACACAAGGCAGCTATGAGGATAATAGGGAGGAAAGAGTACAAGCCCATACAGAGCTTGTATGAGCAAGTAGTCAGAAAACAAGCTGAAAGAATCACCGCAGACTCACTACATCCTCTCTTCCCTGAATATGAACTTCTGCCATCAGGCAGAAGATTCCGTGTGCCAAGATGTAAAACAAACAGACTAAAGTTATCATTTATTCCAACTTCTGTTAAGCTGCTGAACTCCAATAGTACATTTTAGTCCAGCAGAGCAGGGGTGCAGTAAATACCCCAGCTATTTTAGCATTTCGCACTTTAATTATTACAGTTAATTCTCAGGATGTTGTGCTTTCTGTGCTGTCATGTGTGTCCTCTTTGTCTTTTGTGCTTTTGTGCTTTTGTGTCCTTGTGTCTCAGGACGCTGTGCTGATCTCACTTTTATGTTGATTTTATTTTATTTCACTTTATTTGACTGTATTTAACTTGAGAATGTTTTTATGTTACATATTGTCTGTGTTGTGAAGCAACGGATGTGGCACTGTGCCCAAGACAAATTTCCCCTCGGGGACAATAAAGTGTATTCTATTCTATTCTATTCTATTAAATGAAACCGCCTCCTTGCTACTGTAATCTTAGAGACAGTAACTCAAACATAGGTCCGTGTTACACAGCCATTGGGAGCACTCCAATAATAATCATATACAGTGTCATTACGTGAGTGAATATGAACACAATAATACTGCGCTAGATGACTTTTATGCTAATGTCGTATAGTCTAAATGAACATCTTAGAACTAGGGCTGGGCGATATGGAGAAAATCAAATATCACGATATTGTTGACCAAATACCTCGATATCAATACCGCAATGATATTGTAGTGTTGACTATTGGTGCTTTCACAAAATATTTAGTGGGAATGCTGTTCTACAGCATTCCAACTATTGTTGTTTCTGTCGGCCATTTTCTTTATTTTTCTTCTGCTTATTCCCTCTTCCGTACGTTTTTTGGCTCTCTGTAACTTCTGCATACTTTCACCTATTTAAACCATTCAACTTTTCAAATGTTCAGCTCTTTCAGCTAATGATGGGACTTCTTCAACTTTTTTTCTACTATTTATACTTTTTCAAATTTTAAGCTTTTTAACACTTTTTTTTAACATTGAAGTGAATGAGAGCAGCCTTCAACAACTTGAAATCCTCTTCTGCTTCAACATGTATCTCCTCCTACATTCTTCCACCTACAGACGTGATTCAAAATGTAAAATGTTCACAAAATATTCAGGTATTCGGGGTGTGCTCAGTGTTTTGATATCTTTTACAGTTTTTGTGAAAAATCTGTTTAAGTTTAGTGATTATTTCAGGAAATTTTATCGATTAAACAGGGTGTGTATTGCGTTTGCTAGAGTGGATGACATCACAGCTAGAGGGTGAAGCTTCGAAAAAATTATCTTAGTTCCTTGTCTGTAAACTGCTCTCACGCCCACAATATCTACTTGTCATACACAATTTATACATCAAAACGTAGGTATTTTTGTCTAGTTTCAGAAAATCTGCTCAGTTTTGTGATACGCCTTTTACTTTTGGCTGGTTGAGCTTCCAAATGACAAGATGTCCATATCGTTCTCCATTGGCTTCAATGATCAAACTCCTAGATATTTCCCAGCGAAACACTGAACGAACCACTTTTTGAAATCGCTGATATGACCACATTTTTACGTTTATCCATATAAATTTTATACCGATACGTTCACAAAGGCCTTGTGATGCTCAGGATCACGTCATTTGACTGATAGCAGTTATGGTGTTGTTCCACAGTGAGGCTTTGTTTGGGGAGCTCCGCTCTCAGGGACTCTGAATAGCTGCAGCACAGCACGCTGACAGATTCAGCAGGTGACAGGCTCGTTAAGCGATTACAGACATCAAAGCAAGTAAACATTCCCAGGCCATGGTTACCATGACAACACTTTCACAGACACACACCCAGATACTACAGGCAGTAATATGAACAGTAGTCTATACAGATACTACAGGTAGTAATATGAACAGTAGTTATACAGATACTACAGGCAGTAATATGAACAGTATTATAAGATACTACAGGGTAATATGAAGTAGTTTAGATACTAGCAGTATATGATAGTTTAAGTTAGCATTTGTTAATAGGTAATTGAAGTATACAGATACTACAGGCAGTAATATGAACAGTAGTCTCTTTGGCCTTCCACTTCTGTCCGTCTGTCTTCTCTGTCTGTCCATCCTCTTTCTGTCCTCTTTCTTCTTTCCTCTTTCTGTCTTCTTTCCTCTTTCTGTCCTCTGTTCTCTTTCTGTCCTCTCGCTCTCTTTTCTCTTTCCTCTTTCTGTCCTCTGTTCTCTTTCCTCTTCCTTACCTCTTCGTTCCTCTCTGTCCTCTTTCTTCTTTCTTCTTTCTGTCCTCTTTCTGTCCTTTCTTCTTTCCTCTTTCTGTTCTCTTGCTCTCTGTTCTCTTTCCTCTTTCTGTCCTCTTTCTTCCCTCTTTATTCTTCCCTCTGTCCTCTGTCTTCTTTCTTTCCTCTTTCCTCTTTCTGTCCTCTCGCTCCCTGTCCTCTTTCCTCTTTCTGTCCTCTTTCTTCTTCCCTCTTTCTGTCCTCTCGCTCCCTGTCCTCTTTCCTCTTTCTTCTTCCCTCTTTCTGTCCTCTTTCCTCTTTCTGTACTCTTTCTTCCCTCTTTATTCTTCCCTCTGTCCTCTTTCTTCTTTCTTTCCTCTTTCCTCTTTCTGTCCTCTCGCTCCTTGTCTTCTTTCCTCTTTCTGTCCTCTTTCTTCTTCCCTCTTTCTGTCCTCTCGCTCCCTGTCCTCTTTCCTCTTTCTTTCCTCTTTCTTCTTCCCTCTTTCTGTCCTCTTTCTTCTTTCTGTCCTCTCGCTCCTGTTCTCTTTCCTCTTTCTTTCCTCTTTCTGTTCTCTTTCCTCTTTCTGTCCTCTTTCTTCCCTCTTTATTCTTCCCTCTGTCCTCTTTCTTCTTTCTTTCCTCTTTCTGTCCTCTTTCTTCTTCCCTCTTTCTGTCCTCTCGCTCCCTGTCCTCTTTCTGTCCTCTTTCTTCTTCCCTCTTTCTGTCCTCTCGCTCCCTGTCCTCTTTCCTCTTTCTGTCCTCTTTCTTCTTCCCTCTTTCTGTCCTTTTTCTTCTTTCTGTCCTCTCGCTCCCTGTCCTCTTTCCTCTTTCTTCTTCCCTCTTTCTGTCCTCTTTCTTCTTTCTGTCCTCTTTCTTTCTGTCTTCTTTCCTCTTTCTGTTCTCTTTCTTCTTTCCTTTCTGTCCTCTCGCTCTCTGTTGTCTTTCCTTTCTGTCATCTTCTTTCCTCTTTCTTCTTTCCTCTTTCTGTCCTCTTTCTTCTTTCTTTCCTCTTTCCTCTTTCTGTCCTCTCTCTCTCTGTTCTCTTTCCTCTTTCTGTCCTCTTTCTGTCCTCTTTCCTCTTTTCTGATCTCTTTCTTCTTTCCTCTTTCTGTCTTCTGTCCTCTTTCTTCTTTCCTCTTTCTGTCCTCTCGCTCCCTGTCCTCTTTCCTCTTTCTGTCCTCTTTCTTCTTCCCTCTTTCTGTCCTTTTTCTTCTTTCTGTCCTCTCGCTCCGTGTCCTCTTTCCTCTTTCTTCTTCCCTCTTTCTGTCCTCTTTCTTCTTTCTGTCCTCTTTCTTTCTGTCTTCTTTCTCTTTTTTTTCTTTTTCTTCTTTCCTTTCTGTCCTCTGCCTTCTCTGTTGTCTTTCCTTTCTGTCATCTTCTTTCCTCTTTCTTCTTTCCTCTTTCTGTCCTCTTTCTTCTTTCTTTCCTCTTTCCTCTTTCTGTCCTCTCGCTCTCTGTTCTCTTTCCTCTTTCTGTCCTCTTTCTTCTTTCCTCTTTCTGTCCTCTTTCCTCTTTCTGATCTCTTTCTTCTTTCCTCTTTCTGTCTTCTGTCCTCTTTCTTCTTTCCTCTTTCTTCTTTCTGTCCTCTTTCTACTTTCCTCTTTCTGTCCTCTTTCTTCTTTCCTCTTTCTTCTTTCTGTCCTCTTTCTTCTTTCCTCTTTCTGTCCTCTTTCTTCTTTCCTCTTTCTGTCCTCTGTTCTCTTTCTGTCCTCTCGCTCTCTTTTCTCTTTCCTCTTTCTGTCCTCTGTTCTCTTTCCTCTTCCTTTCCTCTTCGTTCCTCTCTGTCCTCTTTCTTCTTTCTTCTTTCTGTCCTCTTTCTGTCCTTTCTTCTTTCCTCTTTCTGTTCTCTTGCTCTCTGTTCTCTTTCCTCTTTCTGTCCTCTTTCTTCCCTCTTTATTCTTCCCTCTGTCCTCTTTCTTCTTTCTTTCCTCTTTCTGTCCTCTCGCTCCCTGTCCTCTTTCTTCTTTCTTCTTTCTGTCCTCTTTCTGTCCTTTCTTCTTTCCTCTTTCTGTTCTCTTGCTCTCTGTTCTCTTTCCTCTTTCTGTCCTCTTTCTTCTCTCTTTATTCTTCCCTCTGTCCTCTTTCTTCTTTCTTTCCTCTTTCCTCTTTCTGTCCTCTCTCTTCCTGTCCTCTTTCCTCTTTCTGTCCTCTTTCTTCTTCCCTCTTTCTGTCCTCCCTCCTCTTCTTTCTCTCTTTCTTCTTTCCTCTTTCTGTCCTCTTTCTTCTTTCTGTCCTCTTGCTCCTGTCCTCTTTCCTCTTTCTGTCCTCTTTCTTCCCTCTTTCTTCTTCCCTCTGTCCTCTTTCTTCTTTCTTTCCTCTTTCCTCTTTCTGTCCTCTCCTTCCTCTTTCCTCTTTCTGTCCTCTTTCTTCTTTCCTCTTTCTGTCCTCTCGCTCCCTGTCCTCTTTCCTCTTTCTGTCCTCTTTCTTCTTCCCTCTTTCTGTCCTCTTTCTTCTTTCTGTCCTCTCTCTTCCTGTTCTCTTTCCTCTTTCTGTCCTCTTTCTTCTCTCTTTATTCTTCCCTCTGTCCTCTTTCTTCTTTCTTTCCTCTTTCCTCTTTCTGTCCTCTTTCTTCTTTCCTCTTTCTGTCCTCTCGCTCCCTGTCCTCTTTCCTCTTTCTGTCCTCTTTCTTCTTCCCTCTTTCTGTCCTCTCGCTCCCTGTCCTCTTTCCTCTTTCTTCTTCCCTCTTTCTGTCCTCTTTCTTCTTTCTGTCCTCTTTCTTTCTGTCTTCTTTCCTCTTTCTGTTCTCTTTCTTCTTTCCTTTCTATCCTCTCGCTCTCTGTTGTCTTTCCTTTCTGTCATCTTCTTTCCTCTTTCTTCTTTCCTCTTTCTGTCCTCTTTCTTCTTTCTTTCCTCTTTCCTCTTTCTGTCCTCTCGCTCTCTGTTCTCTTTCCTCTTTCTGTCCTCTTTCTTCTTTCCTCTTTCTGTCTTCTGTCCTCTTTCTTCTTTCCTCTTTCTTCTTTCTGTCCTCTTTCCTCTTTTCCTCTTTCTGTCCTCTTTCTTCTTTCCTCTTTCTTCTTTCTGTCCTCTTTCTTCTTTCCACTTTCTGTCCTCTTTCTTCTTTCCTCTTTCTATCCTCTTTCTTCTTTCTGTCCTCTTTCCTCTTTCTATCCTCTTTCTTCTTTCTGTCCTCTTTCCTCTTTCTATCCTCTTTCTTCTTTCTGTCCTCTTTCCTCTTCATGTCCTCTGTTCTCTTTCCTCTTTCTGTTCTCTGTCCTCTTCCTTCTTCTTTCTTTTCTGTTCTCTTTCTCTGTTATCTTTCCTCTTTCTCTCCTATCTCTTTCCTCTTTCCTCTCTCCGTCCGTCCATCTGTCTGTCTGACAACTTCACCTTTTTCTTACACATTTTAACCAGCAATCCAGTTTAGCTATAACATAAGCTTTTCAAAAAAACTTAAATTATTCCACATATTTTGTACATTAGTGGTAGTATGATATGAAATTTAAAAACCATTCCTACTTTTTCAACTATTTTCACTACTTCATCTTCTTCTTACGGATTTAAGCTATTCATCCAGTTAGCTTTAGCAATTCAGCTATTCAGCATTCCCACGCATTTTCTGCAGGAAATGCATTTTCTAGTTACACAATGAGATTTTTGATAAATAATCATCAGTAATGTGGATATAATGACTAAGTGGGTAAAGGGAAATAATAGAACAGTTACAACAGTCTGGTAAGTTCAGAAAATGACATCACTTTACTGTAATGCAGCCTTTAAAACCAGGAAAAGGCACTACTTATGTCATATTATATTACCATATACAAAATCTTAGACGATATCTAGTCTCATATCACGATATCGATATAATATCGACATATTGCCCAGTTCTACTTAGGACATATAAACGTAAATGTAGACTTAACACACCCATATACATATCTATATATATTTATACCAGTCTACTCAAAGGTTTATGAACGCACACATGGAGGGATGACTCACAGACCGCAGCTAGTACAATTCACAATATCCACAATGTAACGTTATTCCTCTCAGCCACTTTCACCGCTAACTCCCAAAACGAAAAACTGCTGGCTAGTTTACGCAGCGCTATTCCGTTCGTCTCAGCCAACTGAATAGACAGATGGCATTTAGTAGTGTGTTCACTCACTAATTCATTTGAATCACGTTTACTGAGGGAAAAAACTTGACTGATGCAGATCTTTTTATATTAAAAGCCTTTTTAGCCGCCTTTTTTTATTTATTTATATATATATATACACACACACAACATCTGTGCAGGAAGTGTTGAGTTAATTCACAGTAGCTTGGTTATACACCAACCAGATGGCCGACCCTCGGCAGAAAAGCCAGTCGAAATGATCAGTCTCCCCGCGTTAGTCCAAAAAGTGCCACAGAACACACCAAAAAGACGAGACGTAATACATCTCCATAACAGCAGGCGGCACTACTCTGTATTGTTGCCCAAGAAATGAAAACCGGCAGCTGATTGGACGAACGCGTCACATGGGTTTGTTTTCTCCGGAAATTCAAAGCCAGACTGTCATGGCGGCCGTTCAGAATACGATCTCATGTTGTACTAAAATAGTTCACTGAAACGTGTTTCTGAAAACATTTTAAGCGAGAAATAGGCCATGCAGTTGCTGAATCTGTCTTCATTTCAGATCAACAAAGATTTTGATTTTGAGAGACTCTAGTCACCTCATTCCCCCATTTCCAGGTGAGTCCTGACTGCCGTGTCTCCGACTGAACATGTCAGGTCGGCCAAAATGAACGGCGACAGCCCCCCAGACTGACGACGGCACAGGACACACCGAACAGATTTGAGTCACTGACCTCGCCAGACTGTCCCACGGCCGATAATCGGCCCGTGTGTCCCGGCTATACACTGTGTGTGAATGTTTATCTGATGAGCAGGTGGCACCTTGTACGGCAGGAGTGTGTGCGTGCGTAGCTGGTGGTACTGTGTGAAGTAGCAGGATACTGGGACTCTACAGCAGTGATACTCAACTTGCGGGCCTTGTTGGGTGACTCGCCGACCATTTTGTAAATCAGGCCTGATGCCAGAATGCATAAAAAGGCATCAAATAAGAGCTTGTGTATAAAAAAAAAAGTGCAAGGGGAGGTTCAAAGGTCCAGCCTAAGCCCTGCATGTCCTCAAATCCAATCAGAATTTCAATGAAAAATAAGTTAGGGGCCCTTTAAATAATATATACTAAATAGTAATTCTTTTTTTATTTATTAATTGGCCCTTGGCCTCCTGTCATTTTGCAAAAATGTTCCCTGGGCAAAGCAGGTATACCTTTTTTCACTCTTACGTCTAGAGAAAATGAATTTTTTTTTTCAAAAATTGGACAGAAACTCACGCACACACACACACATCTCTCTCCCCTGTGTATTCCACCCTCAGTAGAAGTATTTTTAGCCTGACTACTGCTGGAGCAGCCTCGGCTAACAACTTCTGTCACTGTGTTATGTGTGTGGCCATATGGGGCTCTAGAGACACAGACACACAAACGCGTGCGCACACACACATATATAAGGGATTTTCTTATTGTGTTTTTTATTATGTAAGCAGTTGGACATGCTGCCTGGGCTGTGTGGGAGCCTCACCTCAGCGCTGTGATTGTGCCAGCAAAGACCATGTAGCCCATCTGTTCTGTCCACTCACATGACCCACGTAAAAAACCTCTCCTCTCCAACATCTTTTCAGAAATATGATATAATATCAATTGAGCCCAGTGGCTAAAAGTTGCACCAAACAGCAACTCTAGGCAGTGTTCAGACGATGTGACGCGCTGCCTCTCCAAAGTCCCTCTTTAAATGAGCAACTACATAAAGTGGGCAGCACCATCAGACCTGTCACTACTGCTAGCTACAGCAGCCAAGAAGTTCATCATCTCATAATGGGCATAAGTGTCTGTTTTACCGAAAGCTTAAATTGGCTCATGTTAATCATTTTTCCATCTATTTTGTGTCGCTTATCTGGGTCCAATTATTGGGGAAGTACTGAAAAAACCTGATATATTAATAATTCGAGGCCACATCGCCACCAACAGATTTTCCATTGTACTTTCATACAGCATGAGCGTGAAACGGGCATTGAAGTGCATTCCAGGTATTAAAGGGTATTAAAAGGGTATAAAAAGTCTTACATTTAACTTGGTGAACTCAGAAACCCCAAAAAAACAATAAGAGTCATAATAGTGGTGTATTCTCCAGGTCAGGAGTATTGATCTAATCTATTATAGGCTACAACTCAGGGTCAGAAATTACCACCTGCCAGTGCAGTATTGATCTAATCTATTATAGGCTACAACTCAGGGTCAGAAATTACCACATGCTATGTGGGTAAAATTGTCAAGGCCACTTTTGCGGACAGGGAAAACACACAACAGATAGAGAAGTTTGGTAAGGTTAGTGTATAATTGGATAGAGCTACACATTTGAAAGTTGCTCAAAACTAAAATGTATTGATAGTATATTTTAGCACGTAGGCGACTGATTTCACGTATGCAGGGGTGTGTTTGTGTGTACCGTACCCTTCCACCTCCAAAAAAAATAGGGCTTCCCCTAAAACCACAGTGTAATTTGAACACTGGAATTTAACTTCCATGTAATGTTTTTTGTGTAAATATATTGAACATTGAATGACAAAATTAAATGTTGTCTAAATGACCTAAATTCATTTAGACTTCATTTAGCCCATAGATTTCAAAAGTGGCCGATAACATTTGTAGTCCAAAAAAACACAGTGAAAAAATTACATTTCAGACCGTACAACCTACTTGAAATGGTATTCCTACCAGAGAAAAAATAAAATAAAAATTGAAATACTCAAAAATTGGGAATATTGAGATATTCAGGAAATGAGCTCAGAAAAGTGAGGTGAGAATTTGGCTATCAATCTCATGTGCATAGAGTCAGAAAGTGGTTAGACTAGCTTGTTTGGAGAGCCTGGCTCTGTCCAAATAAATAAAAAAAACACACACCTACAGTACCGCCACCTATACATCTCTGTGACTAACGTTGTCTCTAGTTTGTTTAATCTGTACACAACCAGAATTATTGAAATTACAATTTGTGGTTTTACTGGCCAATTATGGTAGTCTACCATCATGCCAGTACTTATTGTATGTGCAGCATCTCCACTTGTTGCCTTTGATAAGAAAAGGCAACTGGACTTGCTATAAAATTCTTGAAGGCGTTCTGCCTCTCATCCAAAAGGCTTCTTCTGTTCTGACTGACAAGTGGGGAGTTGCAGATATTTACCCTCTGGTGGGTTGTGTCACCTGAGGGTCTTGAGTCACATGGGAGTCGTAGAGAGTCGTTTGGAGTTGTTGGGCGTCGTAGGGAGTCATAGGGAGTCGTTGGGAGTTGTAGGGAGTAGTTAGGAGTCATTGGGAGTCATAGAGAAACGTTGGGAGCCTTTGGGAGTTGTTGGGAGTCGTACGGAGTTGTTGGGAGTCGTAGGGAGTCATAAAGAGTCGTAGGTAGACCTGCACAATAAATCGTTATAAAATTGCGATCTCGATTCGCCCCTGTTCACAATATAATTTTGAAATGACTTAGAGATATATATAAATATATTTTTCCCATGACATTTTTTAATTATGTAAAGACATGTTCAAGGAGTTCAGATAGAGCCTGTATCAGGGCCATATTTAGTTCAGTGTATTATAAGTCACTATTTTTGGTAGCCTACTGTACTTAAATGGCCAGTATGTGCTTTTTTTTATTTTTTCATTGAAGCCTCTATGTTTACAGGCTTGTGCTGATGCGCAATGTGCTATAGGTGCCCAAAAAAAATCTATGTTTAGTACTGCCAATTTGTTTTGTATTGTCATGGTTCATGTGTGCAATAAACATTACACTTCATGAGAAAAAAATCATGGCAGAGAATCGTGATATCAATTCTAAGCTAAAAAATTGTGATTCATATTTTTCCCCGAATCGTGCAGGCCTAGTCGTAGGGAGACGTTAGGAGTAGTAGAAAGTCATTGGGAGTCATTGGCACATCCAGTCAAGGGTATCTCGTAGTGATACGTAACTCTGAACCAAACTTTTTCACCCAAGAAATAGTTTGAGAATGTGGCTTTCCCCTGAAACCACATCAGACTTCCCTGTGCTGTGAGAGTTAACCAGAGAGATGCATCATTCTACCAACATTTGTCAAAATCCAGTGAGTTTTGAAGGGAAACAACACTGATGTGTAATTCCTACACCACCCATGGTTCTGTTTTGTGAAACAGAAATAGAAATATAGAAATATTTTCATTATCAGCATATTATTTTGTTGATTAACCCATTACTTGTTTTATCTTTAAAATATCAGAAGATATTTCAAAAAATGCCTATCACAATTTCCTAAAGCACAAGGTGATATATTCAAATGGTTTCTTTTATTCTTTTTTCAAAAATATTCAACAGTCGGTGCAAAGTGTAATTTGTGTTTTACATTTCCTATCCTCTTCTCTCCTCTCATTTCCTCCTCTTCTCTCTTGTTCCCTCCTCTTCTCTCCTCTCTTGTTTCCTGTCCTATCCTCTTCTCTCTTGTTTTCTCCTCTCTTGTTTCCTCTCCTATTCTCTTCTCTTCTATGCTCTCTTCTTTCCTCCCCTTCTTGTTTCCTCCTCTCCTCTTCTCTGTTTTGTTCTTGTCTTGGATTTGGCCTGCTACATTTTCACAGCTCTCTCTCATTAAATCAATGTAAGATGTATTTTTAGCTGCTGCTGTCACCTCTGTACTCACTGGAAAACTGAATGTGAGTGTGTGAAACTACCAGACCCATTAAGTTGATTTTATGCAGTTAAAATCAGCACCACAGATGCCTGCCAACTTCTCTCTTTCCCTCTGTCATCCTCTTTCCTTTTTTGTGGTCAGAATCCAACCCAGGTTGGCACGGCCCTCCAGGTCTTCTATAACCTGGGAAGTCTACGAGAGACCATCAGTTCTGTAGTGGGGGGTTACAAGACCACCATACAGGACAACATCACTAGTGCTCTGGACATCAAGGGCCTGACACAGCCCACCAACCCCAGAGGTAAGACCCAAGGAGGATGGTTCTTACAGAATTTTTGCTTATACAGTACACACAGAGCAACACTCACAGACTGGATACATTGCCCTCATTTCTAAAAGGCAAAAGACAATGACATTTTATAATTTTCCAAAATAGATTAGTATACCATGGCCACAGAGAATAGTCAATTCTGGCTTGAAGGCGTGTGCTATTTTTATGGCTCTGATGTAGCGACCACATCATTGTTCTAATTAATGTGCACAATACTTCAGATAACCAGCCCTGATTAGGCTAAGGTTTCTTCCCCTGGCATTTTTCAGGACTATTTTTGAGGATTATATCACTAATAAAATAAGTCTGGTGATTCTATGTTTTTTTCACAATTCACAAAATCATAAAAAGACACAAACCAGTGAATGTATCTACTAACAAGTATTTTGTGTGTATCACAGCCTGATATATCTTCTTATTGTGCCATAGAGCTCCATTGTTGATTAAAAAAACTGAGTGGGAGGATATAAGAGCAGGTATTATTTTATTAAAAACATGATGGGACTACTTTCTTTACATGTTGCTTCAGGCTCAAGTTATTATCCAAGATAACACTCAGGGCCAGATGTACTAACGCTTTTGCGCCCATTTAAGGCGTATTTGTTTCGCAACGTGCGCGTAAAAGCATGGCGAGGGTTGTACAAACAGGCCGCACTGAGGTAAAAGTGGGAACTGAAAAAGGCAAATTGCACTTTTCCGTGTCATGCATATGCATTCACGGGAGGGTCAAGGGGAAAGTGGGAGTTTCCATAAAGAGATGGGAGGGGAAGCATAAAGTGAGCCTATTTGTGTATTCCACGTTATGTACAAAAACCTCCCGTGACAGCACGCCTCTATTTTGCGGTGAAAATTCTCCGCCTCTTAAAAGCAGGTGTAAACCAGCTGCAAGCGAGTTTCCTGGCATATGCCTCCTGGTGAAATGGCGACCGTAATCCAAGCAAGACAAAGACATAGGCCAAGGAGCTGAAAAGATTTTTGCCACAAGGATCACACTTTTTCAGTTGAGTGAACACAAAATCATTAAGGGTTACAGATTAAGCAGCAATGCAATATTACAGTTACTGTAAGAAATCAAAGATGACATTGAATCTCCGACTCAGCGTTCACATTCCATTCCATCAGTTGTTAAACTCCTCGCTACATTACAAATATTTACATCAGGATCATTTCAAACAGTCCTAGCATCAGCAGTGGGAATATGGCAGTCTGCACTCAGCCATATCATAGCACCAGTACTTCACGCTTTGCTACAGCGCAATTTACGGTATAGTGGGCGGAGAAGGGCGTTGATTACCCGATGAACTGCAGGTTTGGTAAATACGTAAGCTGAAGTATCACAGCGTGCACTTTCTGTGGGTTGGACATGACGCTGATAACGCTACATTCGCAAATGTACATACATCTGGCCCCCAGAGTTTTTGTAGCTGACTTTATGTTGGGAATGAGGGGGCAAGGGAGTGGCTGTCTTTGTTTTGAGAGTGTTCTGGGCCAATGGAAAGAGCTTCGGTCTAGTCAGAATTACATTTTAGGAGGTTTTGAGACATCCTGCTTTTTATGTCATGTAGGCAGCTATGTAGTGAGGCTAATTTCCTGGTGTCAGAACATTTACGTGACAGGTACAGCTGTGTATCATGCACGTAGCTACGGAATGAGAGGATGTGATGACGGATAATGTACCCGAAGGGTAACATGTACATGGTAAACAGAACTGGTCCCAAGATTGATCCTTGTGGTATTCCATGTTAAGTCTAAGCAGTAAATAAAGTAAATTCCCCCAACAGAAACCAAACATTTCCTGTTGGCTAAGACGAGGAAACCAGTCCAGGACAGTTCCAGTGATACACGCCCACTGTTTTAGTCTGTCTATAAGGATGAAATAGGAAACGCTACTATGAAGAAATTAAGAATTTTGTCACAGTCAGCTGGAGAAGAAATGTCCGCAGTAGCGAGAGGAGAGTTTACAAGCTGATTGATAGTATTAGACAGGATTCTCGGGCTATGCTGGTCCGTGCCTTCCTTCACCTTGTAATTGTATGAAGTAAGTAGCTATTTAAGCATCAAATAATGCACCAGCAATTTACTGGATGTTCAGCCTTTCTACAGGTTCTTTTGAGGCTACAAATTTCCTTATACATCCATGGGGTTATTTTGACAGGGGATGTAAGTAAGTTTTGAAAGGAGCAACCACGTCCAGTGTAGATAGGCATATCTGATTAAAGCCAGGCCGCCCAATTTGGGGCCTGCAGGCCAAGTCTGGCCTATGCTCCTTTTGTTTTGGCTTATCATGGCATTTAACATGATCATGCTTATTCTGCTCTTATTTTGAAAGTGCTATAAAATCCTAACTGTAGTGACTCCGAAACATACATTTTGTGCAGCTAAAAAGTTCTTAATCTGTGTTGTACGGCAATGTAAAGCACAGTGCTGTTAAACTTCCCAATAATTACTGTATGGTCAGAAACAGAAAAATAAAAACCTTAATGGAGAGACTGTCTAGATTCAAACCAAGTGTGAATTATAGGTCTAGTGTGTATCCACAGTTGTGGGTTGGATCGTGCACATGTTGGACAACATTTTAGGACTCGTTAACATTTAGGAACTCGGGTTGTAGAACGACTTGAGGTGATGTCAACATGAAAGTTAAAATCCCCAACGATCATAATTTTGTCCTACTTAACAACCACGGAGGCTAAGAATTCAGACAGTTCTGTAAGAAACGCAATGTTAAAAGTGGGGTGTTGATAAATGACAATAAAGAGAACTGGAATTAATTTCAGACCTCATTCCCTCAACCCTTTACAGAAATAAGGCTGCACTTAAAATGATTTTGGAAAATTACAGCAGGGTCTCCTCCATGGCCACTTGCCCTAGGGGAGCTAAAGCACTCATAATTTGGTAGACCCAGTTTTTAAATGGCTGTGATCACCAGTAGGAAACATTGGGTTTGGAGCAGAGAACCACGGAGGGTAGGAAAGCTGGGAAGAATTGAGAGATGGATTAACACGTTGTTGGTTTTGGTATTTTCCTTGGATTTGATGACGATAAGAAAAATATAGAATAACACCAGACTTCTGCTATGAAATTAGCAATTGAATAAATGTATCATGGTCTGAATAAAATCTTGAGAGGCATGACAGAAAAGCTCCTCTTATTGGCTCCTGCAATTGTACGACGAATCATAAATGCTTTTTTGTGTCAGCTGTGTTGTCAGTTGGGAAAATGGGATGAATCATATCACATATCAACAAACAAACAAAAAGCTTACACATAGTGAATCTGTCCCCTCAGGTGCACCAGGCAGAGCAGTTCTGCCGACACCTGGCAACACAGCAGCTTTCCGTGCTGCTCTGTGGACCAACCTGGAGAAACTGATGGACCAGATATGTGCTGCGTGCAGACAGGTACACACTCCCTGAGACCCGCTTTTATGCACATTAAAAACAAAAGCAGTCAGCAGGACTGAGATAGAAACAACATTTCCGCATATTTTCCAGGTGCAACATTTGCAGAAGGTCCTGATGAAGAAGAGAGACCCTGTAACTCACGTGTGCTTCATCGATGAGATCATCAAGGTGGGTGGGCAACCCTGCTCTGGTTTTGGTGTAATAGTAATATTTATATCTGCAATCAGGACAACAGTCACAAGGCTCCAGTCTGGCCACAGAGTTATTAAATAATAGAAAATAAAAGTTTTAGTATGAACTAGAAAATGCATTTCCTGCAGAAAATGCGTGGGAATGCTGAATAGCTGAATTGCTAAAGCTAAACTGGTTGAATAGCTTAAATCCGTAAGAAGAAGTTGAAGTAGTGAAAATAGTTTAAAAAGCGGAAATCGTTTTAATAAGTATGAATTTCATTAAAAAGTTCAAAGTTTATGCTAAACTGAACTGTTTGCTTTGAAGGTTGAATAATGACAAGATATGTAGAACATTGTGAGGTCTGAGTAGATTTTCTAACTGATAATGACTCACATATGCAGAAATATGAAACAAATTAATACTGTAATACTGTTAAAGATGAAAGTTGAAAAGGCTGAAAGAAGAAATATTTTTATTATTATCAGATATATACACTGCATAGAACAAAAAAACATCAATCTAGCTGAGATTTGAAATATATTAGGTGAAAAGAATGGGTCTGAACAATAAGAAAGAGAGGAGAGAAAGAGAGAAGAAAGGAGAGCAGGAGAGAAGAGACGAGAAGAGAGAGGAGAGAAAGAGAATAAAGAGAGAAGGAGAGAGAGAGGAAAGAGAGGAAAGAGAGGAGAGGAAAAGAAAGACAGCAACTTTGACTAAAATTGACTAAAGAGGCTGAAAGTTAAAAGACTTTGTATTATTATTAGCCATATCCATTGCGTAGAACAAACAAGCATGAGCCTAAAGAGCTGAGAGGTGGATATATTGCCTGAAAAGAAACGGGCTATATACATGGATGAAATCACAAATGACCCTGGAGGGAGAGACAGAAGAAGGAAGGGAGAGAGGGAGTGAAAGAGAGGAAGGGAGGGAGAGAGACAGACAGACAGAGAAGGAGTGATGGAAGGAGAGAGAGATTGAGAAGGATGGAGGGAGGGAGAGACAGAGGGAGGGAGAGACAGAGGGAGGGAGACTAAAGGAAGGAAGGAGGGGAACAGAGGAGGGAGGAAGACAGAGAAAAGACAAAGGAGGGAGGGAGGCATAGAGAAAGAGAGGGAGACAGGAGGGAGGGACACAGACAGATAAGGAGACAGACAGACAGACAGAGAGACACACAGACAGACAGACAGACCGAAGTGGAACGCAAATGATATAGACTGATGATCATAGTTAGTCTAGTTAGTTGACTCCTACAGCAAGCCTGGAGTAATCAGTAGACTGTCTGTGAAAGAGTTGTCATGGTTACTAAGGGCCTGGGCCATGTTTATAAACATCTCTTTGATCTGTTAACGATAGCACCTGCTCTTAATGTCTCCTGTAGCACACCGCAGCAATTCAGACACTGAGAGCGGCCTCTCAAACAAAGCCTCGGACTGGCAAAACGATAACTCCTATCAGTCAAATGATGTCATCGTGAGCACCACAAGGCCTTTGTGAACGTATCGGTATAAAATTTATGTTGATAAACTTAGAAATGTGGGCATATCAGCGATTTAAAAAAGTGGTTCGTTCAGTGTTTAGCTGGGAAATATCCACGAGTTTTAACATTGGACCCAATGGAGAAAGATTTGGACATCTTGTCATTTGGAAGCTCAACCAGCGAAAAGTGAAAGGCGTATCACAAAGCTGAGTAGAATGCCTGAAACTAGACAAAAATACCTACGTTTTGATGTATAAATTGTGTATGACAAGTAGATATTGTGGGCGTGAGAGCAGTTTACAGACAAGGAACTAAGATAATTTTTTCGAAGCTTCACCCTCTAGCTGTGATGTCATCCACTCTAAGCAGCGCAATACACACTCTGTTTAATCGATAAAATTTCCTGAAAAGATCACTACACTTAAACAGCTTTTTCTCAAAAACTGTAAAAGATATCAAACTGAAAGGTAGTAGCCGGATAGCTGAACATTTTGTGAACATTTTAAAGTTTGTTTGGCGTCTGTAGGTGAAAATATGAAGGAGCTGAAACTTTTGGGAGCAGAAGAAGATTTTAAGGAGTTGAAGCCTCCTCTCATTCACTTCAATGTTAAAAAAAAGTGTTAAAAAGCTTAAAATTTTAAAAAGTATAAATAGTAGAAAAGAAGTTGAAGAAGTCCCATCATTAGCTGAAAGAGCTGAACATTTGAAAAGTTGAATGGTTTAAATAGGTGAAAGTATGCAGAAGTTACAGAGAGCCAAAAAACGTACGGAATAATAATAAAGCGAAGAATAACTAGAAAATGCATTTCCTGCAGAAAATGCGTGGGAATGCTGAATTGCTGAATTGCTAAAGCTAACTGGATGAATAGCTTAAATCTGTAAGAAGAAGTTGAAATAGTGAGAATAGTTGAAAAAGTGGAAATCGTTAAAAAGTTCAAAGTTGACGCTAAACTGAATTGTTGGCTATAAAAGTTGAAAAATGACAAAATATGTAGAACATTGTGAGGTCTTTAGCTGAAGTTGAAGAATAGTTGAAAAAGTGGAAATCGTTTTAAGAAGTATGAATTTCATTAAACAGCTAAAAGTTGACGCTAAACTGAACTGTTTGCTTTAAAGGTTGAATAATGACAAAATGTGTAGAACATTGTGAGGTCTGAGTAGATTTTCTAACAGATAATGACTCACATATGCAGAAATATGAAACAAATTGTATGAAAAATCTTAAAGCTCAAATGCATTGCACTGCACTGCTGAAACATCTGGCAAATTTCAGAGTTGGAAGCTAAACTGCATTACCTACATAAGTGAAGAGCTTGTTAGAAAAGCTGGAAGAAATATTTTTATTATTATCAGATATAGAAACAGCATAAATCTAGCTGAGATGAGATGTGAAATATATTAGGTGAAAAGAATGGGGCTTAACAAGAAGAGAGGAAAGAGAGAAGAAGGAGAGAGGAAAAAGAGGAGAGGGAAAAAGAGAGGAAAGAGATAGAAACATTGATGAAGAGAGCAACTTTGACTAAAATTGATTAAAAAGGCTGAAAGTTTAAAGACTTTGTATTATTATCAGCCATATCCATTGGTGTAGAACAAACAAGCATGACCCTAAAGAGCTGAGAGGTGGATATATTGCCTGAAAAGAAACATATATAACATAATATACATGGATGAAATCACAAATCACAAATGACCCTGGAGGGAGAGACAGAAGGAGGAAGGGAGAGAGGGAGTGAGAGAGAGGAAGGGAGGCAGAGAGAGAGAGGAGGAGATGGGAAGGAGAGAGATTGAGAGAAGGATGGAGGGAGGGAGAGACAGAGGGAGAGGGAGAGAAGGAAGAAGGAGACTGAAGAGGAAGGAAGGAGGGGAACAGAAGAGGGAGGAAGACAGAGAGAAGAGAAAGAAGGAGGGAGGGAGGCATAGAGAAAGAGAGTGAGACAGGAGGGAGTGAGAGAGAGGAAGGGAGGGAGAGAGAGAGAGACAGAGAAGGAGTGATGGAAGGAGAGAGAGATTGAGAAGGATGGAGGGAGGGAGAGACAGAGGGAGGGAGAGACAGAGGGAGGGAGAGACAGACAGATAAGGAGATAGACAGACAGACAAACAGACAGACAGAAGTGGAACGCAAATGATCTAGCCTGATGATCATAGTTAGTCTAGTTAGTTGACTCCTACAGCAAGCCTGGAGTAATCAGTAGACTGTCTGTGAAAGGGTTGTCATGGTTACTAAGGGCCTGGGGGCCATGTTTATAAACATCTCTTTGATCTGTTCACGACCGCACCTGCTCTTAATGTCTCCTGTAGCCCACCGCAGCACTTCAGACACTGAGAGCAAGCTCTCAAACAAAGCCTCAGACTGCCCAAACTATTACTGCTATCGGTCAAATGACGTCATCCTGAGCACCACAAGGCCTTTGTGCACGTAATGGTATAAAATTTATATGGATAAACATAAAAATGTGGTCATATCAGCAATTTAAAAAAGTGGTTCGCTGTGCGTTTCGCTGGGAAATGCAAAGAAAGTTATACAGGAGAGTGAATGACGGGAGTTGTGTTACTCTTGTCGTTTGGAAGCTCAACCAGCCAAAAGTAAAAGGCGTATCACAACACTGAGCAGATTTTCTGAAACTAGACAAAAATACCTACGTTTTGATGTATGAATTGTGTATGACAAGTAGATATTGAGGGCGTGAGAGCAGTTTTTAGAGAAGGAACTAAGATAATTTTTTCGAAGCTTCACACTCTGGATGATGACATCATCACTCTAAGCAGCGCAATACACACTCTGTTTAATCGATAAAATTTCCTGAAATGATCACTAAACTTAAACAGCTTTTTCACAAAAACTGTAAAAGATATCAAACTGAAAAGATACGTTTGGATAGCTGAATATTTTGTGAACATTTTAAAGTTTGTTTGGCGTCTGTAGGTGAAAGTATGAAGGAGCTGAATCTTTTGGGAGCGGAAGAAGATTTTAAGGAGTTGAAGGCGCCTCTCATTGACTTTAATGTTAAAAAAAAGTGTTAAAAAGCTGAATATTTTAAAAAGTATAAATAGTAGAAAAAAAGTTGAAGAAGTCCCATCATTAGCTGAAAGAGTAAAGAATAACAATAACAAGAATAACAATAGGTGGAATGCTGTAGAACAGCATTCCCCCAATAAAGAACAGGATAACAATAGGTGGAATGCTGTAGAACAGCATTCCCCCAATTACTTTTCATGTTTCTCACAATCACTGTACATTCATGCCTGCTGTCGCCTCTAAGTCACCATCTAGTACACATTACACAGAAGACCATACATGACAGCTTAATTATATGACCAGTACTCCTAGGCAGGAATACTACTACCTGACCCCAGGTTATTATGTGTGTTCATTTGATGAAGCACAACTTTGTTAGACAATGTATGCACAATTTAAACTAAAATAGCTTTCAGTATCAAATGAGTTTTAAAGGGGTGATAGAATGATTATATAGGGTATTTTACACTGTTCCTTAAGGTCTCCTAATAGGGTATGTAACATTGGTTGGGCTGAAAATTGCCCGAATGCTATTTTATTAGGCCCTTAACTACCCTGTGAATATGGCTCTATTTGGAACAAGAGCTTTTCTTCCAAATATGGTATGCTCATTAATATTCCGAATGAGCTACGTGCTGATTGGTTTGAGCAAACTACAAAGAAACACATGGGAGACTCTCATATTTCAGACACTGCAAAGTTATACATTGTTTATCGGGCTATTCCATTACAAAATTCACTTATGAAACTTTTTTATGCAAGAAATCAACTATGTAAAGCTCAAATATGGGCCGCTTTACAAAAATGGATGGCTAATTGCGCCGGTGCTACCTGTGTTGCTGCCTCGCCGCCCGGCCTGCCTTCCTTCACAGACCCCGGCCTGCTATGAGGTACTTGGAGCTGGCAGCCCACTGCACTCCATACCTGCGCAAAGTCACCGTCTCTTGGGCTAATGACAACCAAATGCCCCTGCCCTGACAGAGCTCCAGGGCTTGCAACTCCCCTCTTCCTGCTAGCTAAATTCCCGGTGTATGTGAGTGAGAGCGCGGTCAGCGAGCTTGTTACGCCAGCAATCTCTTACCACAGGTTTCAGTTAATCTTTTAATGTGTGTAATTATAATGTGTTGAGTTATTTAAACAAACGATTGGGGAAATAAACGCCGCTTGTCCGCGAGTCCCATTGATAGAGCCTGCGGCTGGATGTAGATTTGTAGCTACAAATCACGGATAGTTAGCTTCATTTTCGGCGTCATTCCAAGTATATTTACAGTTTAAATTTCATCACGCCACGTATACAACATCTAGCTACATGTCTTATGAAGTTAACAACGGCGTCAGATTTCAAATTAATGAATATTTGTGAAGAGTAGGGCTTCCGTTAGCTGCTACTGTCCCTTCAATCCTAGCTACCTGTGTAGCTACAAATCACGGATAGTTAGCTTCATTTTCGGCGTCATTCCGAGTATATTTACAGTTTGAATTTCGTCACGCCACGTATACAACATATAGCTAAATGTCTTATAAAGTTAACAACGGTGTCCGATTTCAAATTAATGAATATTTGTGAAGAGTAGGGCTTCCGTTAGCTGCAACTGTCCCTTCAATCCTAGCTACCTGTGTAGCTAGCTACAAATCACAGATAGTTAGCTTAATTTTTGGTCGTAATTCGAGTATATTTACAGTTTGAATTTTGTCACGCCACGTATACGACATCTAGCTAAATATCTCATAAAGCTAACAAGTGTCCGATTTGAAGTTAATGAATATTTGTGAATTTCAGAGGAATTCTAAGAGGAGGCTAGCTAGCTCTCATTGATAGAGATACATCCAGCAGCAGGCTCTATCAATGAGACTCGCGGACAAGCAGCGTTTATTTCCCCAATCGTTTGTTTAAATAACTCAACACATTATAATTACGCACATTAAAAGATTAACTGAAACCTGTGGTAAGAGATTGCTGGCGTAACAAGCTCGCTGACTGCGCTCTCACTCACATACACCGGGCATTTAGCTAGCAGGAAGAGGAGACTTGCAGGCCCTGGAGCTCTGTCAGGGCAGGGGCATTTGGTTGTCATTAGCCCAAGAGATGGTGACTTTGGCGGGTGCTATGGAGCTCGGCCAGTCGTGGCGCAGCTCCAAGTACCGTCAACAGCTGGCGGGGTTTGTGAAGGGGGTACAGGCAGGCACTGGCCAGCTACGCCAGCACCAGCGCTGAACTCCGACACACAGTCGGACAAAATTTGCAATTAGCCATCCATTTTCGTAAAGCGGCCCATATTTGAGCTTTACATAGTTGATTTCTCGCATAAAAAATTTCATAAGTGAATTTTGTAATGGAATAGCAGAGATCTGCGTGACCTAGCTAGATTCAGAAGACTACCTGATCTTAGGTCAGTTGTGTAGCCTATGTAAATGTTGGGGTGTGACCGTTCTCTTAATACACCCATGGGCTGACAAAGGTTCCGGTTTTTGGGAGGTTGACGTCAACTTCCAGCTTTGTTGAGATTCGCCCGTTTTCAGCGGCAGTTTCAAAATATGAGATTTTCATAGTAAAGGGGTGTCAATGGGATTTTGAGCTTCTATGTATGTCCTATTTACCCACCGAACTGTCGTTATTCAACTATGACTATGTAAAATCGGTTTTGCATTCTATCACCCCTTTAATGAAAATGTTCAAATCAAGAAGATTGCTTTCACATTTTAGAATGCGTTGTTTTAAACAGACATTTTATAAACTGAAACATGGAGGATACAAGCTTGATGTTGGAAGCAAAAGCTTCATAGTCACGGGCTTCCGGTGTAGCGCTGAAGCAGATGGCTGCTTGAAATAACGTCTCCAGACCGGTCGATTGTAATCCCCTGGAAATTACACTTGGGAAGTTAAAAACAAGCGGAAGTTTAACATGGAAGGGGAGAAGCAAAAAAGGGCTAAAAATAAAGCAGGCTCCAGACGTGAAAAAGGAGAAACAACCGGAGATATGGACGCCGGCGAAGACGGTAATGGAAATAATGGCGAGGCCAGGAAAGCAAGCGAAGCAGTAGCTAGCTCTGGTATACAGACCATTCGAGACGAAATACAAGCATTTAGAGCGGACTTAAAAAATATGGGTGCATTTCGACTCTCGCTTCGGGATGATATGCGGAATGAGCTGAACGAGCTTAGACAAGAAATTAATCAGAAATTTAAAGACTTCTAAGGTGAACTGCAAACCACGAACAGCAGAGTGACGGAAGCAGAAGAACGCATCGCCGACATGGAAGAATGGAATGTGGCAGCAAGTGACGCACTCCTTGAAGTGTTGGAGAATCAAGATGCTCTGCAAACAAAGTTAACCGACATAGAAGCTCGCTCTAGACAGAATAACCTCCGCATTTACGGAATCCCGGAGGGATCCGAGGGAAGCAACCTACTAGAGTTTGTGACGAGGCTTATAAAGTCGGAGCTTGGCCTGCTGTCCACGGAAACGGAGATTGGAATACAGCGCTGCCACAGAGCACTTGCACCAAAGCCTCCCCGCGACGCACCACCCAGATCGCTGGTTCTTTGCTTCCAGGAGTTTAGAGTGAAAGAACAAGTACTGCACACAGCATGGAAGAAGAAAGAAATTCGATTCGAAGGAAAGAGGATATATTTCGACTCTGACTACCCTCCAGAAATATTGAAAAGGAGGAAGGAATATGTGGGGATTTTAAAGGAGCTCAAGTCCAAGGGTATTCGATTCCAAACGCCATACCCAGCAAAGCTGAGAGTTTTCTTTGAAAATGGTACCCAAACCTACGAGAATGCAGCAGAGGCTGTTAAAGACTTGAAGAAGAAAGGATTCTCTCTTGATAACTTCAAGGAGCCTGAACCAAGACAGCGGAGACTTGCAACGTGGGGAAGAACAGGGGCAAACCGACGCCACCAAGCTACCGTAGATCAAGAACAGATACGGGAGAAGTTACGAGGTTTCCACCGTGTCACTCCGGGACCAACTGATGATAATATTGATGTGTGATATTCGCATAAAATCAACGGGAATCGATTGTGTGATTATGATGTCTGCAGCAGGAGCCGTAAACCTCTAAGACAGCACATCCAGATGAGCGATATTGTCTGTTATTATAAGGTAACGTTAGACCCTAAAGCTTTTTTAGACGATCTAACCCCGAGAAACCAGAGTCTTAAATAAAAGGGTTAATATTCCGTTAATGTATCTCCTTTCAAGTGAGCCTGCCTGAGTTGAATCTTTAAACCGGTTAAGTGGGGTCAGCTTAGAAATTGCCGGTGCATCGAATATCTTGAGAGTATTTTATTTTGCACTGATGAGAGGCCCTTGATGGACACAAGGATTTCCTCTCAAATTGAGGATCTACTATTAACCTCGGACTTGGAAGTCTTCTTTCTATTTTCATTTTATTTTACTGTTTTCTTTGTTATGATTGTTCGTACATTGTTCGCTCTATTTATTAGGTTGTCATGGGAAACGTTATATAAAGGAGTGCGAATTAAAACCAGTAAATGCATGGTCAGGAATATAAAATAATTACACTTAATGTCAATGGGCTACATAATTTGATTAAAAGGAGTAGAATTATTGCAAAAATGAAACAAGAGAGAATACAGGTAATTATTTGGCTAGAGACCCATTTATCTCCACCAGAACACGAGAAACTAAAGAAACTGGGTTTTCAAAATACTTATTACTCATCCCATAAATCAGGACGAAGGAGGGGAGTGGCTATCTTGATTCCTAATGCAGTGAATTTTTAATTTAAGTCCAAAATTGAAGATAAAGAGGGAATATATATATTAGTTAAAGGTAAATTAGATAATAAAGAAGTAACGTTACTTAATGTATATGCTCCACCAGGACACACTAAATCCCTTTTTAAGAAAATATTTGATTTAATAGCTACAGAATCCTATGGAACCCTTATATTTGGTGGGGATTTAAATGTGCAACTTCAGCCTGGGCTTGATACAACTAATCCCTTCAAAAAGAAAAATTAAAATACTAAAATGGTTCAAAGAACTGGGTTTGATGGATATATGGAGAGAACAACACCCAAGGGAGAAACTATTTACATTTTATTCTGCAAGCCATTCTATGTACTCAAGAATTGATTATCTATTTATGTATAACTCAGATAGACATAAAATTAGGAATTGTAATATTGGTACTACGGATGTATCAGATCACTCACGGGTATATCTTACTCTACATTTAGATAATCAACAGAAAAATACACTTTGGAGATTAAATACGAGTATCTTGAATGATACAGCGATACAGAAGCAGATTGTGAATGAATTTGAAATGTATCTCCAATGCAATGATAATGGGGAAGTATCTCCAAGTACCCTGTGGGATGCCGCAAAAGCTGTAATACGAGGCAAACTTATTGCTCTAACTGCTTTTCGTCAAAAAAAGAAACAAAAAAGATTATTAGCTAAATGGGATTTATGATGAGGAAATAGAGAGACAATTCAAATTCGCTAAACAAAGGTATTACGAAACAGGACCTAAAGCAATGAAACTTCTATCCTGGAGGATAAAGAAACAACAGGCAAAAAATACAATTTATAAAATTAGAAACACTTAGACCCAAAAGGTATGTAATAGGTTAAAAGATATTTAAGAAGCTTTTGAATTATACTAAAAAGATTTATATACTCAACCACATAGGGCCGATACTCCAAGTATAAAAAGAATTTTAGATCAGATTTTAGATTGATTCCAATGGGAATAGGAGAACAACAGAAAGAACTGAAAAACAATAGCGAAAATCATTAACTGGGCCATAATCAAAGCGCAAAGCAAAGAAGCCACCAGGCACAGATGGTTATCCGTTTGCAATGGTACGTACAAATATTTAGACCCCAAGTAATACCTATATTGCTTAACTGCTTTAATCATATATTAAGAATAGGTGAAGCCCCTCGGTCATGGAGAGAAGCGGTAATTTCAGTTATTCCAAAGGAAGGGAAAGATAAGAAGGAATGCAGTTCATATAGACCGATATCAGTCCTAAATGTGGACTATAAATTATTTGCTTCAATCTTATCTAAGAGATTAGAGGTGATTATCCCTGAGTTAGTGGATCTTGATCAAACTGGCTTTATACAAAACAGGCAAACGCAGGATAATATAAGGAGAGCATTGCAAGTAATGACTCATGTTGTAACAGAAAATATAAGCGCAATGTTGATGAGTATAGATGCTGAGAAAGCTTTCGACTCTGTCGGATGGGACTTCTTGTATCAAGTATTGGCAAGATTTGGGTTTAAAGATAATTTTATTCAATGCATTAAAGCATTTTACTCCTCACAGTAGCTAGGATAAAAATTAATGGTCACTTATCTGAAACAATCCATTTGGAAAGAGGAACACGTCAGGGCTGCCCCCTAAGTCCGGCTCTGTTTGCCCAGTTCATTGAGCCTTTGGCCCAAGCAATAAGAGAGGATTCAGAGATAAAAGGGATCTCGATTAGGGGAGATGAACATAAGATCTGTATGTATGCAGGTGATGTCCTATTGTTTCTGACTAATCTAAAGTCGAGTATTCCTAACCTGATGACTCTTTTAAAAACATATAATTTATATTTTTTCACAGCTAATGAACCGTATGACGTAGAGTCTTGTGTGAGCTATCGTTGAACTCGGCTGGGAGTTCCCTTTTCATTGGTGACGGTTTGCGGCATCTGAGTGCTGCGCAAATGCACGGTCGCAAGAAGCGGCGTCCGCCGGTAACCACGACGCACAGAGGCGCGAGGGCCCGTCCATCGCTGCTCGCAGCTTTAATTGTTTCTTTCTATTATTATTTTCCCGTCAAATGAATTGGCTTTTTGAGGGGCTTAACATATTCAAAAACTCACCAAATTTGGCGGTCGCATCAAGTCTGGTGAAAATTTACGTATTTTAATAGTTTCGGGAATAGGCGCACAAAAATGGCTCGCTAGCGCCCCCTAGAAAGTTAAGAAAATTGAGCCCCTGCAGTGCGTTTAACGTAGACTCACAAAACTTGGTACACATATGTAACATGTCAAGATGTACAAAAAACTTCATTAGAGCCATACCCTAAACCCAACAGGAAGTCCGCCATTTTGAATTAAATGTTCGAAATTAGTGTGATTTTGGCCATTTCCACATGTCGTACTTTAACGAACTCCTCCTAGAGATTTCATCCGATCAACTTCAAACTCGGTCTGTGCCATCTTAAGAAGTTAAAGATGAAAAGTTGTTAAAAGAAAAACTTTTCGTCATAGGGCGTGGCCGTGGCGGGCAGCCATTTTGTGCGTTTCGCCGCCGAAACAGGAAGTGGGTGTAACTCGAGTGTACGTTGTTCGATTACCTCGAAACCTTTCACGATTCATAAGAGTCCAACCCTGAGGACAAACAAAGGCCGATATTTACTTAAAGTCATAGCGCCCCCTAGTAGCAATAGGAAGTAGGCCTAAAAGTCAAGGTGCTATACTTTAACGAACTCCTCCTAGAGATTTTATCCGATGGACTTCAAACTTGGTCTGTACCATCTCAACACCTTAACGATGAAAAGTTATTAAAAGAAAAACTTTTCGTCAGACGGTGTGGGCGTGGCGGCCATTTTGAGTGTTTAGCGATGAACGAAGAAGTTGTTGTAACTTGAGTGTACGTTGTCGTATCTGCCCGAAATTTCTCACAATTGACAAGGGTCCAGGCCTGAGGACACCTACAGGCCAAAATTGACTTTTGGTCATAGCGCCCCCCGCTGGCATCAGGAAATCTGCCTTATATGACAAACATCATCCGATTTATATGAAACTCAGAATGTGTGGTCTACATGTGATACTGATCCGCCCCCTATAATATGACCACACCCACTTACTCAGGCCCGCCCCCTTTCATAACATTTCAACCGTTTAAGGTAGAGTCTTGTGTGAGGTGTCATTGAACTCAGCAGAGACTTCATTCTTCATTGGGGATGGTTTGGCCCGCCCCCTAAGCTTTAGCCACGCCCCCTTTTATAACTAATGACCCGTTTGATGCAGACCCTGGTGTGAGGCATCATTGAACTCAGCACAGACTTCCTTTTTAATTGGTGATGGTTTGACCCGCCCACTAGGGTTAAGCCACGCCCCCTTTCATAACTTTTGACCCATTTAAGGTAGAGTCTTATGTGAGGTATCATTGAACTCAGCAGAGACTTCCTTTTTAATTGGTGATGGTTTGCCACGCCCCTTTTCACAGCTAATGAACCGTATGACGTAGAGTCTTGTGTGAGCTATCGTTGAACTCGGCGGGGAGTTCCCTTTTCATTGTTGACGATTTGCGGCGTCTGAGTGCCGCGCAAATGCACGGTCGCAAGGAGCGGCGTCCACCGGTAACCCTGACGCGCGCAGAGGCGCGAGGGCCCGTCCATCGCTGCTCGCAGCTTTAATTTATAACTTTAAACCCAATCTGCATATAAGACGACAATATGGTTTCAATTGGAAATCTCAGTCAATAAAATATTTGGGGATAACTCTAACAAAAGATATATTGAAACTCTTTGAAAGTAATTATGGTCCTATTAATAAGGAGGTAAAATCTGATATTTCTAGATGGACTCTGCTTCCATTAGATATGAGTAATCAAATAGAAATAATTAAAATGAACGTGTTACCACGGATACTTTATTTTTTTCAATCACTGCCACTGGAAGTATTGCAAAAACAGTTTAATGAATGGGATGGTATGATTTCAAGGTTTGTCTGGAATGGTAGAAAACCTAGAATAAAGTTTAAAACTTTGCAGTTGACAAAAGAAAAGGGAGGGAGAGCTCCCGGCATACTTGGAAATAAAAATTTAGCTGAAAGGAGCTAGAACAAATTGAGTACTTGGACTGTATTTTCATTGAAGGTATGGTTCAGAGTACTGAAGAAATTGAAATTAGAGAATCAAACTGGAGTTTTAAGTTGGATAGCATAGACCCAGGTTTTGGACCGGCTAAGGTAGATGAGAGATTTAAGCAGTGGATGTGGAAAGGAATCACATCTTACTGTTTGGTCATCTTTAATGGGAAATTACAGAGTTATCAGACACTTTCAAATACATTTGGACTAGAAAAGCAGGATTTTTATAGATATTTGCAGGTCAGAGATTATTTTAACAAAGAGTCTGACTCACAAATAACAGATGAAGACTGGACAGACATATGTATGATACAGGCAAATACGACAAACTCAAGATCCTGGAGGGAATTTGGATGGAAGAATTTAGTAAGATTTTTTATAACTCCCAAATTAACAGCACTTCATACAGGCTCACAGAGCCGTGGCCTTTGCTGGAGGCAATGTGATACCCCGATGGCTAATCACTATCATATTTTCTGGGCATGCCCAAAAATGAAATTGTTTTGGCAAGGAGTAGTGGCAGAGATTGAGAAAATATTGGGGGTAGAGGTTGATTTTTCGTTCAATACTATATATTTAGGTAAAATACCAGGAAATGTTTTAGATAAGGATAAATATTTATTAAAAATAATGCTTGCAAGCAGTAGGAAAGCAATAACCCGTAAATGGTTGCAGGTTGACCCTCCAACTAAGGATCAATGGCTAGGGATCGTAAACGAAATATACAGTATGGAGAGACTTACATTTATATTAAGGCTCAAATTTGACAAATGTAACAAGTTGTGGGAAAAATGGATTATGTATTTAAACCATTGAGGAAAGTGTGATATTGTATATCAAGATGTTGGAATTATGTTGTGATACTGTTTGAGCATCCATGATAACTTTGTGTTCTTTGTTCCAATAAAAAAAATAAAAGCTTCATAGTCACTTGGCATGTGTCCATTATACCTAAAAAAAAAAATTAAAATATATATATATATATATATATTAATAGTGTCCAATCATAACAGAAGTTATCACTGGAATTTGTACGAATTAATGAGACAAATAAGAAATTTAAACTTTTAACAGGCATTTAACATCTCTGTGATGTCACTGTTGGGGCTGAAACTCACAAGTTTGAAAATATCGTATTTAGGGCTGGGTACCAAATACAATACATTTTAAGCACCGACCAAATTGCCCATCGGGGGTAAAAAGAATACAGCAGAGGCAGGGATATGTAGACCAGAAAGGGGGACATTTTGGGTACTGGTATTGAATATTTTTGTACGATACCAAGCCCTAATTGTATTAAGATGAAACATCGGAAATCTCTTTGAAAAAAAATCTGAGCGGGCCTTTAAAGGGGAACTATGCAGTTTTTTTTTTTTAGCTTAATTTACTTTAACTGAACAGCGTCGGAGTCACTAGAATGGTTATATGACTTTTTTTCGGGTTGAATGGTGGTCGTCTCGCTTCCCCCTAGCGCCTGTGAACGGAAAAACCACCCTTGCAACTTTCGACTGGTTAGCATCAGGAAGTATTGCGTGATATCAGGAATTGCTGCACACATCCAGAAACCGGCTAGCTATAAGAACAAGGTAGCGATGGAGTTTTTCATACTATCGTCATGGCTGAGCCGGCAAAAAAGAAGCAGAAAGCTAGGAAAGCATTGTCGGAGGAACAGAGAAAGAGGAAACGGCAGACTGACCGAGAGAGGAGTCAGCAGTTATATCTATTCCGAAGCTGTAGGGGGAGCTCTATAGAGAAACCTGCGAAGAAATGGCCAAAACTCTATAGCGCCCCTTTAAAGGCAATGTAGAGCAATTTGTGATGAAAAATTGGAAATGGGAAGATAGCAAAAAAGCAAGAAAGAAAGCCGCAGGCTCCCAGCCCACAGGCCGGTCACTTAACAGTAGAGATGGTCCGATAACATTTTTTGCTTCCCGATACCGATTCCAATACCTGAACTTGCCTATTGACCGATACCGAGTACCGATCCGATACCAGTGTGTCATATATTTGATTATGTTTTAACAACTGTATACTACTATCCCTGTATGGATGTGATATGATTTCTATCTTTGTTGTCGGTCTGGCTCAGGTTAAACTCTTTGTGAAACATGAACAAACACAAACAATGAATGCCCCAGAACTATTATGCAGTTTGACCGTCAGTTATAACGGAAAAAGAACATGAATAAACTACTTTAATGTAGATTTTCTTTAGGGCTTTATTACGTGGTATCTGATCGGTGCATACACTCCAGTACTTCCCCATACCGATACCAGCGTTTTAGGCCGTATCGGAGCCGATACAGATACTGGTATCGGATACTGGTATCAGTATCGGAACATCTCTACTTAATAGTAGTATCAATAGTAATCATGGCAGCCATTAAAGGACAAATCCATCTATGTAAATGTCTTTCATAATGCAAATAACGTTATATCTTTCAGAGCTGACATTTCCGACCATAGACCGGTTTTATACAGTCTATGTTGTAGACATATATAGTTTCCGACTGGGAACCCAGAAATTCCGACATTCCACGTCAAATTGAACACAACATAGTCCGTACCCCTCGCCTGGCATCACAGCGGTACTGAAAGTCGGAAGAAAGTGGCAGAGACCTATTTGATTATCACTGTTTCAGATAAAAGCAAGTGCCTCGCAGTGGAAGGTGGTAAAATATGTGGACAATTTATTAAAGGGAAAAATCCCACGAATTTGAAAGTACATTTGAGAAGCGCACACAAGGAGGCTAACCTAGCTTACCTTAACAATGTAAGGGAGAACGCAAAGCCCCCTTTCCCCGAAATAGAAGCTAACCCTTGCTCAAGGCATGGATGTATGGGGCCAGGGCCAGGCAGCATGACGGAAACAACCGTAGGACAGAAACAGAAGCTAACCCCGGTACAACTCCCGGTACAACTCCGGTTTGCGCCGGATTTGTCCTTTAACACATCATCATGACTATCATCAGCGTCTCACTCTCTTACCTCCACAGAAACCTAGTTGTACAACTCAGAGCGTGAGACTGTTACTATGGAAACAAAGCTCTCACCAATTACCCAGAGGCGGCGGTGTGAGTTGGAGACCTAATGACATGTCTAAATGCAAGGCTCCGCAGCAGGACAGCTGCACTATCGCTCTGCCATGTGTCCACAGAACACAGTCGAACACATTGTTCTACTGTCAGCGGTCACATCTTACAGTAGCTGCATCAAAATAAATATATTTACACTGGAGGAGGAGATACAGAGAAGCACCCGAGAAGAGCTCTAACTCATTATGAGGAAGAACATATTATTATATAGTCAACCCAGTCATCCCCAGGGATTTTTTTATGCCTAGTTACACAGGTCAGTACTGTACACTACTGTGCACTTTTTCTCTCCTCAGTCCGGGTATCACTTATTTTGTCCTCGCCTCGATCCTGGTTTCTTCATGTAATAGGAATTAAGTCAGCGCCCACTCATTCTACAGGGAGAGACAAACCGACTCTGGTGGACAGACCTGGAGAAGATCATTCCTACTTTATTTCCTCCTGGTTTGAATATTGTAGTTTCTGACATTCAGCTCTCAGCTGCTACTGCTACTGCTCATGCAGAACACCCTCCGAGAGATAAGACTGTATTACTCTGGTCCCTGCTGCCAGGCTCTGGTTTCCTGTCAGTTTTACAACTACATTTTTGGATATTAATGCTGGTTGTGAGAGTAGTGTGTACATGAACAATGTTTACATGAACTGAACTGTGGGGATCAAAGAAAAGCCTCACAGTATCTATATAACAGGCTTCTTTTAGCGCATCCAAAGAAAAGTTTTGGTCGACACCACGTGGTGCTATAGTGTGATCACGCACCGGCTTCAAAACTCTGATTTGAAGTCAAAAAGCTGCTTAATTTCTTGATTTAAGGTCTGGGCCCTCATCTGTAGTAATTCTAAATTAGTGTTTTTATTCTTACTCTTACATTGATGTAGTTATTGTAAAACTATTTTAGACAAGAGTTTTTATAATGAAAGTTAATTATTCTGTTTTGTTCTGAAGCAACCATACATGCCATAAAGAATGTGAATAGCTGAACATTCCAGTCATATGTTATTCTCAAGCTACATTTACATTGTTACGTTTTGGTAGTTAAGCAGAGTTTTGAGCCAAAAGCGTGCGCACAAGTGTTTTTATCTCCAATCGAAGAACTAATCTCCGTTTAAACTAACACGCCCAAACCTCATATCTCATCAACACTCTCGTATACTGGGCATAAACAGGAGGCAGCATGTATAGTCCGCCCGCTGCTGGTAGTTGCCATGGTAACGTTAGTAGCTTAGTCTCAGAGAACGAGACGACATGACCCATTTAGGCGGAAAAATATTGGTGTTGGTGTCTGTGTTGCCAAAGGTCTGCGGCCGTTGAGACTGAAACACAACCCCGCAGATTCCAAACCAAAAGAGGTCAGGAGTCTTTCCAAATGTCTCTGGTTTAGGGGCTCGTATTAGCACCAGAGCAGGGGGAATGAGAGGGGGAAACTCATTTTCGGCCAGATGTCCGTCCCCTTCCCCTTCCTTTGTGTTGGCGTTCTAACCTCCGGTGGATTTGTGAGGACCGTGGTTAACTGCTCCTCAGATCTCTGCAGGGTAAATCCAGACAGCTAGCTAGACTATCTTTCCAATCTGAGTTTTCTGTTGCACGACTAAAACTACTTTTGAACATACACGTTCCACCAAAACAAGTTCCTTCCTGAGGCTATTTTGCAGAGGCACCGTGGCTCCGTCCGGCACTTAGCACTGCCCAAGACGATTGTGATTGGTTTAAAGAAATGCTGAACGTGCTCCTGGAATGCTTTGTGGACTAAACAGACCTTTCTCCACAGTGCTTTTGGAGGAAGGTCTGGCAATGCGAGACTAGAGGAGAATACACAGACACACATGTCCAATCCCATTAAATAATTAAAGAACTTTCCTTCAGGCTCAGTGTGTTGAACTGGGAGCGTGTGTTGGTGTGTATGACAACACTTATGCTCTTTTTCTTCTCTATTAGTAGTTACACAGAGCTGTTGTCCACAGGCTTTGAGTTTGGTCGGTCTAATATTTTATGATGAAGGTTGTCTGCACTAACTAACCCAGTGATAGCAGTACTAAAGGGGTGATAGAATGATTATATAGGGTATTTTACACTGTTCCTTAAGGTCTCCTAATGGGGTATGTAACATTGGTTGGGCTGAAAATTGCCCGAATGCTATTTTATTAGGCCCTTAACTACCCTGTGAATATGGCTCTATTTGAAACAAGAGCTTTTCTTCCAAATATGGTATGCTCATGAATATTTAGAATGAGCTACGCGCTGATTGGTTTGAGCAAACTACATAGAAACACATGGGAGACTCGACAGCAGGTCTCATATTTCAGACACTGCAAAGTTATACATTGTTTGTCGGGCTATTTCGTTATTAAATTCACTTCTGAGACTTTTTAAAGCGAGAAATCAACTATATAAAGCTCAAATATGGACCGCTTTACAAAAATTTATGGCTAATTGCAAATTTGGTAAAACTGTGTATTTGAGTTCACAGTTGCCTTCCTTCACAGACCCCAGCCTTCTATGAGGTACTTGGAGCTCCGTCAAGGCTGGCAGCCCACAGCATGGACTAGCAAACGCCGCTGCCCTGACAGAGCTCCAGGGCCTGCAACTCCCATCTTCTCTTACCACATGTTGAACACATGTCACGCCACGTATACAACATCTACCTAAGAGTCTTTATAAAGCTAACAATGGTGTCCGATTTCAAGTTAATGATTTTTTATGAATTTCAGAGGAATTCTAAGAGGAGGCTAGCTAGCTCTCATTGATAGAGCTACATTCAGCCGCAGAGACTCGCGGACAAGCAGCGTTTATTTCCCCAATCGTTCGTTTAAATAACTTAACACATTATAATTACACATTAAAAGATTAACTGGAATCTGTGGTAAGAGATTGCTGGCGTAACAAGCTCGCTGACCGCACTCTCACTCGCACACACCTGGCATTAGGAAGAGGGGAACTGCAGGCCCTGGAGCTCTGTCAGGGCAGCGGCGTTTGGTAGTCCATTAGCCCACAAAGCGGTGACTTTGCGCGGGTATGAAGTGCCGTGGGCTGCCAGCCTAACGGAGCTCAATCGAGCTCACAGCAGGCCGGGGTCTGTGAAGGAAGGCAGGCCAGGCGGCGAGGCAGCTACACAGGCAGCACTGGCCGCTGAACTCCGACACACAGTCGGACAAAATTTGCAATTAGATATTTTTGTAAAATGGCCCATATTTGACCTCTACATTGTTGATTTCTCGCATAAAAAAGTCTCAAGTGAAGTGAATTGTAAAATAGCTGATGAACAATGCAGGGCTTAAAGTGAAAAAAAAATCCTGAGCCTGAAACTTTTTTGGAAGGGGGGTAAATTCCTTACATTACACATCACAATCACAACTTTGCATTGTTTAGCTTTTCATAAACTCTTGGACAAATAACTAAGGCATTAAAATGGGTCAGGAGTGAAAAAGGTGAGAAGGATATTACCCCTCTAGGGGGGTCCGGGGGCATGCTCCCCCGGAAGAACATTTTAAATATTCCACATTTTAAAGCATCAATCTGATGCATTTTGAGATGCATTTTTTCCAACCAACAGTGTAATATTTCAATATGCACCCATTAAAGTTAATTTGACTAGCAAAACAGTTAAAGTCCTTCTGACATTACACAATAATAAAAGTCATAATTTTTAAAAACTAAAAAGTTTTGTATCAATTTTTTACTTCTTCCAAGAGTCAATGTGGATTTATTTGCAATAATATCATAATCCTAAAATGAATCATTGTGAAAACTAAACTTTACTACTTTGGCCAGGTCCTCATCAAAAAAGCGAATTATTACATTCATGATTTTGTCCATGTTGATATTAGCTGCTTTATTTACATTTATTAAAAACATTGCATTGTTTATCTTTTCACATAGCTAGACGTCTAAACTCTGGGACAAGGCCGTTATGTTTAAATACCTGCCATGCTGATTCCAAACAGACAGCTTTGTCAAGGCAGTTTGGGCTTCAGATAGCTACAGTGAACGTGCACACACGTATTGTTTGTATCACGGTCGGTCAGTGAAGGAACAGTCGCAGTCGCAACGGTAGCGGTCATTGCCGGTAACGTACTCATGACAGAGTGCACGGACCGAAGCTTTGTTACTAGCAAGCACTGTCTTACCGCTGCTGTCGTCCAGTGTCTTCCTTCAACATACGCTGCAGAAGCACCCGGCTTCCTCAATTTGAGGCACCAAGTGCTAAACAGCTTCCCGACTCCACCCTTTTCCTCTTGTCCTCTATTCATGCCCAACGGCATTTATTTTAACTCCTTTCTCAATTAAAGCTGTATCTACATGCTCAAAGTTTGATAAACTGCATCCATTTTTTTAGCCGCGTTACCACGGAGACCACACCGCACTCTCTTTTCGGCAAAGGCCTGCCCTAATATACATCTGATTGGCTAGAACTCGTTTCATTGGTAGGTGGAAGTTCGATGATTGATTAACACAGCGCATCAAAAACAAATCCCATGTGGACTTTTTAATTTCTTTTTTTTTCTAAAATATTCATATGCCAGAAAACAACCCTGTGTTAGTTAGAGCTGCGTTCCTCTTATATGATTGGTATGTGAAATCAATTGACTCGAAAATATTAAACCGCATGCAAGTTTATTTATTTTTCCTCACGGCCGCACGCCGGAGATCCGGCACGGTGCCGTAATACTTTAAGCCCTGACAATGTATACAATTTCTGAGATCTGCCCAACCTAGAGTCAGAAGACTAACTGATCTCAGGTCAGTTGTGTAGCCTATGCAAATGTTGGGTCGTGACAAAGAGAGAGACTAGAGCCAAATGAGGAGGAGCCCCATAGTTGACGTCAACTATGGGGCTTGTTGAGATTCGCCCGTTTTCAGAGGCAGTTTCAAATTGTTAGATTTGCAGAGAAAAGAGGTGTCAATGGGATTTAGAGGTTCTATGTATGTCCTAGTTACCCACTAAACTGTCATTATTCAACTATGACAAGGTAAAATCGGTTTTGCATTCTATCACCCCTTTAATGATGGTTGTGACCTATAGTGATCATTGTAATTACCTTATTAAATACTGTGATTGCAACGATAAAGGATTATTTGTCTCAATTTCAAAATAAATTGTTTCATTGCACTTTTGCACATCAACACAAATTTCAGTTAGTTCACAAAAGAGCCATTTTCTAGAGCGTTAACTTCAGCTATTATTGTTTTGTAATTTCAAATTATAAAACGATCATTGCTGTGTTGTTTTGGAGTGCAGCTACCATCCTGAGACCACATTTCAGTTTGGTTTACAACACAAAACACCCAAATGCTCTCCGCTTGTATCTCCACCTCAACTGCTAATGTCCTTCCTCAAACCTCTGCATTCAGATGTTTGAAGCCAGTCTGCAAGTCTCTTTTTTGGGTACAAAAGGTATCAGACAGAAGGTGTTTCCTATCAACTCACCAGCTCATGTCACTCACAAAGCAAGGATACGCCATCATTCTTGTGTTTCTCTTCTCTCTTCCTGATGACAGGATGGTCAGCCTGATATCCTCTACACCTTCTGGAATGATGTAACCAAGACACTTAGTGAGGAGTTTCACAGAGCAACTGAAGGTAAGACTGCTAAAGCTGCCAATTCAAAGGAAAGATGAATTACTCCGAGAGTTTCAATCTGTAAAAGGTCTCTAAGACTAGCAGTAGATAGCTGCTTCACCAGCAACAGCACAAACAACTAGTGGGAGGTCTCATTTAGAAAGCCATAATCATCAGGCTGTGACAAGAGCTCAGTTATCAGCAGGAAATCAATGGGGCTGCAAGTAATAGAAAGCCTGTTGATCATGGAGCTATCAGAGCACACAGCAGTCTTTTTGAACCAGTGTTGGCCTGTTGTACAACCTTAGTTTGTATTAAAGCAAAATTGATAAGAATTGGTGTTTTTTGCAATTTGGCGGCCCTGCAGTCCCAAAGTGCAAATTACTTATACACCGCTGCCGTAAATATGGATTGTAAACCAGCTCTGTGTCATTTTCATGTGGGCAAGGTGTTTAGATGAACAGGGTTTGGATTCCCTCCGTGATGCGTTTCCCGTCATCCGGCGGCTCTCGGCAGACCTCCGCTGCGTCGGGATCTATGTGCACTGGCGCCACGGAGGGAAGCCTAACACCCTCTGCCCACACTGCCATGACATAGAGCTGGATTTAAATCAGAAAAAATTGTCTTTTAAGCTAAAGTTGGTAGATTTTTTTATAAGAAATATGTTTTTGTCATTCTTGCTCAAACTGTCACTATATTCTACTTGAGAAAGATCATCTGTGTGTAATGGAGACTTGATAATTCGGACTGTAGCTGGTTGGGTATATGGGAGAAGTGCAGTTGGATGCTCTGATGCTATCTTCAATAGATTTATTGACTGCAGGCAGATGATTGTCTGTGTCAGTGTGTGGTTCTACAAAAATACAAGTGAAAAGAACATATCAGCATACAAGTACAGACAACAGTGCTGACAGGATGCAATCATTAAGGCTAGTTAATGATGATTATATATCTAACTTAGTTAACTAGCTGCTTATACCAAATAACCAAACCAAATAACCACAATCATATACATCAGCTCCTTATTAGATTCAACAGCCTTCTTCCTGCTGTGGTCTCAGTAACAGCAACTCAAAACATAGTTCCATCTTACCCAACCATTGTGAACACTCCAATAATAATGTCATACTATTATGTAAGTACACACATATTAGTGTAATATTTATATATATATATATATATATATATACTAAGCATTAGCATGCAGCTGGCTAACTTTATGCTAGCATACTGCATTTTAACTGACTATCCCAGAACGTACAACATCAATATAAACCTAAGGTCCCGAAATACACGTATAAATTTCACACCAGTGTACTCAAACGTCTCTGAACGCACACATGCACGGATGACGACACAGACAACAACTATACACTTCAGAAATATCTACGATGCTTTTCTCTCAGCACTAACTCAAAAACAAAACTTATCAGCCAGCGCATGCAGGTGTCCTCTCTGCAACCCCAAAACAAAGGCGCTGATTGGCTGATCCCCACCACCCAAATTGTTGAGACATAAGTCTGATTTTGCATTTGCGCATTCCAACATCTTTTTCTTTTCTTCTATTGCTGAAGTCCAACATGAAAACAAATGAGAGCGTGTGCATCCAAAAGCTAAGTCAGTTGTCATTAAGAGAAAATGATCATTTTTAAGTGCCTCTAAGGAATTGAACAATTTGGAACGGGTTCTAAATGGGAGCTGATTGTTGTTTTGTCTCCCTAATTATCCCTCTCTTATTCCTCCATCTCACCGGAGTCTCTCTGCAATCAATTGTGAAATAAAGCAACAAATAAAATGCCATTACCCCTTTTCAAAGAAGTTTAAAAAATATATATAAATGAACGAAGGTTGTATGAGTGAATCTTTCTAAGAGTAGGGAAAAAGAATTACTTAAAAATGCTAACGACATCACACACACACACACACACACACACACACACACATACATACATACACATATACACTCAGATCATTATGAAGGCGTCTCAGTAGAGAGTTGTCTGATTACACAGAATAACAAAGTGAGAACAGGAGAGGCGGATTTGGCTTCTTGCTAATATACTAACTGGCACTTTACTGAAGTGTGTGTGTGGGTGGTTTGGTGTGTGTGGGTGTGTGTGTGTACGCAAGCTGTGTGCTAAAGATATTCTGGAACAAAAATAAATAATCAAAAGGATGACATACTTGCTTGTTAATATGTGAGTAATATAGAGGCTTTAATATATGATTACTGATTGTCCTCAGTTTCCATTTTCTCTCTCCAAAGTTCAAAAATACACCTACACGTCTAAAGCTCACTGATTAACACATTTAGTTATCATATCTAGTCAGTATCTCGTGTTTAATCCGTACACAACAATGTAAAACCAACTTTTGTGGTTTAAGGGGGAGTTGCACTATTTCTTGCTGATTAAGGTCAGGTGCGGTGACTGTGTACGGCTTCCTAGAGTCTTGTCATTGCAGTGTGGTTGCCAGGTACCATCATATCTGGCAACCTACTGGAGACACTGTACAGAAGTTCCGGGTTGATGGAAAAAAAATATTGTTCGAAACAAGTTGTTCCTAATAACCTTAGTCCTCCTAAAACCACAAATTGTAATTTTTTCAAATTTCTGTTGGTGTATGTATCAAACACACAAGATGCAATGCTTTAATCATTGAGCTTTAGGGTTAGCCAGTCCAATTTAGGGCTACACATAGATCATGTCGATGATACATTGTAGTTATTTTGTCATATTTGATTTTGCTAACATGATGTGATGTTACCGCACAAGCTGGATGGACGAAAACAACATTTAAACAGTTGTAGGTACTATTTTGTCTAGAAGTGGAATATACATGATCGGTCCAAATCAGGGCTATAGCCAAGCCGTTAAAATGGCGGCAATCGGTCATTGTCAGTCACGTGTGTTTATTGTCTGTGATGTCACCGAGTCGCCATTATGGTGGTTTAACTACAGTAAGCTACAGCAAGTGGTACAGTAAACAACACCAGTAATAACGTTATCTGACCCACTAAATCGTCAAACTGAAGAGGCAAAATATGATACCATACCAAGACAAACTCGGCAAAGATTGAGTTTGGCTTGGTTATTTGGCTAAATTGTCCACTTACAACTTAGATCCTTCATTAACAACATCGATCTAAGGGCTGCTGACCTGGTGTTCTGACGATTTATCCTGCCTTGTCAAAATATGCAGCCTATGGGTTTTTGTGTAATTCCATCAGTATTATGACATCTTTATTTATGTTTTTGATAACAAACAGGGATGAGTGTACTTAGATATTCTGATACTCTATTCTAAAAATAAAATAAAAAAATGTGATAATTTTTGCTAGAAGTGCTCTAAATAGCCTGTCTGTTTGGGAGCCAAATCGTGGGGCATAGACTGTGTCAAAGAAATTAAACTTACTTTGCTTTCGTGATGGAATATCAAGCATCTCACAAGCAGCGTGGACAAACACTTAATTTAACGCATTTCAATACCCTTTGGACTAGGTTTGACTGGGTTACACAAAGCCATACTAAATCGGGGCTATATCTAGCCGAGAAGTAGAAATGACCTCTATTGCTTGCTGGGTACTAACTTTACAACCAAACTCTTTGTCACTACCCACAACGAGCACAAGCCCACAGGAACATCGTCACTCTGCCATTTCACCTCAAACTGCCAACTAACTTAAAACACTAATAGCGTTACCGCTGGCAAAATACCTCTGCTAATAATATCCATTCTTTAGTGTTCCTTTATAAATGCGGTGGTAATGTCAAGCGACTAAGCCTGTTTGGAAATGAATACCTCCGCAGAAGTGTTAATTTCATTAACGATAATAATGACTTAATATGTTCGTCAACAACCTTTTTTCCATGACGAGATGGCACCGCCGTCATGGAACTCAACTGTGATGATATCAACAATATTATTATGGACAAAAAAGACGAGACTAAATTGTAGTTAAAAAAATTAATAAAAACTCTTTTTGTCATCTTCCATCTTTTCTTAACCTTTTTGTCTCGGATGATTGCAACTGAACCGCGTATCAATGAGAGGACTCAGAGTAACATAGCAGTTTTATACATCATATACTTGTTTCATTCTGCCGCGGCGCACCGCCATAAGTCCATGTACAGTCATGTGAAAAAATTAGGACACCCATGCTAAAGTTGACTAAAAAGAGGAATAAAAAAAAAAAATTAATGCCTTGATTAAAAAAATTAGGAAAAATCCTATCTTTAAGGACACCAATTTTCATTTTCATCATCACATACCCTTCACTATACCTAGAGATTGGCATGGGGTACTTTCCATGAAATCATCTCTCAATGCAAATCAAACCAGCTGTTAGGCTAACCGACATAAAACCATGCCAATCTCTAGGTATGGTGAAGGGTATGTGATGATGGGGGGGGGGGGCTATTTTAATTCCAAAGGCCAAGGGAACTTTATCAGGATGCATAGTATCCTGGATCCATGAAATAACTGGCCTTTAAAAATAAAACTCTGCCTGCCTCTATGGGAATTTAACATTAACAGTGTACTTATGAGATTTTTCCTCGTTTTTTTTTAATGAAGGCATTAAGATCAATTTCCAAAAGATGATTTTTTTTTTTTATTCCTCTTCTAGTCAACTTTAGCATGGGTGTCCTAATTTTTTCACATGACTGTATGAGGCAAATGTCTGTGCTTAGTTCACTAAGCACTAAGTTGTAATAATAGGACAGTTAAACTGCTATAGTCAGTTGAAACAGTTGAAGTCTATAGGCACCTGTGTTTTTTCATCAGATAATGATGAGATACTGTATGTCAAATAAAATCTTATGTGAAATCAGTTTGACTAAAATGACAAAATGATTGTTTTTGGCGAGACTAGATGAACTGAAATGTTTAATATAATCTGAAAGGATATTTGACACAGGAAGAAGAAGAAATAAAAAAAATAGCTGACAAAATTCAGAGAGAAAACATTTTTACTAAAATGTAATGACTTTTCATTGAGTTGTTGTCGCCTAAAACTATGAAAAAATGAGCTAAATGTGGCTAAAACTAGTAAGCATTTTGAAGGACTAAGACTAAATCTTACATAGCTTTCAAAATGAACACTGCTCCACTGAGGATTTGGTGATTTAGGGGCCCCAGGCAAACAGCGCTTGACTTTACTTTTTACCATTTCTCTTACTGGGAATGTTGGTATTGGCAGTGGTAGATGAAGTACTCAAAAATGTTTTCTATTTCATAGTTTAACTATACCACACGGTACAGGTCATGCATTCAGTTGTTTACTTCAAGTGAAAAGAGAGGCATTATATCAGCACAACGTACTTACATTTACTTAACGTCTGTTCAAGGGGGAGCTTTCACCTCTAATAACATGCTTAATAGTTAGAATAATAATGCATCATATTCTTTGCATTCTGCACTAAACCCATCCAGCCTCTTTTCTCTTATACTCAACAACTATTTTGTATATATTTGTTTCTGTACATATTTATTTCTTACTAATATTTAATATATTTGTTTGTTTGTGTATGCATGCACGTATCACCAAGGCAAATTGTTGGGTTGCTTAGGGGTCCTTATGTAACTTATTTCTGGGTACAATGGTTCTGGAGAAAGCTAAGCAACAATACCACAGGCACAGCAATCAGTTTTCAACGGGCCCTGCACTAGTTGTATGTATAAGTATAAGCCGGTTCCTCACTGCCTGTGCCGTTTTTTTTTTTTCCTCTCTAGCCTCGTCCTTCCTAAAGCAGGCGTTTGAAGGAGAGTTTCCTAAACTGCTGCGACTGTACAACGAGCTGTGGCGCCGCCTGCAGCAGTACAGCGCCAGCCTCCAGGGGGCGCTAACAAGCAGCGGAGGAATGGACGCGTCTCTGGACATCGCCAGCACAGAGACGGACAGCCAGGACCTCTTCACACATGGAAAACAGGACTACAAGTGAGCCGACACAAAGACAGCAACACAATCAGAGTCACTTCAGAGTGTGATCACACCTGCAGGCTATTTTGTTTGGTGTGAAGCAGGGGGAGGAAGTTTATTTTGGAGCATATTTGTGCTTTATTTAGATTAACACTTTAATTACAAGTTCAGTTGTAAGTGAACAAGCACTTGTAAAGGCTTCCTCAACTAACAAACAAGAGTTCTGGTCACCTGTGATCCATGTCCAGTGCCAGAACCTGTAACTGTAACCCGTTCTCACTCCCAACTCGTAAAATCCTGACGCTTGGTCAGTGGCTCTCAGCGTCAGATATACTGACGCAAAATCACCCTTTAGCGTCTGTATGGGATGCAGCGGGCAGAGCAGCAGCTCGACTGTGGCGCTGCATGATGATGTAGTATTAAGAGAGACAACGGTAGAGAGTAGTATTAAGAGGGACAAGCGAGTACTATAAAAGACCAGAAATCCACGTAAGGAGGTAGGTCGGGGTGGATGGATGGGTCAAACAACACAGGATTTTCCCCCAGGAGACCGGGGTTTGTGTCCCGTCACTAAAACGTACATTTTATAACCCCACCCACCATCTTTTCCTAAAACTAACTGTACCGTTCTTGTGCCGCATGTCAGTTAAACGTACGTCCTGACCCAGAGTGCCAAAAAATTAGAGAAGAGTCCCGACCAAGCGCATCTAAATATGACGCCAAAGGAGACTTTTAGTGTCAATAACAAACGCCAAGGCACCTGACCAAGGGTCGCTTTCTGACGCGATGGGAGTGAGAGCTGTGTTGGTAACTAGTTGAGCATGATGGACTCGTCTGATCTTTGGTGGAGTATGATACTCAAGGTGTCTGGACAGACCCATCCCCAGTAGGGGTCTCTCACACTCATGTCTAACAGCTGTTGAATTCTTTCAGGTTCAGGTCAGTTTTGTGATGGACAGACCTTTCTTGGGTGGTGGAAGACCTGCAGTTCATTAGCCTGACAAGCCAGACCCACATCAAGATGCTGGGTCTGGGAACTCACCATTGGCAGGGCTCAATCGGAGGGGCGGGATAAACGGTTGTCTTTCATATTCCCTCTGCACGCAATAGGATAGCGCTACAACCAGGCAGAGCAACGAAGAAGGTAGAGAAGCTAGTTGATAGATTAAACTTTTGCCGTATCCGGTCGGCAAAACTCCGAACACTTTCATTTTTAAGAATGATTTCTGTGCCGTTCTTTTCTCAAAGAAAAGCTGAACTCCAAGTCTTCCAGAAGACCGCTGTTCCCAGCAGCAGCAGCCAAAAGCCCGCCCACCGACTCTATACACTATGTGATTGGCCTGACTAGAGTTTGGTTTTTCCAGCTCACAAGTCAACGGAGAGTGCCTAGACCCCCCTGGCTGCAAATTAAATTTGCTGCCGCTAGGGTGCGTCTAGATTTCTAGGCTAGCATTTTATACCAGTGAAGTAGATGTAGTGGGGTTGCAAATTTTAAGCAATTTCTTTAATCGATGGTCGTCCGCCTTAAAAATCAGTTAATCGTTTAATCATGAATATTTTATGAAATACGTTTGAGGTTTGTCCTTTAGAAAACTGTTTTACCACTGACATGACCTATGTTTTGATACTGTTGTGTTTTGAGTAGCGATGCTGTTTGAAGAGGAAATCCGCTTGACACTGTACTTGATCATAAAGGTTTTATTACATCAAGTTTCCAGCATCAATGACGAGTCCTGCAGAACCCGGAGAATACAAAGCCAATATGCACTCTGACTTGCTGCAGCAAGAACATGGTTTATAAGGGGTACGTTTAGGTAACATGTTAGATAAAGTAAACAGTTGTGAGTTGGCAAGTAAAGGTCTGAGTCCCTTTGAGGTCAGAGTCTCTTTGGGGGCTCCAACACTACACATAAAATCATTGATTCCGCTCAGTCACCTAATCACAGAATCAAATAGGACATCCTCTTCAACATGTCACTCTGCTGAGAGGAAAATCATTGAACTTACATCCCTAACACAGTGCTCATGATTTCTCAGTATATTTGAGCTTTATACAGACTTTAAACTTATATTTAGAGATTATATACTTATTTAAACTACCCTATTTTCCTGTTTTTGTATCTAAGTGACTGATGGGAACAACAATCTTTGACATTGGTCCAGTATTAAGAGAGATCGCTGCAGTCGGCAGTCAGAGAAACAAGCTCCAATGTAAGTTAATAGGGTAATTGTCCAGCTTGTTGACAGGCTCAGATTAATATTCTATGTGTCTGACAACATTATGGAAAGGATTTCTAAGGAGGTCGACCTTTCTGTTAAAGACTAAGATCCTTTTTTTAAACATAAAAACATCCGCATAATTGCGTTCTCTAAACCCACCAGACTCCATGTAAATAAACAGTCATTTTAGCATTGTAAAACACACTTCATTCAAAGTCGACAGAAACAAAAAAAAAACTATGAAAAGCCGTTTTGGGTTGTCTTTCCACTGTTCCAACCATCACAACTCTAGTTTTGGTTAAAATAATCATATAGTTTACAGATTTATATGTGAAAATATGTTGGCTCTAAAAGTACAACATTATAGAAAGGATCCCTACAGAGAGAGACCTTTAAAACCTCTTCAAGACCTTTCTGTTTAACCAGAAACAGCTCTGAAATCGCTAGAGCTAAACCAACCAGACTCCATTTAAAAAACAATACTTTTAGCTGTATAGAGCCAACATATTTTCACATGTAAATCTGTAAACTGTTTATTTCAACCAAAACTAGAGTTGTGATGGTTGGAAAAGTGTAAAGACGACCCAAAACGGCTTTTCATAGTTTTATTTTGTTTCTGTTGACTTTCATTCATGCGTCTGAAAACCCTCCCTATTTACTATATGTATCAGTCCCTCCAGAAAAACGCGATTATGCCATCGCATAATTCAATGCATAATCAGCCAAAGTCCGCATATTTATGCGGGGCCTGCATTTTTTCAAATACGTCGCACTTTGGGCGCATAAATTGCAGATTTCCGCGCAAAATATGCCGGGCTTGCATGATTTCATAATCCCTGCATTTTCGCTGCAAAAAAAGTCACATTCACACAAGAGCAGCCATTTTCCCCTCTTGCCATGGGAACGTTATGAAGTGAAAGCAAGGTGTTGGGGGAATCACTTTTTTTCATTTTCATCAAACCGCAGTTTTTGCAAGTTCCCGCAATTTCATCAAAATTGCATAAATATCCCGCATATTCCATTGCATTTTTTAAGAAAACGTGCCACATAATCAAGGATTTTTGCCCGCAACAATCACCAAAAAACTCTTCTCGAAGGACTGATGTATCTGTGCCTGAGTGTCTGAATCCTGAGGATAAATATTATGGTTTACTTTCTTCTAACATCCCCACAATGCAATGCCTCATGTTTTGTAGATATAAATGTTCCCATTATGTGACACACTACACGTGTCAGTGATGACACAAAATGATGATGTAGTGGCCAAAATCTCAACTGACAAGTCGATTTTTGCACAAACCTAAAGATAATGTGAGTCCATTGAGAAGTGGTGTGTCGAATTCCAGTCTTGTGTTACCTTATACAAGGAAGAACAATCAGTTCAAGAAAAACAACCATGTGACCTATTAAGTTTAGGTATTGGCGTTGGTATCAGGAGAGAAGAAAAGGGCTCGGTGCATCTGTTGTATGGTAGCATGGAGCGAGAGACCGTGTTTGTAAAGAAGGTGGGAGAGAGAACTGTGAAATGAAGCTGGAGCAGAGAGGGAGGAGAGACGGAGGAACAAAGGAGTGATTTAACAGGTGGATGGAGAAGGAGTGAAAACATGACAGAAACAGCAAGTAACAACAAGTCTTTTCTTGTATGAGCACAGTAAACACAGCTTCGGGTAACCACATGTCAGACACACATTTCAGCCGCGTCAAGCCCTCATGGAAACACATCTGCTCGGTTTACAGCTTTGAAATATTTGAAGTTTTGTTAAGCCATGATACAAGTATACATTGGACTGTTTGGACATTTCTTGTCCTTTCTTGTCCTGTATCACAATAATATACAGTCGTGAGATAATGTTGAATACAGCGTGTGCGCGCACGAACGCACGCACACACACACACACACACACACACACACCAACGCACGCACGCACGTCTGTGTGTAATAGGAGGAGATACAGTGGCATTTTGTTTCCATTTATGTCTGCACTTCAAGTGCTCCATTAATAAATGCCAGCAGATATTCTAGCCAATTGGAGGATATTATATGAGGCCACATGAGACAATAAAAAAATTGTGGCTATCATTATACCATGATAGATTTGAAATGTAGAATTTTTAAAGGCTACCTTACAGTAAAGTGATGCTATTTTCTGATCTTATTGCCTTGTTGTGGCCAAGTGAAAAGAACAGGATGTCTTTCTCTGTTCAGTTACCATATCCATGTTACGAATAATGGTTTCTCAAACACACACATCAATTATGTATGTGCACTCTGCATCTTTTTAAATTTTTTGTCGTGTGTGTGTGTGTGTGTGTGTGTGTGTGTGTGTGTGTGTGTGTGTGTGTGTGTGTGTGTGTGTGTGTGTGTGTGTGTGTGTGTGTGTGTGTGTGTGTGTGTGTGTGTGTGTGTGTGTGTGTGTGCGCGCAGCCCAGAGAAGGCTCTGAAGGACTCTCTGCAGCCGTACGAGGCAGCCTACCTCTCCAAGTCCCTCTCTCGCCTGTTTGATCCCATCAACCTGGTGTTCCCTATGGGCGGCCGCAACCCGCCCTCCAACGATGAGCTGGACAGCATCATCAAGACCATCAGCAGGCAAGCACAGTACATGCCATTTTGGCTGCCTTACAGCAAAGACCCACTGGAAGTGACAGAATCAGCCAATAAGATGAGATAAGCCTTCATTGATCCCCAGAGGGGACATAAAACACAAATTATTTATTCCGACAGAGAAAAGTGTCTTCTATTCAGTCTTGTATAAAGTACTTGAAAGCAATACACGAGTAAAAGGACAAGTATCTTACCAGAAAAGGACTTTGGCAGAAGTTAAAGTCACCTTTTAGAATATTACTTGAGTAAAATCTTAAATATCTGATATTTACTGAATTGTACCTAATTTTTAGAAGTAAAAGTCAAAAACAAAACTTTGATTATGAACTTTATTGTGGCATAACATTCACAGTTTCCACACCGTCTTAAATTTTAAATTCAAAGTCTGACTACAAAGAGAAAAACAGAAACAGAATATAATTTTTTTTTGTGAGGAAGAATCTTTCACTCGCAAGTAACGAGTAACAAGGACACTTAGGGGAGTTAAAGTCAAAGTTTCCAGAAAAAGTTTCCAGAAATATAAATAACAAAGTAAAGTAAAGAGACGTGAACATTGTACTTAAGTACAGTAACTAAGTATTTATACTTTGTTACATTACAACACTGCTTCTGTTGAAGTCAATACAAACCATATCAAATCCAAAATGGTTCAGGATTTTTGCTTCGCTCCCTGACTGAAGTCAGTGATCAGTATCAGTGTGTGTGGTGCTGCCACTGGTGGCTGGAAGATGTATTACATTAGTGTTTTAAGTGCTAGTATTACTGCAATATACGGTAGCTTTCGGAGGTGACCATCCAGGACCTGGTTCTGGATCAGCAGCAGTGAATAAGCAGTCCGCAAAGGAAGGAAGAAACCCAGAAACGAGTCCATATACTGTTATGGATAATCAAAACACAGAAAACACAGAGATGGTTAAAGGTGAATATTGCAAATGTTTTATGTAATTAATCACAGAGAAGTTACCGAGGAAAAGTAACAAGGTCTCACCTGATCAGTTTTCCTCAGCATCTTCCAAAGAACACAGAGATACATAATGATTTCATACTTGTCACAAAACAGGAAGTCTATGCTCATTGGAAAGCAGCCAAATGAATATGTTTTTAAACCAATGAAAAGATTTCTTTACAATAACCCTGCTCAATAACCAATGACAAGCTTTTGCATGTCTCCATACAATTTCATACTCTATATATAGCTTTTCCTTCGGTCATTCAGAGATACTGTCTTCTTCACCAGTGACAGGCTGTCATACAGTATATGTGTACACAGTTGACAGACAGATTTCAATAAAAAGTCCCCAGCCGATAGCTACAGGAATGTACCTACTCCTGTCACAGTAAACAAAACCTCTAGATGGGCCTCTGGCTGAATAGAATAGAATATCTTTATTGTCATTGTAACAGATACAACGGAATTCAGTGCAGTCCTTGTCAGTGCCAAACATCTATGGGGTAATATATACCATAATAAATAATAAATACATAGTAAAAAAAAAGCTACTACTGCAAACCTATTATACTAATGCTAAAAACACATGGGAGACAAACTCATACAGGCATCCACATTTAAAAAATTGCACATAGCCCTATTGAGGTAGATTAGTGGTAGGAACTATACTTTAGCAGCATTATTCAATGCACTTACAGCTGTTGGATAAAAGCTGTTTTGTAGTCTGTTTGTTCTTGATTTCATGGACCTGTATCTCCTGCCTGACGGCAGTAGTTCGAACAGTGTGTGACCGGGGTGTGATGAGTCCTGTAGGATGGTTTTGGCCTTTTTGAGGCAGCAGGAGCTGTGAAGTTCTTCCAGGGAGGGGAGAGGGCAGCCAATGGTTTTCTGTGCTGCCTTTATGACCCCCTGGAGCTTTTTTCTCTGTGCCACAGTGCAGCTTGAAAACCACACACACAGAGACAGTATGACATGATGCTCTCAATTGAGCAGCGATAGAAGGACACCAGCTGTTTTTGGGGGATGTTGTTCCTCCTTAGGACTCTCAGGAAGTAAAGTCTCTGCTGGGCCTTTTTTACTAGCTCCGTGGTGTGGGCGTCCCAGATCAGGTCCTCCATGATGTTGACTCCCAGGAAGCGGAAGTCAGAGACCCTCTCAACACAGGTCCCACCTATGAGCAGTGGCTGGATGTCCGTTTTCTTCCTCCTGAAGTCCACGATTAGCTCCTTTGTCTTTGATGTATTGAGGAGCAAGTTGTTAGCTCTGCACCACCCTGCCAATTGCTCCACCTCGTCTCTATAGTTGGACTCATCCCCCTTCGAGATGAGCCCCACCACCGTGGTGTCATCAGTGAATTTGACGAAGGTGTTGTTGTAGTCTGACTTGGCCTTTCGGATGCCCCGCTTCAGATTGGTACGTGCTGCGCTGTAGAGAGCCCCGTCCCTTGATCTGAAGGCATTGTTCCTCGCCTTTAACAACTGCTGGACCTCCTTTGACATCCAGGGCTTCTGGTTGGGGTAGACCTGTATGTGTTTGTCTACTGTGACAGTGTCTATGCAGTTTTTAATATAACACAGAACACTGTCTGTAAACATATTCAGATCTGGATGTTCAAAAATGTCCCAACAGGTCCTGTCAAAGCAGTCTTGCAGCTCCTGAGAGGCTCCATCAGGCCATGTTTTAACAGTTTTTGTGATGGTAGGAGCGGTTTTCCTGCGGGGTGTGTATGCCAGGACTGAAAGCAGTGACAGGTGGTCAGACTGGGCCAGATGTGGTAAAGGGCTAACCCTGTAGCCCCGCTTGATGTTTGAGTAGACCTTGTCCAGTGTGTTAGCTCCTCTGGTTGTACACTTTACGTGCTGATGGAATTTTGGGATCACTGCTTTTAAGTCTGCGTGGTTGAAGTCCCCCGCAACGATAAACACTGCCTCAGGATACCTGCTCTGTTGACTGCTAATGCTAACATTTAAAAGTCCGAGAGTTACGTTAGCGTTAGCATCCGGCGGAATGTACACAACGGTGATCAGGACAACGGTAAACTCTCTCGGGAGATAAATGGGACGACATTTGATAGTCACGTACTCCAGGTCCCGGGAGCAGTGACGGTCCAAAGTCACTGTGTTAGTACACTACAGGTTGTTGACATACACACACAGTCCTCCTCCTCTGCTCTTACCGGAGTTACTCGTCCTGTCCTGGCGCTGTGCTGTGTAGCCTGCTAGCTGGATAGCTGAGTCCGGGATGAGTGCATCTCCATATCACAGCTCAGACAACAGTGTGAGACCATTTGGAACACAGTGTTTATGGAAAATGAACAAATGATAATTAATAAAACTCGAGGAATCATAATTCCTTAACACTACTTCATCACTTTGACCACAGTGACACAAGATAAGTTCACTCTTACCCGGATTTTCCACCAGGCGCGTCTGAGCTGCGTTCCGGCTGCGCTGTGGTTTTGATCCGTCCCCCGCCACGCGCCATACCACACCAGGAGCGTCTCAGTAGCGGAGTGTCTTGCTGGCCAACTCCCAGATATTGTCTCTACAAGTACTTTACAGAACAATCAGGTGTTTATTAAACTAGTATCTACCTTCCACTCCAAGCACTCCATGCCTTCTCTTTTCTGGCGTTGTCTTTATAAAAAAGATATGCGGTGTCTATATATGTTTTTCCACCTCCAAGATGAATCTCTCGTTGTCCGTGGTGTTGTATAGGAGACATACGTATACGATGTTGTGGGGGGTGTCTTTTGATAAATTGACTGGATGCTCTCGCTGTTCCACTTCCTGCCCGGCTGTTCGAAAGCCCCGTGGCTCACGTGAAAATAATCCTGCCGCCTATCTTTAGCGCCGTGAGTGGATTATCAAGCATTGACTTGAATGGCAGCGATTGCTCTGCGGGGGGTCGCGACACCTCCACAACGCAGCGCATACGCGCCCGGTGGAAAATAGGGGTTAAGAGCCTATCATTTATATTTTTATAATGACCATGTATGAAATGACAATGTGAAAGCAGTTGCTGGTAGTGATTACCCTACAGAGAATTATGGAGCTTTATGGTTTCAGCTCACTGTTGAGCTTTTTAGGCATATGGTGAAGATCTGGTGAACATAGTGGAGTATCATCAGGTGGACACAGACACGACTCCAAATGAATGAGCATGTTTCTCTGGAACTGCTGGATGCATAAATAAGCAACTGAGATGATAATATGTCACTGTTGTGTTCTCTCCTCAAATGGCCAGAACGTTCTACGACCCAAAGAACTAAATGACCCTAATTTAATCAAACTATCGCGTCCTGGTGCATGAACAACATGACCACAACAATCCCTTTAATTTAACCTGATCAAACAGTTGTTTGTTGTCTGGGTGTTATATTGTTTATTTCAGTAGTAATGTGTACAATAGTATCTAATTAGGTAGAGCCTGCAATAAAGACTTCTGTAATGTCATTGCTTAAACACAGTATTTAGGAAGAATTGACAGATTCTCAATTACTGCTACAGCTTTTGTTTCTCCTCACTGGTACAGTGTTATATTCTTAAAATGAGTTTTATAATAAACTTGATCTTAGACCAAAAAAAGGAGCACTTTTTAACACTCAATAGTACATGTCAAACCCAGATAATGACACCAGAAACAGTATGGGAGAGAGACACTTTGTTCTTCACAAAAATAAAGTGTTGTTTCCCAGAAAATGTTAAAATATAAAACAATATACAACATTTAGTTAACCAATTACTATAACTAACCGATATTAATACATATATTAGTATCAGTATGCAATTCTAAAATATGAAACTCTCTGCATTGTTAATGAAATAAGGCTTTCATTTGTGAGCCTTTTTCAAGACGAATATTAATTTATATATTACATTTTGATCTTTCTCATTCTGTCTTAATGATCTGACCAACAATAACATAATATATAGAGGTTCACTCCTCGACCCAGCGGCCGCAGGTTTGACTCCGACCTGCGGCCCTTTGCTGCATGACATTCCCCCCTCTCTCTCCCCCTTAATTTCTTCACTTGTCCTATATAAATAAAGGCCAAAAATGCCCCAAAAATAATCTTAAAAAAAAGAAAAGCATAATACACCCAAGCTACCGTTTAACTACAAACACGCTGAATATCTTACATTTGATAATTATCCAGGTGACATTATTTTAATGGGTTTGTTTGTTTGTTTGTTTGCAGTGAGCTGAATGTAGCCTCAGTAGATCCCAACCTGTCTCTGGCTGTGTCCAAGAACGCTGCCAAGACCATCCAACTCTTCTGTGTCAAGTCTGAACAGCTGGTGTGTACAGCATCTTGTGTGTGTCTGTGTCTGTGTACGCATGTTGGTAGGTCTGAATCAAAATCTGTTTCTTCTTAACCCACCCCATGTCCATAACACAACAAAAGAGTGTTTAAATAGAAACAGTAAATCCACAGTATAACCAAAGCAACAAAATGTGATGTATTGCAATTGCTTCTGTTGTTTACGTCCTGTGTACACACCATGCTCTGCCTCCCTGTGTGTCCCTCCGTCTGCAGCTGTGCACTCAAGGTGAAGCCAGTCAGGTGATTGGTCCATTGACAGAGGGCCAGAGGAGGAATGTTGCTGTGGTCAACTCCCTCTACCGTCTGCATCAGGCTGTCACTAAGGTAATAAATACTGTGTCTGCTGAACTTCAAAACGTCAACTGTCTATGATCAGACCTAAAGAGAAACGTTACTATAGCACTGCCATAGTGAGGTCATTTCATCACCAACGAGATTTCACCGCAATAATCCCAAAATGTTATGGTCATTTTGATGTCAAGCTTGCTTTCCCACTTAACACAGTTCTTCAAAGTGTTAGGTATGAAATTTTGTTAATACGTTTCTTTATCGTAAGACGTATATCTAAAAACACATGGGAGACATATCGTATATACATACAGTGCTGCTCATAAGTATTCATACCCATGCTAAAGTTGACTAAAAAGAGGAATAAAAAAATCTTCTTTTGGAAATTGATCTTAATGCCTTAATTAAAAAATGAGGAAAAATCCGACCTTTTAAGGACACCAATTTTCTTTGTGAATGAATAATGTATTGTAAATAAATAAATGTTCCTCCTTAAAATACAGGGGCCATAATTATACATAAAATAGCCCCCCCCCCCCACATCATCACATAACCTTCACCATATCTCACGATTGGCATGGTTTTATCTCAGTTAGCATAATAGCTAACTGAGATAAGTTCCATATCAATGCAAATCAAACCAGCTATTAGGCTAACTGAAATAAAACCATGCCAATCTCTAGGTATGGTGAAGGGTATGTGATGATGGGGCGCTATTTTAATTCCAAAGGCCAAGGGAACTTTATCAGGATGCATAGTATCCTGGATCCATGAAATAACTGGCGTTTTAAAAATATATAATTTTATTTTTTTTTTTTTTTTTTTTTTTAAGGAAGAACATTTATTTATTTACAATACATTATTCATTCACAAAGAAAATTGGTATCCTTAAAAGATCGGATTTTTTTAATTAAGGCATTAAGATCATTTTCCAAAAGATTATTTTTTTCTTCCTCTTTTTAGTCAACTTTAGCATGGGTATGAATACTTACGAGCAGCACTGTATATGTGTGTGTGTGTATATATATATATATATATATATATATATATATATATATATATGTATATGTGTGTAAACCTGTAATTACGGCTGGGTGAATTCAATACTTTTTAGGCATCGACCGAATTGCCTATCAGAAAATGCCTCGTCATTCAATACCCAATTTCAATCTCTAAGGAGTGAATCTCATCAGAGTCAGTGAGCCAATCAGCACGCAGCATGCTTCCACCAAGATCTAATAATGTCTGTCATTGGCTGTCTAACGTTACACGTCGTAGAGACACGCAGGAAAAACTCCACGTTACACAGAGACTGCTCACATAGTAGGAGATAAAACATAAATTAAAAGATTTGTGCAGTAATGTTGTAATTTCTTTTTGTTTTATAAAATTGGTATCGAAAACAGTATAATTTAAGAAGCGATATCAAAGTCACTGTATTGGTATCGGTACTGTTATCTTTATATATTTTTGAACCCAGACACGCTTACGATAGTCTTGATCCTGGATCACAGCTGAATATACAAGATGCAGCAGCCTCAGTGAACAAATTCCAATGTCGTACATAGAAAATGTGGTCATACTGATGACCCTTCAGCATGTGGCAGTAACCAAACATGGCTTGTTAAAAGAATACTCCACAGATTTAGCATTGCATTGTTGGACTCCAGATGGACAGTTTGAAACAAAAGAATTACAATGGATGCAGCAGAACCACAGATATCGTCTTTTTTTTTTTTTATTCCACACATTCTTCTATCTTGTCAAAATCTGGAGGCCACATTACCCACAATGCAACTCGACTGCCGACAGTTCAATCGGGGAGTCACTTGAGGGCATTTATCAGACTACACACAGCTCGCTCTGGAGCCACAACATTTTCATCCTGGTGGCCGAGTGGTTAACGTGCATAGTACATACCGTAAAACGTCTTTGGTTGGTTTTGGCTGGGCACCTTTGTTACATGTAACCCTGTCTTTCCTTCTCTGTTTTCTGTCTACAGCTCTACTGTAACTAACTAATCCAAAGAAGGCAAAAAATGCTGAAAAAAGCAAAGTAATTCTATATATATTCTATATATCTATCACAGGCAACATTGGTGATGGATTTTAAAACATATCTGGCAGCTGAAGCCTTAAGTAATGGCCATTGTGAGCATGAGCGACGCTCAATTTCATGATTTATATGATCTGCACTATCGTCTTCTTAAATGCTGTACACTGTTTTTCTCAATATTCATACTTTTGTATATGAAAAACTGCATGAATGAAAATTGAAAGTGTATGGTCTTTTGCACTGCAAGGAGAAAGAAACCATTAGATCTGAGAAGAATCTCCTCAACAAGTTAAACTTTTTCTTTAGATTGTCCACAGGTGTGACCGTGACATCCACATGGCACACACATTAGCACACACAGCTCTCTAACTGTGTGTGTGATTGGACTGTTCACTTTCTAACGCATACAGATGTCATATGGACACACAAACGCACATACATGAAAGAAAGCAAAGGAAATTAAAGGGGGATAAAAGGAAAAGCAGGGTGCAGTGTGTTCTTTCAGCCTCCTCCATTAAAGATGTATGGCATGTCCTGGCACAGCAGCCAGGGATGATTAATAACCTAAAAAAACAGATTACTTCAGCATTAAATATTTAACCTCAAGCCTTTAAAATTTCACTGTGTGAAAACAGAGTGACAATTTATTCCATTCTGGCGGAGGGAGGGAGGGATGGAGGGAGGGACAAAGACGGATGTGAAATAGGAAGGGGTAGATAGGAAAACAAATGCAGAGACATATAGTGCAGGGAGTTGTTGTAGTATTTAGCATTAACCAGACCGCTACTAAAAATGTACTAAAAATAAATCTTTATCTATCTGTGGACAATCACTTTCGACCTCTTACCAATCTCCCCTTCATTATGTGTAGAAAGCGTTATATACGTAATTAAAGAGCTTCCTTTGGTTGGACCATGTAGTTGGTATTTTTGCAAACTGGTCCCTTACCTATTTATTTAACAGCAAGTTTTTCAACATGTCTTAAAGGTCCTATGACATGCTGCTTTTATATAGGCCTTAGTGGTCCCCTAATACTGTATCTGAAGTCTCTTTTATATAGACCTTAGTGGTCCCCTAATACTGTATCTGAAGTCTCTTTTTATATAGACCTTAGTGGTCCCCTAATACTGTATCTGAAGTCTCTTTTATATAGACCTTAGTGGTCCCCTAATACTGTATCTGAAGTCTCTTTTATATAGACCTTAGTGGTCCCCTAATACTGTATCTGAAGTCTCTTTTATATAGACCTTAGTGGTCCCCTAATACTGTATCTGAAGTCTCTTTTATATAGGCCTTAGTGGTCCCCTAATACTGTATCTGAAGTCTCTTTTATATAGGCCTTAGTGGTCCCCTAATACTGTATCTGAAGTCTCTTTTATATAGACCTTAGTGGTCCCCTAATACTGTATCTGAAGTCTTTTTATATAGACCTTAGTGGTCCTAATACTGTATCTGAAGTCTCTTTTATATAGACCTTAGTGGTCCCCTAATACTGTATCTGAAGTCTCTTTTATATAGACCTTAGTGGTCCCCTAATACTGTATCTGAAGTCTCTTTTATATAGACCTTAGTGGTCCCCTAATACTGTATCTGAAGTCTCTTTTATATAGACCTTAGTGGTCCCCTAATACTGTATCTGAAGTCTCTTTACCGAAATTCAGCCTTGGTGCAGAATTCCAGCCACTAGAGCCAGTCCCACAATGAGCTTTCCTTAGGATGTGCCATTTCTGTGTCTGTAGCTTTAAATGATATTGAGGAGGATAGAGGCGGGACAAGGTGGAGGGTGGGGGTGTGGCCTTGATCAGCTTGCGGCCACGGTTGTAGCTCTATTTCCTCATGGGCGGGCCAAATTCTCTGGGCAGCTGTGGGCGGCGGGCAAAGCAGAGAAAGGGGAGGTAACCTTGCTCCTTATGACCTCATAAGAAGAAGATTCCTGATTGGTCCATCTGAGCTTTCATTTTCTCAAAGGCAGAGCAGGATACCCAGGGCTCGGTTTACACCTATCACCATTTCTAGCCACTGGGGGACCATAGGCAGGCTGGGGGAACTCATATTAATGTTAAAAAACCTTATAAAGTGACATTTCCATGCCATGGGACCTTTTAAGTACCATGATGTTCCACAGTGTGTATTTGTTTTCAAAATACATGCCTCCGTGTTCCTAAAATTTCCAACATGGTAAAAATGTCATACTTATGTAGATGACAACTGCACACCTCTGGCACCGATGTCCCAAACAGTTTAAAATAGTTTTAATAATGCAACTCAAAAGTGGCTTTCATCAGACTTCCCTTTCTTGGTATATGCCAAAGTTATTCATATACCATGCCAAATTTGTAACGTAGGCTAACAGAGCCGGAGCCGAGATAGTCTATATCCTCGATGTTCCACTTCCGGGATTGATCTGCTGCCGCAGGAAATCCGTCTTTTCGGACGGATGTCCGTCCCCTTCCTCTGTCTCTGTGTTGGCGTTCTAACCTCCGGTGGATTTGTGAGGACTATGGTTAACTGCTCCTCAGATCTCTGCAGGGTAAATCCAGACAGATCTTAGATGTGTTTTATACAATTTGATGTAGAGCACTTTAAGCTGCATTGTATGTATGAAAGGTGCTTTACAAATAAAGTTGATCATTATGTTATGCTTATTTTCCTGTTAACCCTTTACTCGTTGTGTTGTATTTGCAGATGATTTCAGGATTGGGGTCGTGTCCGCCAGCTGCTGCAGAGGCCATCTCTTCTTCTTTGGAGGTATCACAGCAAACAGCCTTTTCGTTTTTCATTCATCCCACTCATTCTCTGGTATGCCAACTAGTTTAGTGATTTTTCTTTTGTTTTTGTATGATGAATGCTACTAAGCAAAGCTTTCTAAGCACACTTGGATCAGTAGAAGATGTATATTCTCCTATGCTGACCTGTGTCTTTTAACTGCTGCATCACTGCCGTAGCATAATCACAGGGAACGGCATCTTCTCGACTATATTATTGTAATGGAGCTTTTTGTGGATTTCCCACAGGCCTGATGCTCACATCCTTTAACATAACTGCATTAGAAACTAGGACTTGCGTATTCCATTTAAATCTCAGTGGAGCCTTGTATTAAGTGTGCAAGACCTTTTTTTTCATTTATGCAAAACCAGCCGCAACGTCAAATTCGGCCAGAGGCGTAAAGGGGGGTGGGCAATGGCCCCTTCCCTACTTCGGGCGCCATTGCTCAGGCCACACCCATCTTCGAACTCTCCCTTTATTTTTACTACACCTGTAAAGTTTCATGACTGCATCTTGCACAGTTGTGACAGACACACACACACACACACACACACACACACACACATACACACATACACACACACAGCCATGTTTCCACTGGGAGTCTGAGAAAACTACTGTCTGCTGTCTTTCTACTGGTATCAACGCTCAGTCAGGTTTTTTCTCTTTTCCTATGCTTATATTTTTACCGTCGATTCTTTACAGAATGTTACATAAGAGGACTGACTTTGTGTGTTGAACTCAGGCAGTGCAGGTCCTGATGAGCAGTGCAGTGCAGCCTCTCCTGCAGTCAGTGAGTGACTCCATAGAGGCCATCATCATCACGCTACACCAAGAAGACTTTTCAGGGTAAGCAACATTTATCCTGTTTCCATTGCAGGAACTTTTCCAGGGACCCGGGAATCATTTCAGGAACTCACCTGGGTTTGGACTGGAGGAACTCCTAAATTTAGTTCCTCGGCTATAGTTCCTGGCCTCTGAAAAGTCCCTGCTCCTGGGAGTAGCACTTTCCCATGGCCCTGGAACTATGGGGGTGCGGCATGCTGTGCTCAACAATGCTGACTGCTCAAACGCAAACCTGAGGCTGCTACGTGTGTACAGCTTCATGTAGTAAACAGCACTGGGCGCCACCAGAATAAAAATGACTACAAGGGTTGGATATGTTTTATCTTCACGTCTTCAGAAGCGGTGGAAAAGACAAACAGGAATGCACAAACGGAGCTTTTTGGTCCTAGTTTTGTTCTAATACCGATATCGATATTTAGGAGGTAAAAAAATCCAACCAACCAACTAATCTTGAGCCCCATCACTTATATGTTTATTTTTTTTTCATTTTTTATTGTGACCAAGTTACAAACTGAGCAGGACATTTTATAGTTGGAAAATCAGCTCGTCACGGCCCTCTGGTGGACAAACTGTAATGGGACACCGTTTGTTAACGATCTCAAACATACCCTGGCATGTCTGCGCTGACATTAACACCAATACCAACATATCTCCCATAAGCTAATATCGACCAATACATGGGCCTGGCTGATGGATTCATCTAGCTCTACTTTTCACACAAAACAACAGACTGGGTTGAGTGATGATCTAACAGTAAAAATTGAATTTCCCCAAGAGGGATTGAGTACAAACCCCAATGAAGTTGGGACGTTGTGTAAAATGTAAATAAAAACAGAATACAGTGATTTGCAAATCCTTTTCAACATATATTCAATTGAATACACTACAAAGACAAGATATTTAATGTTCAAACTGATAAACTTTATACTTTTTTATTTTATTTTGATGCCTGCAACACGTTCCAAAAAAGCTGGGACAGATGCTGGCTTTTGAACTTTGTGCTGATGGTCTTTTTCCTCTTTGTCCCAGAGGACATGACGTCCATGATTTCCAAAACCAATTTGAAATGTGGACTCGTCAGACCACAGCACACTTTTCCACTTTGTCAGTCCATCTCAGATGAGCTCTGGCCCAGAGAAGCCAGCGGCGTTTCTGGCTGTTGTTGATAAATGGCTTTCACTTTGCATGGTAGAGTTTTAATTTGCACTTGTTGATCTAGTGACGAACTGTGTTAACTGACAATGGTTATCCGAAGTGTTCTGAGCCCACGTGGTAATATCTTTTACATAATGATGTCAGTTATTAATAAAGTGCAGCCTGAGGGATCAAAGGTCACAGGCTTTCAATGTTGGTTTTCGGCCTTGCAGTTTACATGCAGAGATTTCTCCAGATTATCTGGATCTTCTGATATTATGGACTGTAGATGATGAAATCCCTAAATTCCTTGCAATTGTACGTTGAGAAATGTTCTCAAACTGTTGGACTGTTTGCTCACACAGTTGTTCTCAAATGGTGAACCTCGCCCCATCCTTGCTTGTGAGCGAGCCTTTTGGGGATGCTCCTTTTATACCCAATCGTGACCAATTAACCTGTTCACCTGTGGAATGTTCCAAACAGCTGATTTATTAAACATTCCCAAACAGGTGATTTATTCAACATTCCTCAACTTTCCCAGTCTTTTCTTGCCCCTGTCCCAGCTTTTTTGGAACGTGTTACAGGCATCAAATTCAAAATGAGTGAATATTTGCAAAAAGCAATAAAGTTTATCAGTTTGAACATTAAAGGAACATGCCGACTTATTGGGACTTTGTCTTGTTCCCCGTATCCCCCAGAGTTAGATAAGTCCATACATACCCTTCTCATCTCAGTACGTGCTGTAACTCCGTCTGACGCCCCCACCGTTAGCCTAGCTTAGCACAGATCTTATGGCGTTATATATGTGTCACATTCCTGAGCGAGTAATTGTATGTTTTGAGCGCAGAGAACTATATTTTGCAAGCACATTACATTACATTTTGAACAGAAATTAACTCTCGCAAAAAATAATTTAGTTTGAGTAAACAAAAACCTATTTCGGGCACAATAAATGTATTTGCATGTCTTTCTCTGCTCGCAGGTAAAAGCTGCTGCGCTCTGGTCCTGTCTCCCCGCTCTCAACCTCTTCTCTCGCGCTCAACTCTAGACACGCCGGCTCAGATTTTCACAGGCGTGCGTGCCACAAAACCAACCAATCGCGCAGAATCAAAAGGTCAATTCTGATTGGCTGTTCACCTCCAATTAGATCGCAAGTAGCAGGAAAGACATATCTACAGGGAAACAGTTTTTGACACAACACCTGCAGTGATTCCCCAGCAAGGGGTATCTCTGCTGTAGCTAGTGGGTACTTGGAAAGATTGTGGAGCAGCTTAACTAATCAAAATAATTTAATTATGATTGATTTAAAACAATATATCAGCTGAAACACATATGTTTAAACATATAGCGAAGTAATCAATGGTAGAAATAAAAAGCTAAAAGTGGCCTACTGACGTAGCTAACAGTTTAAATGATTAGTTAAAAGTAATGTATGACTTTTGAAACATTAACCACACAAGTAAAAGGCCAAGCTAGTAGAATTTCTGACCAAACCAACCTAAATGTCTATAGTTCAATTGCATGAAAATGTAAGAATATTCACTTTAATAGGATAGTGTGAACACATTGGGAATTGACGGGGTGGGTATGTGAGTTATATGACAGGGATGTGGGGGAACCTCAGACCAGAAGGGTTGGAAAGCACTGATCCACAGTATTTTATATTATTGACCGACCGGTATATTACAGACATGCCTTAATAGTTGTGTTAATCACAACACCGTTGTTTGAATTACATATCTCCGTGTGTGACTAACATCATCCTTCACAAGAAATCTAACCTTAGCTAGCCCAGCATGGATACAGTCTATGCATCCAACATATTCATCTGAACAAACCTAAAATGTCACAATACAGCCACTTAAAAGAAGTTTGTAATACTGGTTACATCGATATGGTGTTTTATTAACCTTAATTCTTTAAGGATGGTTCAATTGACTTGCAAAGTAGCTATCCGTTGCTAACGTTAGCTAGCTAGCATATTTATGTCAAAAGCAGTAGCTAACGAGCATTGCCAAGATATGATTTCATTTTAAGACAGATGACAACACTTGACGCAGTCTTATAACACCTCTCTGGTCTCGCGAAAATCATATCTTGGCAGTAGTCAGCTAACGTTTCTGCTTTTTGAGATAAATTAGCATTAGCAACGGATAGCTCATTCGCAAGCTAATATAGCAACATAATTCAGGTTAATAAAATACGGTAATGTAACCAAAGTATTAAAAACTACTTACATGTGGCTATAGTGTGACAGGCCTACTGCTGTTCAGTCTCGCATTGCGAGACCTAACTTAGCTAGTTACAGTGCTGCGAGGCCTGTTCAGATGACATGTCGGCTGCTGTGTGTGAGCTAGCTAGATTGCTTGTGAAGGATGAGTCAAACATAAGGAGATATGAGTCAAAATAAAACAACGGCATTATAGTACACACAAATATTAAGACATTTCTGTGATATAGCTATGTCAATAATACAAAATACTGACCGAAATGTGTTTTAATCCAGTAACATTAGTCGAACAGCTCCACTGTAGACGGTATTTGCCGTACCAACAAGTGTTGACTGAAAAAGACGGTTCCTCCTAGATTTTTGTTTCCTGATATTGCAATCTAATTGGAGATGAACAGCCAATCAGAATTGACCTTTTGATTCTGCGATTGGTTGGTTTTGTGGCACACTTGTAACGCTGTGAAAATTTGAGCGAGCGTGTCTAGAGTTGAGCGCGCAGTAGGCCTGGCAAACTCGATTCCTTTTTAGGATTCAGGTTATTCCTAGTCATTCACCAAACTGATCCGGGTTGTGCGATTCACTTGAATCACTTGAGTCAGTATTGTATGCTACATCAAAGGCGAGCTTTTGATTTGGATAAAATGCCATGTTTTCATTTAGAATCTTTTAATTTTATTTGGAAAACGTTATATCCATAAATGTAAATGGTCTGAAAGAAAACCGAATATTCTTTTAAAAATTACATGTAATTATATTTTGTAACTTTAATAGGACTGACAAATAAGAAAACCATCTGGACTCTGAACATTTACAATGACTTACAACCTCTTTAATGTAAATTCCATGCGCCCCTTTTTCATGTATGCACTGTATGCATTTAATGTTTTCAATGTGTATGTGCATCTGTACTTGAATAAGTTTTGTGAAGTAAAAAAAAAAAGAACGAGTTGTCGGCGAGGCGAGCTTACAATGTTTCGGACTATCTGCTCGACCTAATTGCATTTTAATATACTACATTTATACACCAGACCTACAGTAGGCCTAGCTAGGCTACGTGCAGAACACTGAATGTTATTTCAGAAGTGAAAGAATGGCTTTTGTTGTTGATTTGCTTTACTCTGAGCTCGAGGAGAGACCTCACTCGCTCCTCATGCTCGCTCGTCTGAATCAGATCCACTCATGACAACGTAGCTGGCTGATTCAGTTAATTCGCGGGATTTACTGACTCCCGCGAGAACTCACGAGTCATCAACAACTCATGAATCACCAACAACTCACGAGTCATCGAGGGCTCGTGAGTTCTCGAGTGAATCCCACGGTCTGTGAGCTTCCGGCTCTGAGTCTGCAGGTCGGGACTGTCTCTCTGCTCACTCAGGCGCTTGACTTGACTTGTGGAGTTGCTGTTTACTATGAAATTGTAAGTTATAAAGCTTTTTGCAGCTAAGACGGCTAGGAATAGTAGAAGCTAATGTTGCAAGAGGTTTTTGTGTGCCGCTGTTATCATTTTAGATTGAATTGTAGTAGGACTCAACTGAACCGGGTTAATGATGCTAGAGACTCGTAATTCGTGAGTCAATTTAAAGACTCGGGTTAAAGATCCGAGTGAATCATGACTCGAACAGGTCTAGCGCGCAGAGAGAAGAGGTTGAGAGCGAGGAAGACAGGACCGGAGCGCAGCAGCTTACATTTATTGTGCCCGAAATAGGTTTTTGTTTACTCAAACTAAATAATTTTTTGCGAGTGTAAATTTCTGTTCAACATGTAATGTAATGTGCTTGCAAAATATAGTTCTCTGCGCTCAAAACATACAATTACTCGCTCAGGAATGTGACACATATATAACGCCATAAGATCCTGGAGGTAACCGGCTCCATCTAGTCTAGCTTAGCACAGATCCTGGAGGTAACCAGCTCCATCTAGTCTACTGCTCCCAATAAGTGACAAAATAACTCCAACATGTTCCTATTTCCATGTTGTGATTTGTATAGTCACAGCGTGTACTCATAACAAGGTCACTATGCTTTTACTATCTAGTAGTTGTTGACTCGATAACTCCAACTCTGAGTGAACTCCAGGAGAACTCTCTGCTCCTCACCACGGGGCTTCTCGTGTGCTGCGAGCAAATCCCTCCGCCCAAGTAGCAGAAGTAGTAGTGCTTCACCTTCTGAGAATATAGTTCCCAGTATGTATACGGTTAGAAGACGGCTGTGTGTCATGTGACCTTGTTATTTGTACACGCTGTGACTATACAAATCACAACATGGAAATAGGAACATGTTGGACTTATTTTGTCACTTATTGGGAGCAGTAGGCTAGATGGAGCCGGTTACCTCCAGGATCTGTGCTAAGCTAGGCTAGCTGGAGCCGGTTACCTCCAGGATCTGTGCTAAGCTAGGCTAGGTGGAGCCGGTTACCTCCAGGATCTGTGCTAAGCTAGGCTAGATGGAGCCGGTTACCTCCAGGATCTGTGCTAAGCTAGGCTAGCTGGAGCCGGTTACCTCCAGGATCTGTGCTAAGCTAAGCTAGTAGTGGGGGCGTCAGACAGAGTTAGGACACCCGCGGAGATGAGAAAGGTATGTATGGACTTATCTAACTCTGGGGGATACGGGGAATAAGACAAAATCTTAATAAGTCGCGTGTTCCTTTAAACATCTTGACTTTGTAGTGTATTCAATTGAATATAGGTTGAAAAGGATTAACAAATCATTGTATTCTGTTTTTAATTTGCGAACGTCCCAACTTCATTGGAATTGGGGTTTGTACTTCTTTGTCAGTTTTAACAATTTTGGATGGGGTTATTTTGACAATCTTCTAGAGCTGCTTGTGCTGAGACAGCATTTAATATTTGAGGAGCTTATTTTGTTACATGAAATTGGGTCATATCGGCACGAGCATTGAAACATAAAAAATGATACTCAGCTCTGTACTGGAGCTCTGAGTGATTTAATTTCAGTATCTCTGTGTAATAATTATTTGTGTTCATTTTAGTGTCAATTATTGGGAACATGCTCTGCAGAAACCTATGTTTACTCCTTAGTGGTTGTCAGAGCTAAAACCTTCTCGCTGTTATTTGGGTTTCATTATCCAAACAGCAAAATAGAGAAGAATTTTTTTTTTTTAGAAACAAAGAAATATTCTGAGTTAGTTTGTGTGTGATTTTACTTTTACTTGAATAAAAATGTGTGTGTGTGTCTGTCTGTGTGCGTTTGTGTGTGTGTGTGCGGCAGGCCTCTGTCCTGCCCTGATAAGCCAGACGTTCCGTGCTCCCTCTACATGAAGGAGCTGCAGGGCTTCATCTCCAGAGTGATGGCCGACTACTTCAGACACTTCCAGTGTGCTGACTTCATCTACGAGAGCACAGAGTCCATCGCTCGGCGGGCCATCGAGCTGTTCGTCCGCCACACCAGCCTGCTGCGCCCGCTGGGAGAGGGCGGCAAGATGAGGCTGGCGGCTGACTTTGCCCAGGTGAGGGAGAGCTTTGGGACACGCCGTCAGAAGGCTGATTCTAGGGCAGGGTGGTGGTGGACAGATGATTCAGCGACGCCAATGAAATGTATCTCTCTCTCTCTCTCTCTCTCTCTCTCTCTCTCTCTCTCTCTCTCTCTCTCTCTCTCTCTCTCTCTCTCTCTCTCTCTCTCTCTGTCTCTCTGTGTGTGTGTGTGTCTCTCAGATGGAGCTGGCAGTGGCTCCTCTGTGCAGGAGAGTGTCTGATTTGGGGAAACCTTACAGGATGCTGCGCTCCTTCAGGTGTGTATGCTCCTAATGAGGACGAGAAGTCATTTTCATCCATGTTTTAGCAGAGATGTAGGTCAGCACCTTACTTCTCTCTCTCTCTTTTTCTCTAAAAACATATCTTCTCACTTACTTCTAGACTGCTATGGCTATACAAAAGTGTTATTTGTCCAAGTTTGCAGATAAAGCTGAGGTTTCTGTCTCCATCCTGATACCATGGAGGTGAATGGGATTCTTTTTCCTCAGACAATGACATACACAAAGTTACATTTGAAATACTCCACGGCTAAGTGTTCTTCCACAAACATGTCCCAGCTGCTGGAATAATCCCCCAAAACACACTGTCGACCGTAGAAAGTAGTTCCTATGAAAACTGTTGCCGGTGAGGTGTATGACTTATCCAAAGTCGTTTTTTCGTGTCTGTTGAGTTTTTCATTTTCAGTGCTTAAGCAGTCCCCTCCATTGTATTGGGGGTGGAAACAGAACTCCCAGATGGTCATTTTGGTAAACTGACCCTTTACGATTGCTGTCTGAAATGCTAAAGGACCATACCAGTCGTTTTCAGCAAAACATGAAGTCATCGTTACACCTTTGTCGCATGGTAACATTGATGGTGGTAGGAATTTGTTGGTCCGTTTAATTAAGAATGTGAGTTGCATATTGCAGTCACAAGCTACATATTAATAAATCCAGCCAGGAACACACAGTCGTTGAGATTATGTGAAGTCTGTGCATTAACGAGGTTGCCGTTGTGCCGCCGACTCTCAGAGCAAATGTCAGTTTGCTAAAAGCAGCATCGAGGAGAGGTTTGAAAACGATCCACAGCCAAGAGATAAGCTAAATGTAATTAAAAGGTATTAACTATGAAGGTGAGTGCAAAGAATGACTTATCTCACGTAGGTGTCCTGTCACTGTTCTGCTTGTTTGGCTGGGACATGGAAAGGCTGCAGTGTGACTGTGTTGATTATACAGTGTATGACCTTTTATTGGGGGGGGGCTTTGTGTTCCAGGCCACTGCTGTTTCAGACCAGCGAGCTGGTAGCCAGCAGTCCCGCTGTGGGGGACCTGATCCCCTACAGCACCCTGCTGCACTTCTTCTTTACCAGAGCCCCGCCGGAGCTCAAGTCTCCTCACCAGGCCTGTACACACACACGCGCACGCACACACACACACACACACAAAAACCACACACACACACAGACAGAAACAGACACACGCACGTGCACACACACACACACACACAGACGCACACACACACAAACAAACATACACACACAGACAGATGTACGCACACACACACACACACACACACACACAGACAGATGTACGCACACACACACACACACACACACACACACAGACAGATGCACACACAGACACATGTATGCACGTCCGCACACACAAGCAGATACACAGAGACACACACACAGACACACACAAAACACAAAGACATACACAGAAACACAGACAGACAGAACACACACACACATCCTAACCATCACAACTAAATGCCTACACTCTAACCTGTACCTTAAAACCAAGTCTTAACCTCCCAACAGTCTTTTAAAGTAGTGAGGACTGGACAATGCAGACATGTCGTCACCAGGATGGTGCTCTGCTCTGTGTGTCACTGTCCCACCTAACAGAGCGTTGTCTCTCCCCCACAGAGAGCAGAGTGGTCCATCGCCCGTTACTCCCAGTGGCTGGATGATCATCCCTCTGAGAGAGACAGGCTCACTCTCATCAGGTAACCTGTTTTTGCATTTGCTCTAACTTCCATAGGTCAGCGTGCTGGCACTTCACAGGCAACACGCTCCGTCTGCCTGACCTGCATGGGATCATAACGACCACGCCATCCCATCAACAACCTCTCTTCTGGAAGAAGACGTTGGGGGCTTAAACCACCATTGAGCGTCCTCTCTAAGTTTAGCATGTTTTGCCAGTTAGTTTCTTACAGTTGCTAACTCACATTGCTCTATACACAGTTAATCTTTTTAAAACTGTTCAGACATTTCTCTTCACCAATAGAGAAAAGACTTGTTGCACTTGTGACTAAACTAGCCAACATTATCTAAAGTAGTAACACTGAGCTCCACTTCGACCAGCTATTTACATGTAATGCATCAGCAATAGTAATCCAAACACATTGCTTTCAAATGAGTACTCCTGCTTTTTAATTTCAGCACATTTTACTGATAATACTTCTGTATTTTTACTTCAGTAACATCATGATAGCAGAACTCGTTATGGAGTATGTTCTCACTGAGATATTGCTTGTTTTACTTAAAATCGTAATACTTCATTAACGATATTGTCTGCCAGTAACACAAATATGGTGGAGTTTGAGCAATTACTTTTAAATCTGGCCCACTGTTTATAGCGCATCACATACTTGGATTTGATTATTAATTCCTTATATTAACATATATGCCTCTGAAAGTTCTAAATTGAGTGTTCACTCTATGGTCAACCTGCACACTTCCACACATGCAGCACACTGCCATAAGCAACAGGAAATGTTCCACTCAGAAACATTGAAAACCTATCTGCTTAACTTATTACTAGATGAAAACTGTTCCTAATCACGTTTCTCTGTTCTCCCTTTAAGGGGCGCTCTGGAGGCCTATGTGCAGTCGGTGAGGGCTCGGCAGGGGAAGGAGTTTGCTCCCATCTATCCCATCATGCTCCAGCTGTTACAGAGAGCCGCCAGTGGCTCCTAGGAGGTCTGAGGCTGAGGAGCTGTCTGACAGAACAGCAAGTAGCACGTTAGACACTATGTGAAGGCAGAGGCTGTTGGAATCAGGTTCAGCTCCATAGTTCACGCCTCCTTTATTATTTATGACTATAGCAGCTATATTCCAGCTAAATAGTAATTCTTCTTACTTTTACAATTCTGACTAAATCAAGGGATGGAGTGGATACGGAAGTTGTTTTTGTGGACAGCCATTTATCGAGCAACCAAAGCTGAATATTATAAAACTTGTTCATTATAATAGAACTAACAAACTATAGTTTAAGAATTATTGAAATGATACAGCTCTAAAAATGTGTAAGGTTGATCTCAATTACCCAGATGGTGTGATCTCTGTGAGCTGGGACTCTGTCAAAGACCATTTTCTCTCCATTTAAAGGCTTTGTGGAACAGGGATAAATATGGGGATCTTTCCATGAACTGTAAAAACCATTTCTTTTGTCCAGTGATTTGTCTTTCTCCAGACGCCGCTGTACACATGTAATGGTGTATATATACACACAAGTTCTGTTTAGTTCATGACTCTTGAGAATAAATGGGGAAATGTTTGCAGGACTTTTATTTGTACAGTAGGGATCTCACACACAGACAGTATGACATGAGCAGTATATACACGGGTTGGTTCAGATGGGCCATTTCCATTGGTTGGGAGGAGGCTCTTCTATCAGGGGTTCCCATGGTTTCCACTCTGTCATCTTCCTGGACAGAGCCAGCTCACACTCCGCCTGCGCGCACACACACACCCCTCTCAATTACACTGTGATAACCTCAGATTAAGTTATTCCATGAATAACTGCATACCATAAACTACAGCTAGGTTTACCTTCCCAGTATTTTAGCATTCATTATGAGAGGAACAGTATGTTGCTTTAACGTGCAAATGTTTAGATGGAATCAGCAGCCAGGTCTTCAATCACAACTACAGCTGGGAGTAGATCTAAGACTAAACAACTCACACGCAGGGGGGTCAAAAAACCTCAATCAACTGATCAGTCCCACACATTTCTAAAAGTTAGGCATATCCATTTCAAGTTGCTACAGCTTGTGGTGAAAGTGCAAGCAAGGGAAATGGTGGAGACACATGAGGACTATAAGCTCTCCGTTAGAGCTGGAGGTGAGTGAGGTAAATATCAAACGGGATCATCTTAACGGGAATGACAGACTTCAGTAATCCATCTCCATACTGTACACTGCATAGAGGAACGCAACAGGGTTTCCCCCGGTGCAAAACAAGATACAAAAACGGATACGGAACAAAAGAATACAAAGTGGTGTAAACATATGCAAAGTGAAGTAGTGCAATAAGCACTTACTGTATGATTATGTATCTTTTGACTTTAACTAACCCAGACTGAGCATAACTTTGTGCGTTTGCCAAATTTACAACTAGAATTGTGTTAATGCCCACATCTGTGACGGCAGTGTCAGTGACCTACCTGGAAAATAACTTCTTCAATCTGGCCACAGTTGATCTTCTTCTCCAGCTTCTCGACATCAGGCTCCTGGGGGGAGAGAGAGAGAGACCTTTCATCATATGAACACATTCTACGTGTATCACATTCATTAGTTTGTTCACCATGAGACAAACAAGCAACACTGCTCTGTAACACGAAACATGTTGAGTATGCCCAAGTTATTTTAAAAGACCTACAATAATCGCCACACTTTCTACAGCCTTGGCCCAACTTCATATTTGGTTATTTCTATAGCTTCTTATGGGATGATTTTCTGTATCTTATGCCACCACTATAACCTCCGTTCCCTGCAGGTATCACCGTTTCATGGTCCTGATGGTGTCGCTCCTGAGTAAGAACTGGACTCTGGTGAATGTGATCATCGCTGCTATAGTGAAACCAGGAGGTAACTGACAGATGAGAACTGATAGCACAGATTTGGATTCACTGACACCAGGCTCAGGGAAGCCAGGTAGTCTAAGGAGAGCCAGACTAACAGGGTTTCTGCAGGTTCCACAGAGTCAAATTTAAGACTTTTTTAAAGACCATGATATGAAGTTTAACACGTATCAAGACATAAAAAAAACGCCAGATATCAGAGTCCAGAAACAGCATCTGAAATAATTCCCAAATTTCCTCACTGGCATTATGGGACTGGTGTCTAGTGACCGTGTGGAGGATCCAGAGCACCTCTGCTCTGTGTGTGTTGGCGCTGATCCTAACGTGGCTTACAGGAGCTGCTGTGTGGAGGTAGTGCTGCTCTGCACAACTGGCTGATTGCTGTAGTTTGCTGGAGACCCTTCACAGCAGTTAGAGGTTTCTCACTTTTTGCGTGACACCCTTAGTGCCTGTTAAGCCAACGTTCCAAGTTGAATTGCTTTCTTGCATAAGAAGCACTAGGCTTCAAATACCTTGTTAGCAACTGGCTTCAACTAAGCCCTAAATGTAGCTTTTAAAAGCCAAGGATCGTTAAAACTTGCATTTCCCCAAAGCTGAAGAATAAAAATCTGTTTCATGTCTGTGGTACAATCCCAAAGACACTCGCACCAATGACACAAAATCTGATTGGCTGTAATATAAGTTACATGTTGGTCTCATTTGTAGTCGTAATACAGTGAAATTATATTTGGACTAGTGAAAGAAAAACCACTACAACATCACAGAATAAAAAAATAAATTAGAGGTAGTGTTACATGGACGTAGGGAAATTAAGACCTGTTTAAAATGATGTAAGACCTAGAACACAACACTTCAGCGAATTTAAGACTTTAAAGGAACACGCAGACTTATTGGGAATTTAGCTTATTCACCGTAACCCCCAGAGTTAGACAAGTCCATACATACCCTTCTCATCTCTGTGCGTGCTGTAAAGCTGTCTGACTGCTCCAGCATTAGCTTAGCCTAGCACAGACCCTGCAGGTAACTGGTTCCAACTAGCCTACTGCTCCCAATTGTGACAAAAGTGACAAAATAACACTAACATGTTCCTGTTTACATGTTGTGATTTGTAGAGTCACAGCGTGTACAAAAAACAACGTAACATGAGACACAGCCGTCTTCTAACAGTAAACAAACCGGGAACTATATTCTCAGGCGGAAGAATATAGTTCCCGGTTTGTTTACGGTTAGAAGATGGCTGTGTCTCATGTTACGTTGTTAAAATCACAACATGTAAAAATCTATGTTGACATTATTTTGTCACTTATTCGAGCAGTAGGATTACTGGAACCGTTCACCTGCCTGTTCTGTGATGGGCGGCATGCGCTGGAGACGTCAGACAACTTTAGCAGCACACGGAGGATGAGAAGGTATGAGTTTATCTAACTCTGGGGGTAACGTGAATAAGCTCATTAACTCATCAAGCGGAGGTCCCTTAGGGCCTAAAATTTTTATTTTGAAATTTTAGACTTTTTAAGACCCAGTGGAAACCCTGGACTAAGCTAACCGAGCTTGGTCGTACCATTTTGACGTGTTGGAACCTCTCGCTGACCAGCTGCTCTGTGTACTTCCTGTAGGCGGCGTCCTGCGGCATGGTCTGCAGCGACGCCAGGATCTTGGAGTACAGAATCCTCAGACGCTGAGAGAAGACCAGAGCACATTAGTCGGTGGGAGGAACTGAATCCTCTCTAGTGTTTACCAGTGACGGCTGGAGTATGCTGATGAGCCGTGATGAACTTTTATTTTGTGGCGTCATGTGATCACGGTGTGCGCACCGCATCGGACGCCTGTGTGCTGCATTCGCTGCTAGCTGCTCACCTCGTGGGGATTGTGGGACACCGCCAGGCCGACCAGGCCGGTCGTCTGAAAGAGAACAGCAGGAGAGAAATTCGTCATGTCTGAGTCAACATTGTTGATTCGCTTAGAACCACCTTATTTATAGATATGGCTCCTAGGGGTGGGCATCGTTCTAAAATGTTCAATACAGGTACAGACACCAATACAGTGACTTTGATACTGGTTCCTAGACATTATTAGATCTTGGTAGAAGCATGCTGTGTGCTGATTGGCTCATTGACGCTGATGAGATTCACTCCTTAGGTATTGAAAGTGAGTATTGAATGACGAGGCATTTTTCCATACTCGATACTTCGGAGGGAATTCAGTCGGGGCATAAAAAAAGTATTGAATTTGTTAAGTTATTACAGTCTAGTCTCCAAATATAAAACAAGGATATAAGACACTGAAGACTACTTCAGCACTGCCTATGATTACACAACGGTATGCCTGATCATCATTTAAACGCTTTTTGTGTTTTAAGATGAACATTGAGATTTGTGATTTATATTCATATATAAATTATCAGATGCAGAGACTTCATCTTCAGTTGAGCTGGCTTTATTGCAGATAACACCACACCAGCATTATAACAGGACCACCACACACACTGCACACAACTCTACTTCCCACAATGCAAATGGTACTAGAGCCCTCTGTTGGTCCTGCACTGCAATAACATAGCTACAACAGCAGCTTCATAAATCATAACAGTTCGTTTCGACGATTCAGTTATGTGTATGTACAGCTACGTTATGGCGGTTTAATCTGTAGAACAGCAGCGACAGGCGTAAATAAACTGCACGTTCCTGCGTCCTCCTCACTTTTTGGCACGGCACCTGTCTGTAACGTTATGCCATGGATGTATTAAGAGAACGTTATGCTGCAAAATAATACACAAGAGACAAACTGGGGCTGGAGTTAGGATAGCTAACCTGGACACGTACCAACTGCACATTTCCCCTACTTAGCCCATGGTTAACAGTTAATGGCGAGTTAGTTTTCCAGGCTAACGTTACCTTCGAAGGAAACTTAAGAATGGACTGACCCTTACGGCAAAAGAGTTAACCCTTGTGTTGTCCTTCGGGTCCCAGTGACCCGAAGGACAACACAAGGATTATGTACTTCCGTTTACTTTGTTGAGAATTGCTCTCTAAACAAGGGTTAATACAGCACCTTAGTTCTTGTTTGTACAGCATTTTGGTCAGCTTAAACTGTGTTTAAATGTGTTCTAGAAATAAACTTTACTTACTTACTTTACACAAACAGGGTTTAGAGAGCAATTCTCAACAAAGTAAAGGGAAGTACATAATCCTTGTGTGGTCCTTCGGGTCACTGGGACCCGAAGGACCACACAAGGGTTAAGGTTAACGGTAACGTTAGCTACCCTATACTTCTCGAAAGTGGTTTAACGAGTTTAGCTAACTCTCGAGTATTTTTTATATAAACTTTATTTCGGTAAAACGGTAAAAAAGTAATTTGAAACACTTAACGTCAGAGGTTAATTACCTCGAAGTTGTATGTGGAATAAAGCAGAGTGGCAGGGCACTGTAACGTTAGCTAGTACGTTAGCTAACTGTTAGCTAGCTTAGCTAACCTTAGGGCTTCCACCAGCCAGGTACCGTTATAGTATTCTACTACTATGTAAATATTGTCGTAGCTAACCTTTACCTGCAACCTGTCGCGTTCTTGAAACCAGGCAGCCTTTACTTACCACACGGCTAGCCTGACGCTAGCTAGCTAGCTGACTTTAACACACCGCAGCATCTCGTTTAAACTATGCCCGTGTAACGTTAAGTCAACCACATAAGTACACCGTCAAACCACGTAGTGAAAACAATATGGACTTCGTTTGTACTGCATTCTTTACAGCACTTATTTCTATCACTAAAACTAAAACATGACCTCTACCCGTACCTTCTTCAGCAGTCCAGCCATTCTTTTCTGCGGACAGAACGATTTCCGGCCACTTAATATGACGTCAACTGTTTGGCTTTGGTTTTAACCATAGACAGTATATAACATGTTTTAACAACATACGTCAGTGTAATATGACGTTACATGAACAATGGCTGTAACCCTATTACAAACCTCTAATATTGACTTTTGATCTCTTGTCCATATTTAATGCTGGTCTCTAGACTTTATCCTTGCACTACTGGACCTATTTGCACTACCACCATGACACACACTCTCATACTGAATCACAGGGTCAGTCCCTGCCCTATCACTACAAGCGTATCATGCTTATATAGCCCTTTCATTACATTCAGTACATTCATGTGGATTTTTTATGTTTTAATTTATTTAGTATTATTATTTTTTTATTTATTTAGTATTTTTTATTTTATTGTCCATGCTATTCATGTGGAGTTGCTTTTTTTATGATCCCGTTTGTGATGTATGTTGAGCTACTGGGACCTTGAATTTCCCCTTGGGGATCAATAAAGTATCTATCTATCTATCTATCTATCTATCTATCTATCTATCTATTATCTATGAATGACTGGGAACAAAAAATTGTTTAACATGACTTTGAACACAAAAGGATTAAACGATGAGATGGGTCTTCCCCTCTCCTACAAAAATAGATTGTGCCTTTTGTCTGTCAATGCGTGAACATGTTTACATTTAGCCTATTTTACAATAGATTTTTTTCAGTCAGTTAAGACAAATAATTGGGTGACAAAAAGCATGCATATAGACTATTCATTTTACATATAGACTTAATTTTACAGGCTAACAAATACAGTGTGGGCAAACTCTTAATTAGAAAAACAATGAATGCATATCTTGCCAATCAGATTTAGCACCACCCACAGGGGAAAATCGGAATATCAAGTGTTTTTTCTGATTTCCGTGCAAGAACGAGAAAACCAAAAATCAAGTTTTTTGTTTTTCTAAAAAAACGGAAAAAGGAGTTGTTTTCTCGTTTTTTCGTTTTCATATGTGAAAACAAAAACAAATGATCGGATGATACACGGACCATGGAGGCCACAATAACAGAAGATTCTCTGCTGTTTTCTTATGCGAGCATCCAAACAGCACATCGCCAGGTGTTTTTTGTGTTATCTGCAGGACAGCGAACGGGAAAAGACACGGATAATGTGGGATGGGCCTACAGACAACCTGTCTGAATCCCATTGTTATACTCAGTAGCTCATGCTTGAATCAAACATTTAGTTTGTTTTACACTGCAGACTACTTATTACCACAATACAGTATATTTTCTTTTCTTTCATTTTTGGGCATTTTTAGGCCTTTATTTGACAGAACAGCTTAAGACAGGAAAGGGGAGAGTGAGGTGATGACATGCAGCAAAGGGCCGCAGGTCTGAGTCGAACCCATGGCCGCTGCGGTAGGGACTGAGCCTTTTTACATGGGGCACACGCTCAACCAGGTGAGCTCCCCGGTGCCCCCACAATAGATTTCTTATGGAAAAACACAGTGGCCATGCTTCATTTTAAGATGCGTTCTTATAATTTCAGTGTTAATGCATGTCCCCTGTAAACCAACACATACCTGATCCTGATTGTTGCTGTAAGAATAGTCTATATCCACGACGTTCCACTTCCTGGAATGCTGGGTGGACTAACCAGACCCTTCTCCGCGGCGCTGTGGAGGAGGGTCTGGCAAAGCGAGACTAGTGTAAGAACCAAACACTCAGCCTAAACGGAGGTTGGAAAAGTTTAATGACATCAAACCAGAGAAATGCCAGCTATATGCACATGACCAGTATCATCAGTTTTTAAAAACATCTATTTAAAAACGTTTGGCAGAAAAAACATCTATCTACAGTACAGTAAAAAAATTCAAAGTATAAAAATATATTACAAATCTCAAGTATTTACAAAGACAGCTTCTCTCTACACGTGTCTGTCTACAGTTACACTTCTGTCAGTTAGTTTTCAGTCTAGTTGTGTTACCTAAAACAAGCAACATCTCCCCCTTCATGCCCCCTGTAAACTCAGCACCTAATGCTGAAAACACTGGTGGCCGCAGACAGCCATGACAAATAAGTCACTAAATTCCCAGCATCCTCTGGGAGAAGGTGGAGGGGAGAAGAGGAACATAGAGATGGAGATGAAGAGAAAAGGAGGCAATCTCCTCCTCGAGGTTAGATAAGCAGGAAGTGACAGTGGCGCTCCCCTGGAGGTGGTTAGAAGAACATCCTGTGGGGGTGAGGTTAAGATATTTACTTTTGGTCATGCAGACAAAGAAATTAAAGGCACTTTCATTTTGCAAGTCCTACAGAGTGCCTTGGATTGTTTTTGAAGGAGACATGCATTTTGAATGAGCCCTTCACAGGATGAAATATTTTCTTTTGGAGTTTTATTTTTACCACACACACACACACACACACACACACACACACACACACACACACACACACACACACACACACACACACACACACACACACACACACACACACACACACACACAAACACACACACACACACACACACACACACACACACACACACACAACACACACACACACACACACACACACACACACACACCTGTAGATGTTGGGGTCCAGGTGTATAGCTGTGTCTGTAGGCAGCTTGGACAGATGAACCACCTTGGTCTTCTGCTGCAGTCTGTCGCTCTCATTCACCCACACATCTGGCAGTCTGACACACAGTGAAGAATACAGTTACACTTATTGGATGGAAGCTCACATCTGCACTGTGGATCACAGTATCACACTTATCTGGATTTCTTCTCACATGTGACATATTGAGGTTTTCCTTTCAGCGAACAGTGGAAAACTGCATTCGACCTGCTCTTGCCTAGGTAGCGCCCTATGCAAAATCTGAATACAGAGTTGATCTCGAGGTTGTGGTAGGATCTAATAAAAGCCACTCCCACCATCTCATCTCCATTAACCCTTTAAAAGCAGCAGCTTAATGAAACCAGAAGAGAGTCTAGTCCACTTTCTAGACGTAACTGGGAGGCAGAGCTGGAGGAGGAAGTGAAGACAGGGAGAGTGATTATAGATGAGAAAACAGGACTTACATGTCTTCAGGTGTCCAGTGCAACAAGACCTTCACTTTCCCAGAGTCCTCTTTCCTCCTGGCTATTACCTGAACATACCAAAATACACAGGCATGAAAATAAATTGCATTAGACAGATTACATTTCACTGGAATTGGATTTTTTATATGATTTCAAGTAGTCTCGCATTGGCAGACCTATCTCCACAGCACTGTGGAGTAAGGTCTGGCTACACAACATGCATTCTGGGATAAGAGAAAGAAAAAAACGCTCTGGGTTGTTTGCCTTTCTTTAAACCAATCACAACGGTCTTGGGCGGCGCTAAGCTCCAGACGCAGCGACGGTGGCTCTGCTAGATAGTCTCAGGAAGGAACTAGTTCTGCTGGAACATTTGGACCCCGCAAAAGAAAACACCACATCCAATATTAAATTAAGTTAACTGTTGACACACTACAGTAACGTGAGCCAATTAAAATAGCTGGTACATGGTTAGACCTCATTGGTGTTTACCAGCGTATCTCCGTGTGTACTTCATCCACAGCAATCCCATTAATCAGTCCCAAAACCTCCCAGTTAGAGAGGAAATGACATAAACATACACTACCAGTCAAGTTTGGGGTCACTTAGAAATTTCCATTCCATTCCAGACAGAATACCAGCTGAGATCAGTTGCATTGTTTTTTTTTTTAAATCAGATTACATTATGTGTTTACATTTTCAGGGTTTGTACGGGTGCTTGAAATCCTTGAAAAAGCTTGAATTATGATGTTGTGTTTACAAGGTTTGAAAAGTGCTTGAATTTTGGATAAAATGCTTGAAAATACTTGAAATTGTAACTGTATTTCTTTCACAACAAATACCTAACTTACTGAATAGTTTGTTTATTAAATGGAGAAATAAAATGTTGGAGAGCCTAAAATTAAACCTGCTCGCTGTGTGACTGGGATCTGCCACCACGCCAAGACCTGCCCTAGGAAGCAGCTCGATTGGTTGGGGTAAGGCATTTCACCTCGAGTGGTTAAGGTTAGGATAGCCGATTGGTCACGGTTACGCTACCTTGCGTAAGCATCATGGACACCTGGCCAATAAATGCTATTGAAGGGCGGGTCTTGGCGTGGCCATAGTGGGATTCGTAATATCGCTGCCGGCAGGTTGTCGTTTCAATGAACGTTGGCTGGAAGATGAAAAATACAAATTATGGATTAAACGGGGACAAACCCTACGAGTTGCCTCTTGTAAAGTCTGCAGAAAAGACGTGCAGCTTTCCACAATGGGCGAGTCTGCGCTCTCCAGTCACATGAAGTAAGTTTCAAGTACGCCAACTGAAGTAGCCTGCTGTACACGTTAGCGCCAGTTAGCGCCTATTTGTTTACGCTAGTGAATTCTAGCTAGGAATTTGCAGGCTAAGTGACTGAGGGGCCATCCACACGGAAAAGTTTTTTTGTGCAAACGCACATGTTTTGCATCGTTTGGGCCGACCGTCCAGACGAATCCTGCAAACGCACTGCCTGAAAACGCACTTTTTTGAAACCTGGTCTCAGGGTGAAAAGATCCGAAAACGGCTCTCGTTTGGCTTCGTATGGATGGTGAATACGGATCCGTATCGATGATGTCATCGCCACACCCCTCTTTTACACCCTCTCCCACGGCTGCTGACGCACACAACTGCGTTGAAGCTAAGCGAGCACACCCCATCTCCATGGTTACACCAGCTCACTTCATCTAAATACTCTGCTCCTGACCCTTCCCTCTGGATTCTACACAAGATATATTGCTAACGTTATGTAGCCAACGTTAAACATCGCTAAAGTAGCTGACCGCTAAAGTAGCTGACCGCTCCAGCAGCGAAGTAACGTTAACGTTAGCTGCTATGGCTATCTGTTTATAAAGTGGAAGTAGACAATTTATCAACTAGCTAGCTAATCTGTCTGCTTATAAACTCCTTGAACGGATTATAGTAACTTTTACCACGGCTTATCGTAGAAAGGCTACTGCAAGAAAAACGTATAGATTATTAAAAAGACATCATTCATGGATCATTGATGTTTGTTTGACTGCCGATGTTAGAGCTACTAGCGCGCTACAAAAATAAAAAGCAATCCAACAGCACATTATACAACGTAAACAAAGACACGTTTTCTTGCGGCAACCTTTATAAAATGAGCAGTGGTGAAAGGTATTATAGTCCACGGATGTATTAAGAGAACGTTATAATCTAGTCATGTTATGATGGGAAGTGGAAGTGACTATGCTCTTCTTCTCCGTTTTTGGTAAATTTCTGTAGCAGAAACAGCGCCGCCTATAGGCCTGGAATATGAAGTAGCGTGTTGAGTCATTTACAAATGGATTCGTTTGGACGCAACTTTTCTTGAAGCGAATCCAGGGAAGACGGGTAAAAAAAAGATCGTTTTGGTACGTGTGGACGGGGCCTGAGAGTACTTGGTGTGATAATGTAGTGTTAGTATTGCATGGCACGTTCATTTGTGGAATATGCAGTGAACATAGCCAAAGTTACATCACAGTAACTGTAACATTAAAGGTGCAGTAGGTAAGTCTTATAAAAATAACTGTCATATTTGCTGAAACTGACCCTATGTTCCAGTAGAACTACATGAATTATGTAATATAAAAAAAATCCAGCTCCTCTGGCACACACACGCATATAAGAGCGTTCTCCCCTCCCCCTTCCCCCGCGCACGAGCTGCAGAAAAGTTTCCCAAAACTCCGGTGGTGAAGTGGCTTTTCAGAGGTGGCGTGAGCTCCAGGATTTTAAAGATCTGAAGAACAATGCAGACGTTAGGGCTTTGACTTTTGCCCAAAAATCATATTCGAAGTTCGTTTGTATATTAATATTAGAATATATTAGAATATTTATTAATAATATTTTGACCATTAAATGCCTTCAGTTTAAAAAAAAATTAAAAGTCAGACCCTGGATTAAACACAAACAGTGTGCTTTCGACAGGAAGTTCGGAGCTTTCACCGTAGCCTACGTAAGTGGTCTGATGTTGATACTCGTGTGCTGGTGTGTGCGCCGAGCCAGTGTGTGTGGGCGGTGTTGCCAACTTAGCGACTTTTTTTCACAAAAGCGACTAGCGACAAATGTGGCGACTTTCTGTAGAAAAGACAGCGACTTTCTGTAAAATAAAAAAAGAGTCGCCAGTATTGTCCAGCGAGCACGCAATGCATTTCTCTCCTGTGGCCACCGAAACAGTCACCTTTCTCTTCTGTTGTGTGACTGAGGAGCAGCCCCGCCCCCCCCTCTGTGCTCTCTCCTCATGTGCAGCAGCACTGAGCAGCAGGTAGGAAGGGGAGAAGGGACAGGGTGCGGCGCCGGTGTAGGTAGGAGAGACAGCGGAACGCGACGGGAGAAAGAAGCCGCTGAGCTGGCCTGGCCCTGAGCTGGCCTGGCCCTGATCTGGCCTGGCCCTGATCTGGCCTGGCCCTGATCTGGCCTGGCCCTGAGCTGGCCTGGCCCTGAGCTGGCCTGGCCCTGAGCTGGCCTGGCCCTGGGCCAGCCAGCTTTCTTTGAGAATTCGGGGGGAATGCACCGCTACCGAGCCACGGCCAAGAGACGTGCGTCGCCGCGACGTGTAGTTACATTTTGAAATGCGTGAAAAAGCCTCGGAATCTGAACTGAAAACAACGTTTACAAGCAAACGCATAAAAATAATGCCCATAACAGGTTCAAATATTAAGGGCTGGCTAATATTCATTCGAATATCATTATTTTTTTTAATATTCGAATGATATTCGAATAACGAAGTTCAGAGTCAAAGCCCTAGCAGATGTAGCCACATTTCTTCTCGACAGGTAACATAATTACCATGAATGATTTATCTTTCACTTGGTTATTAGTAATCAAAAGTCCACAAAGCTACGTTGGTGAGGATGATAGTAACGTTTGCACCGTTGTCAGTCTGATATGATGCTGAAATGGCTAACGCTAGCCTGCTAGTTAGCATCGTTTTACTGTTGGTGAGGTATGTTGGTGAGTAAAGTTAACATTGCGTTAGTGTTTTAGTTATTGAAAATGTTGTCTGACATGCAGTTCTGTCAAACTCCCTTGTGTGGGAGGGGCTTAGGGGACGGTTTGGACTTCAGCAGAAAGGGGGGAGGGACTGAGAAGTTGTCGATGTTCAAATTTGTTGGCAAAGTCCTGGATCTTCACAATCTTACCTACAGCAGCTTTAAACTACCTTCAAATTAAAACCCAAAACGTTAGCCCAGTGCATTTCAACAATCGTTGATTGCTGAACAGAAATCGTGTCAGATAAGAGTGTCATACAAGTAGCCTAGTGTAAGGTTGAGGATGGCCTTATGCACTATTTGCACTGCTCTATTCCAGTAGATAAATATGTCTTGGCAATGAAGTACATTTTGTTTTTCAATTAATATAGGCTATTTATGATGCAGAGTGTCAGAGTCTTCTGGGTTAAAATGGAATTACAGGTTGTTGCACTGTCTCAGATGTTGTTCAAACCTTGTCTATATCAAGAATGTGTCCCAAAACCAAGGCCTGTCAAATATTTCTGTTCAAATCCTATGTTTTCATATTTTCAGCCCTTTAAATTACTTCAGTTTTACAGCCTGAAAATCACATTATCTGGGGAAGCAATATTCAGATATTAATTCATAGGCAGCCCAAACTTTGTAGGGTGGAAGACAAACATGTTGATATGACTGAACCATTACAAGTTTGTACAGCGTGCCCTAGATTTGGAAAAAAGTGTGAAAGGACATTAAGGGTAGCATAAACTTTGAGCAAAATCTAAGAGGGTGCACCACCTTTTTTCCTGGAGTTTGACCCAGAATGACCCAGCTGCATGTCATTTGTCTCAGACCCCCCCACTCAGTGCTCCTCTCCATAGCTGTCTTACTGTATGTTATGTTAGGAACCATGAAGAGAAGGGGATAATTCAGGGTTAGTGAAGTGAACCTGTCGGGTGATTTAGTGATTTAAAACTTGTGTTTTGCTTAAATATCTGATGCTTCTGCTATTACGAAACACAATTTTGGCTGTTCATAGTATTATGTCTGTTAATGTGACAAAAACACTAAATAATAATTTTGACTATGTATTGGTATATAGATTTTACGGTGGAGTAAGGTGCTGGAAAAAGCTTTGAAATGGACCTTGAAAGTGCTTGAAAAGTGCTTGAATTTGACCTTGGAAAAGGTGTACGAACCCTGATAATTGCAAAGGGTTCTTCTATTATATTCTGTCTATAATGGAGTGGAATGGAAATTTCTAAACTTTTGACCGGTAGTGTATTCTTATTCAATCTTTACAATCATTCCCTGAAAGAACCAAGCAGGCCTGTCTTGATGCACGATCCAAATCTTCAAAACTTTTTTTGGTAAAGTTTTCCCAAAACCAACAGAGTTTTGCAATACGATGGCCATACGGCTGTGTGTGTGTGTGTGTGTGTGTGTGTGTGTGTGTGTGTGTGTGTGTGTGTGTGTGTGTGTGTGCGCCCACCGTGCTGTGGAAGACCACACTGTGTCCGTTGCCCAAGCTCTCGATGTGTGTTGCCAGGTTGAGGCAGATGGCTCGATGGCGGATGGCGTCCATGGTCTGAGCGTCAAAGAAGTCATGTGGTCGGGCTGGAAATAAAAAACATATTTTGAATAGTACAGACTTAAAAAAAATTAAAAAAAATAAATTAATATATAGATATAATAAAATGTGTGTGTGCAACTGAGGGACCCGATGACCATTTTGTCTATCACTTAAGTGTGCGTTTACATATGTGTTGAAGGAAATTGTGTTATTTACATAATCATTTCAGAATCTATTTGTATTGATTTTAATCAAAGACAATATTCTCTTATGATCAGGGTTACAATGGTTACATGCCACATAAGCACGACGTCCCCGGTTCAATTCCAGCCATGGGACCTTTGTTGCATGTCTTACCCCTCTCTCTCTCTCCCCCGTTTCCAGTCTGCTCTACACTGGCATCTGTTTAATGAAGGTGAAAATGCCAGAAAAATCATCTTAAAAAAAGTATGTTAATGTACAAGAACCTATTATAGAGGGCGAAGATCAACTTGCCCTGTACAGGAAATGTGTGTGTAACTAAGACTGTTATTGCAGGAGATGAGATCATCTCCATACCAAATAAAGTTAGGTCAAAGTATAGAACTTTCACGCAGCAACAGTCAAAGTTTTCCTCAGCAACAGTTGTAACGAAGCACAATACAATCAGAGAGCTCCGTGTCCAATTATTGACCAATCAGAGCCTCCATCCCATCAGGAGGAGGGGCGTGACAAATTGTTGTCCTGCATTCTGAATCCAGAACCCTTTGTATTAAATGTCTGTCTGCAATCCAAAGAATAAAGCATTTTATACTTAAGAAGTTAGGTTCCTAAAAAGAGTGCTTATTTATTAAATGTTATAGAAGGCTAAACAAGAAGAACAAAAACCACAACATATGTATTGGATATGTGTGCGTGTGTGTGTGTGTGTGTGTCTGGTGTGTGTGTGTGTGTTGAACATACGGAGGGAGCGTCTGTGTTTGTTCTTGAGTTTCCTCCTCTTGTTGAGGCCAGCCTTGGATGGAGACTCCTCCTTCACTTTGCCCTGACTGGACACTTTGGATGAACTCTGTGAGCTGAAGTGAGTGGGGACGTGACGGGCCAGCCCCCCCTGAGAGGCAAACGTGGCGTTGCAGCCTCCCACCACACACTGCAGGAACACAGATCATTTACAGGGTCAGTAGCTAACACGCTTTTATTTGTTATTTTAAAAACAATCTCCGTCTTCACGCTCGTTTAAGCATCATTTCAGACTTAGTCTCGCATTGCCAGACCCTCCTCCACAGCGCTGTGGAGGAGGTAGGGCTGTGCAATTAATAGAATTTTGATATCAATTTTGGCTCCCAACGATCACCAAAATAGTATAATGGAGAAAAAAACGATTATTTTGCCATGTTCTGTTTTGCAAGAACACTCTTATTTTGTCTAGTGTTCTGAATGACACGCGCATGCGCACATCCGCCCCTCCCGAAGCCAGTCAGGGAGGCAAGTCGTCTGCATATCATCCGCTGGAATTTAAAAACTCAACGTGAGTAAAGATGGCAGCAGCGTTTGGTGAGCAAAAAAAGGCAAAACCAACTCTGTTGTCTGGGAACAGCTAACGTTAGCTAACCCTGCGGTCCCTCTGCTGTAGTCTACGTTGTATTCCCCCGACACGCTGTATTCACTTACTGTTTAAAACTTGTTCCAGCTTAGTGGGGGTGCATTGGCATACTGCTGAAAAACAACATGAGAAAACATAGTAATGTTCCCTCAGCATTTAGTTTTGTTGTTAAACTGTATGTAAATGAGCAGGGACGTTAAATCACGTTAGTTTCACGTAACGTTACTCTAAGGTACCGTCTATGTGCTGGATTCTTCCTAATAAGGTTAGCTAGCAAATAAGCACACTGACGGCGACATTATTGTTGATATTTTGGCCCAATGTTTAGTAATGCCAGTAGTAGTGGTCATAGTGAGTGAACATGTGATGTGAGATGCACATTGTGTTATGTCTGTGGAACTGTTCATTAGCTGTGTAACGTTATGTGTGATATCTGTAAAGCTGAACTGACTCACAGTAGTAAAACTGATTTTATTCTGATCCAAAGACTCTTTCTGTGAGATAAAGGACACTAACAGATTATACCCTGGACACTATCCATTATATCCAAATGTTAATGAGTAATCGTGTTAAATAATCGTGATTTCAATATTGACCAAAATAATCGTGATTATTATTTTTTCCATAATCGAGCAGCCCTAGAAGGAGGGTCTGGCTAGTCCACACAGCATTCCGGGATGGGAGAAAAACGTGCTCTGGTTTATTGGCATTTCTTTAAACCAATCAAAATCGTCTTGGGCCGCGGTACCTCTGCTAAATAGCCTCATGAAGGAACTTGTTTTGGTGGAACGTGTGTACGATCAAAAGTAGTTTTAGTTGTGCAACAGAAAACTCAGATTGGACAGATAGTCTAGCTAGCTGTCTGGACCAATGCCAACACAGAAAGCGGAAGGTGACGGACATGCAGCCAAAAATGAGGGACATCCGGCAGGATTTCCGGCGGCACCAGAACAATCCCGGAACTGAAACGTAGTCGATATAGACTACTTCTGAACTAATCGCCATCCATACTGGCGTGCCGGTGTAAACACGGTATAGGGTAGAGTCGGGCCAGTGTAAAGATTTCAAACCGGTTTGATGTCAAGTCAAATAGAGGTCCGGATCTCAGTGGTGCACCACTGACTGCGTGCTGTAAATGGGCCGTGGTGAGTAAATGGAGTTCACTGTTTGATGTGAGGTGTGTGTTGTCACCTTGAATGGCTTGTCTCCACTGTGGGTCAGCATGTGTCTCTGAAGCCAGCTCTGACTGGTGGACGGCGTGTTGTACACCTTGCAGCCCTTCCACAGACACACAAACACCTGTGTGACACACACACACACACACACACACACACACACACACACACACACACACACACACACACACACACACACACACACACACACACACACACACACACACACACACACACACACACACACACACAGTAAAAGTGGTTGTGAGGTTAGTGTATTGGCCTGAATATAAGACCAAATAAAAAGCTCTTGAAGATACAAAAAACTTTCAGACTAGTCCTGCTGGGACGACCATTACATGACAGAGGTCTATTGTTGCCAATGAATTTGGCTGTATTTAAATTCAGTATAGGTGACCACAGAGCAGTGTAACACCACTCAGCTCAGTCAACAGACTGTCCTACTGCTGACCACATTGGCTGTGATGATTGTTGCTTGCTGACTAAGAGGATAAGGAAGAAGAAGAGATTTTGCAGTTCTCTGATTGTTCAAGTGTTTCATTGTGGAGAGAGATTTTTGTTTCACATGTAAACAGGGACATTTTAGACAGCTAAGCTAAATCAAACTAACTACATAAACACACCCTTGGCAGCTCCACACACACACACACACACACACACACACACACTGACCCCTCCTCTCTGTCCGTCCACATGCGTGGCTCTGATGTGTTCAGCCAGGTCGGGGCTGCTGAGAAACAGCAGCTGGCAGTGATCCCAGCAGCACGTGTAGCTCAGAGACTTGCCCCCTGCCGGTGCCGAGCCACTCCCCGCCACCGCGCTGTGACCGTTCAGCATGGCCGGGGTGGAGCGACCGCTGGACGCCGTGCTCTCCATGTCCATCAGGGTGCTGCCGATACTGGAGAACGCACAAGACAGACAGACAGACAGACAGACAGACAGACAGACAGACAGACACAATAGAAAGAAGAAATTAGAAAGACAATACTACAATTACTCAGTTCACAATGGAGGTTTAGCGGTTTCAGCTAGAGAATAGCTTGAAGAGAGAGGGGGGAACGACATGCAGTAAAGGGCCGTGGGTCGAATTCAAACTCGGGCCACTACCCAAGGACTCAGCCTACATGGGGCGCACAATCCACTGGGTAAGCAAGATGTGCACTTAAGTGAACTGAAACCACTGGCTGCTAGAGGGGAAACATCTGTCTAAAATCTGGAAACTAACATGAATCTGGAAATTGTCGGCAATCTAAAAGGTCCATTGTGGCTCAGATTGTGTGCGATGTAAGCAGATCACAGCTTACATAGTGTGCTGCGTGTGTGTGCGCTGAGCCAGCTGACCATCTGCTCTGATCACTGTCCATACTGGCTCTCTGTAGGAGCCGTGTTCACACATCCTACAAGAGGACCGACACTCTGAAACACGCACACATTCACTGTAATTCTCTCACACACACACACACACACACTCACACACACACTCACACTCTGTGTGGGAACAAAGGTTACAGTGAAGTCTTACAGCTGTCACCGCAGCAGGATTACCAGAAGTTAAAGGAGCAGCCAAGGGGGCATATTTTCTATCTTTATGGCCACTGCTGAGTTCCTCTTCTCTGTGAGCCACAATTAAAACACTTTTCAAAGGCCCCTATTGAAGCCTAAAGCACAGACTGTATACGGTATATATCACATTTTATTTGTTTTCTTCAAATTTCAATATGATTGCTCCTGAAAGGGTTAAACACTGGTATGGCAACTCTATGGCAGTAAATGCCATTTACTGTCACGTTTATCTCCTTTCTGAAGCCCCTGTATGTGGCTGTCTGATGAAACTGCCAAAGTGGACTGTATATTTTAGAATCCACCAGTGGTTAAACACTTTTCTTCCTGAGGTGTCTTCAACAAGACATTAGGCCAGATGTACTAACGTTTTTTGCGCCCACTTCAGGCGTATTTGTTTCACAACGTGCACGTAAAAGCAGGGCGAGGTATGTACAGACCGCACTGAGGTAAAAGCGCAGACTGCCTGTCACGGGGACTGGAAAAGGTAAATTGCGCTTTTCCGTGTCATGCATATGTATTCAGGGGAGGGTCAAGGGGAAAGTGGGAGTTTCCCATAAAGAGATGGGAGGGGAAGCGTAAAGTGAGCCTAATTATGTATTCCGCGGTATGTACAAAAGCCTCCCGTGACAGCACGCCTCTATTTTGCGGTGAAAATTCTCCGCTTCTTAAAAGCAGGTGTAAACCAGGAAGCGGGTTTCCCGGCATATGCCTCCTGGTGAAATGGCGACAGTAATCCAAGCAAGACGAAGACATAGGCCAAGGAGACAAGCTGAAAGGGTTTTTGCCACAAGCAGCCATGCTATGTTACAGTTACTGGAAGAAATCAAAGAGGACATTGAATCTCCGACTCAGCGTTCACATTCCATTCCAGCAGTTGCTCATTCAGAATTGTGCTGCTGCTGTCTTTCTCCATCATGCCTGCAGCAGTAGGATGTGTTACGAGACAGTATGGCAGCTTGATGATAAGTAAAAGGTGCAGCAAGAGGCCGTAGATTCTAGTGATTTTAGAACAGCTAAGGGGCGTTGTTAGGCATGACGCAAAGCCAAGTGAAGTGTAGAATAAAATAATAAATGGCGGCATGCGATTAATAAAAAATGAACGCGTTATGCTCGGCCCTTAAATCGCATCGCGATTAACGCGTTAATGCTGACAGCCCTAGTTTATACCTAACTTTTAAGGGGGAAAGACTTAACTCATTAACTCGGAAAAGTTGTTAGTTTGTTTATCCTGTTCACCTGCCTTGTCAAATGAATGCAAATTAGCGCATTTTAATTAGTTAACACCTCATTTGCATATCAATGTGGCGATTGTGATGACAGATTCTACTGTAGCTGTTCACCTGGAGTGTCTCCATTAAGTACAGAACATCAGCCTGTAGGGCCACGATGCCTCTGCTAAACCTTAGCTAACTCATTACATAACCTAGTAGCTCATGCATGTTAGCAGGACAGAAATTAACTATTTGTTTTGTCTTTCAGCTAATTAGCTGTAAACTCGAGGCACTGGCTGCGTAGTCTTTTGTTCATCACCACTCACCTCCACACAAGCCAAGAAAAACTTTCTGGGGTAGGAGCTGGAAGGGACAGCTGCTGGTCGGTCTGTCTCTGTGTGTGTGTGTGTGTGTGTGTGTGTGTGTGTGTGTGTGTGTGTGTGTGTGTGTGTGTGTGTGTGTGTGTGTGTGTGTGTCGCGAGGAGAAGCATTGCGGGGGGAGGGGGAGGGGGAGAGAGAGAGACTTATCTCCCGATCCGATTTAGATTTTTTAATTCAAGAAATAGGAATATACTATATATATATATATATATATATATATATATATATATATATATATATATATATATATATTTATTTATTTATTTATATATATATAAAAAAAAAAACATGCATCCAGAAACAAAGGGCACTTTCTCTTGAGAAAGAAGAAGGGCAGATGCTCAAGGCCCTTTTGAGGTCTTGGTGTGCACGTGCCGGCTCCTTTGCACCTGATGCTGCTGCAGGAATGATTTCTCTTGTAGTAACAAAAAAAGTCTATTAACCGCATTACATTTAACCTTTGGTAAACAAAGGTTCATGAAGTAACTTTGTGATTAAACACGGTTCTTGAATGCACCGCTAGTGATTGCAGGTGAGCAGAGAAAAAATCCAGACAACAGGTGGCGTGAATCCCTTCTCTCTGAGCATACTGACGTGTGTCAATTTCATGCTGACTGTGTGTTGAAAAAAATCCTGCATGGTTAGTCTGAAAATGAAGGTTATAGCCCTTCACATCATTAGCTGACGCGTGGGACTTCTATTTCTACTTGGTTGAATGATTATGAAAAAGTTGAGATATGCTTGATTGGCGATAAGTTTCGTATTCTCGGCAAAGTTGAGGGGGAAAGCAATGTGAGATGTGAATTTGAATATACTGGATGAACTCACTGGATCCGTGCTGTAAGTCAATGTGGACTGTAAACTACAGTGTGTTCACCCTCTGGGGCAGGGGTCACCAACCTTTTTGAAACTGAGAGCTACTTCATGGGTACTGAGTCATACGAAGGGCTACCAGTTTGATACACTCTTCTGAAATAACAAATTTGCTCAGTTTGCCTTTAGTTATATATGATTATGTTATGATGTTATAATTAATGATCAATGATACTCATCTATGTGAAGACACTGATCATGTTAATGATTTTTCACAATAATTATCAACAATGACTTAACAAGGTGGGTAACAGATAATATCAATATTCAACTTTCATTTTTAGAACAGGCCCGAGGGCTACTCATGTAGTCCTTGGGGGCTACCTGGTGCCCGCGGGCACCACGTTGGTTACCCCTGCTCTGGGGTGTAGGCCATTTTCCCCCATATCTAATTAGAAAACCTATTCTTTTCACCAGGTGATCGCCTGGTTTCCTTGTGTAATAATGATTGTATACCTGCAAGGATGTCACATGTATTTAGAAATTGTTATAGGACTATCGAGACAACTGAAAAAACTAAATGGAAATGAGGGCTGAAACGATTCCTCGAATAACTCGAATAATTCGATTACAAAAAATCCTCGATGCAAAATGACTTGCCTCGAAGCTTCGTTAAATCAATGTTACCAACGTTGTATCGCTGATGGACGGTGTTTCCGCACGGAGCATTATTAGGAGCTAAGAGAAGAGACAGGCTGGAGAAAACGACAGAAAGTGTCCAAAGTTTAGAATCAGTTCAAACGTAATTAAAACTAAAACTCTGTACTACTGTCTACTGCAAAATCAAACTAGCTTACCACAATAATAGCACGACGTCAGTGCTTTAGCATCTCAACAGAAAACATGGAGTCTAACTTAATCATCCGTTCCACGAAGAGGACCGACAAAAGTAAATCACAGAGTCGTATGGACGATGAAACTACACCAAACACAACAAGTACCAAAATCAAAGACAAGGAAATAGGTAGTGGTGACCACGATCTGATCTGAAGAGCTGACGCGTTGACTATCCCTTCGGAGCTGATTGTTGCGTCTCTCTCTCTCTCTCTCTCTCTCTCTCTAAACAACGATCTAATAGCATAAGTGTAACAGAGCTGTGTGACATAATAAAATACATAAATGAAAATAGGTTGAGGATAACTAATATTTACATATAGGCCTACTGTATATACAGATCAGTCTCAGGTTGAAACTTGTAGTTCTGAAAGTTAAGTTGCACAACTTAATGTAATGTTTGTGTATTTTAATGTATGCCTTAGTTTGAGGTTGATATCATTTGGGAAAAAAAAAAATCTTTAAAAACAATGCAATATGGCACTTAAATGCACTTAATAGGTTTAGTTTTTTGAGAGATGATATTGTAAGCAATGTAGGCAATACAAATGTTGCTTTTTTCCGAAAATTTTGCTTTTTTCCCTAGTTTTGGTTGTTTAAAAACGCAAAAAAAAAATTAGTGCTAGATTAATTGATTACAAAAAGAATCGATAGCTGCAGCCCTAATGGAAATTGACTCTCACAGAAATTGAAATCACACAGAACAATAATGAACAGGACTTTTGGCTTTTGAAAATTGTTCTCCAAATATACAGTGTGGCTAATGCAACTAAACTATTTAGATTAGGGATGGGTATGATTACTCAACGATCGATAATTGATTATTAAGAATTTCGTCAATGACGTTAATTTGTTATCGATTAAACCAATACTGGTTGCGTTGTGTAGTGTGAGTCTTGAAGCAATTAAATTAATTTCACAGTGTGGCAGCAATTAAACATTTTACCACTCGGGGGCAATATTTGACTCCATACTCCGTTACCTGGCTGCGAGTTTCCGTTTTGATTTCAAAAGTAATCATGAAGAGGACAAGGCGAAGTGTGGCGTGGGACCATTTAGATTATTTTTTTTAAAACGACTTAGTTCACTGCAAACACTGAGAAGCCGTGTGTAAGTACAGCACGGCCACGACTCACATGATGTAGCCTACCACTAAACAAAGTGTATCCGAGCCTGGTTATGTCGGTGGCGGCCGCGGTGCACCCTGCTCTCAGTCTCAACCTAGCATTAACTCGGCGTTAGCACGAAGGAGCTGCGATGCACAACGAGCAGAGAAAATCACCCAAGGGACCTGCAAGTTCATTGAGATGGATAATGGAACCAGCATATCACATTTCGTCACGACGTACCATCACCAGACTGGTAGAAACTCACCACAAAGAACAATGAATAAGGTTCCCCGGGCTGGCCAAGTTAGCGCGGAGGTAGGCGACCTGTGCATCCTGGCAACGTGGCTGTTTTGGGCGGCTGGACTGACAGTCACCAGGTAGCGGTCGCGTCTGACCCGAGATCATGTCAACATGCTTATCTTTCTCAACAAACATCAGCAGACTGGTGCAGAAGTTGTATCTGAGTTAGCCTACTGGTTATTTTGTTATTAGGCTTTGTCTGTGCCTTGGATAGTTTTGAGTTACATTTTGACAAAACCTGTCAGATCTAAGTATTATTATGATTTTGGTTAAGTTATTATTTAACATGATTCTTTTTATTTATTATTTTGGAACAAACGAGGGTCTCTGTTTAAGAACGGCAGCTCGCAGCTGCAGGTTCTGCTGCTTCAGAGCACCGCAGCGCATATATCTATAATCTATAACCTCCAGTTTAACTGCCACAAGTTGCTCTTCTTGTAATTAAGATCTCAGAGGAAAAACATGCTGTATTTTTGTATTGTATTTCATTGCATTTTTAATTTATAAAAAGTTAAATAAATAATGAATTTTAATATAAAAATATTAATGATTAATCAATAGTAGATCATCAATTCTCCCGACGATCGACTAAGAAAATTTTATGGAATGCCCATCCCTAATTTAGATTTTTCCCCCCCAGAAAAGTCGCTTTTATCCAAAAAGTTAATTGTGCCGTCTGCAATGCATTTGTCTGCCATGAGATATCCACACTCATTTACACAAATCTAGGGCTGCCCGAATGACTTGCAGCTCTGCCTGGAATCCACTCACACTACAGACAAGGCCCTGCTGCTTGTATCAGATAAGGGATCTCTATTGGCTGAGTGACGTGCCTTTCTCTTTTCCTGTCAAAAAGTCACATCAAGTGTTTAAAAACCAGGGGTGAAACTGTTCACAAAATTCACAGTTTGGCGCACACACACACACACACACACACACACACACACACACACACACACACACACACACACACACACACACACACACACACACACACACACACACACACACACACACACACACACACACACACACACACACACACACACACACACACACACACACACACACACACACACACACACCTCATTCAATGAGTTTCCTTTATTTTCATGACTATTTACATTGTAGATTCTCACTGAAACTATGAATGAACACATATGGAATTATGTACTTAACAAAAAAGTGTGAAATAACTGAAAACAAGTCTTATATCTTAGATTCCTCAAAGTAGCCACCCTTTGCTTTTTTTTTTGATAGCGCTGCAAACCCTTGGTGTTCTCTCAATGAGCTTCATGAGGTAGTCACCTGAAATGGTTTTACCTTCACAGGTGTGCTTTGTCAGGGTTAATTAGTGGAATGGTTTCCCTTATTAAATGGGGTTGGGACCATCAGTTGTGTTGTGGAGAAGTCAGGTTGATACACATCTGACAACCCTATTGGACAACTGTTAGAATTCATATTATGGCAAGAACCAATCAGCTAAGTTAAGAGAAACAAGTGGCCATCATTACTTTAACAAATGAAGGTCAGTCAGTCCGGAAAATTGTAAAAACTTTGAATGTGTACCCAAGTGCAAAAACCATCAAGCGCTACAACGAAACTGGCTCACATGAGGAGCGCCCCAGGAAAGGAAGACCAAGAGTCACCTCTGCTGCTGAGGATAAGTTTATCCGAGTCACCAGCCTCAGAAATCGCAAGTTAACAGCAGCTCAGATTAGAGACCAGATGAATGCCACACAGAGTTCTAGCAGCAGACACATCTCTAGAACAACTGTTAAGAGGAGACTGCGCGAATCAGGCCTTCATGGTCAAGTAGCTGCTAGGAAACCACTGCTAAGGAGAGCAACAAGCAGAGGAGATTTGTTTGGGCCAAGAAACACAAGGAATGGACATTAGACCAGTGGAAATCTGTGCTTTGGTCTGATGAGTCCAAATTTGAGATCTTTGGTTTCAACCGCTGTGTCTTTGTGCGACGCAGAAAAGGTGAACGGATGGATTCTACATGCCTGGTTTCCACCGTGAAGCATGAAGGAGGTGGTGGTGTGATGGTGTGGGGGTGCTTTGCTGGTGACACTGTTGGGGATTTATTCAAAATTGAAGGCATACTGAACCAGCATGGCTACCACAGCATCCTGCAGCGACATGCCATCCCATCCGGTTTGCGTTTAGTTGGACCATCATTTATTTTTCAACAGGACAATGACCCCAAACACACCTCCAGGGTGTGTAAGGGCTATTTGACCAAGAAGGAGAGTGATGGAGTGTTGCACCAGATGACCTGGCCTCCACAGTCTCCGGACCTGAACCCAATCGAGATGGTTTGGGGTGAGCTGGACCGCAGAGTGAAGGCAAAAGGGCCAACAAGTGCTAAGCATCTCTGGGTACTCCTTCAAGACTGTTGGAAAACCATTTCAGGTGACTACCTCTTGAAGCTCATCAAGAGAATGCCAAGAGTGTGCAAAGCAGTAATCAGAGCAAAGGGTGGCTACTTTGAGGAATCTAAAATATGACATGTTTTCAGTTATTTCACACTTTTTTTCAGTACATAATTCCATATGTGTTCATTCATAGTTTTGATGCCTCCAGTGAGAATCTACAATGTAAATAGTCATGAAAATAAAGGAAACGCATTGAATGAGAAGGTGTGTCCAAACTTTTGGCCTGTACTCTGTCTGTCTGTCTGTCTGTCTGTCTGTCTGTCTGTCTGTCTGTCTGTCTGTCTGTCTGTCTGTCTGTCTGTGTGTGTGAAGTCGCAATTACACGTCTCTGCAGAGCCATCTGCTCTGCTGAACTCAAGCAAACCGTTCCGCTCTCTCTCCCTTTTGATGGTGAGCAGCTGGAACAGTGACAGGACGCCATCACTCCTGAAGTCATGGCACCCAGATAAACAACAGCGCAAGTATAGCGGTTTCTCCTCAGGCAGAGTGACAAATGGCGGCGAAAGCCTCAATGGCTGATTTACAATGAAAACTTCGTTTACGCAGGTACAACGAAATATGACCGCCATGGTAGCTTGGAAAATAGCGTCATAATCAGTCAGCCGTCACTCTGTGAGTAGAGAATCAAGTCGGCAGAGTAGTTCAGACTAGGGCTAGCACGATTCGTCGACATAATCGATTATGTAAATGCGTCGACACAAATAATTTGCGTTGACGTGTCACGCGTAGAAATCTAAAAAAATAACATGGATGCCTCCAGCAACAGCGCAAATATGGATTCCTCGCAAGTTCAACAACACGTTGAGAAAAAGGCTCGCCCACGGTCTTCTAAAGTGTGGGAGTATTTTCCTCTTAATGCCAACAACAACAATAACAACAACAACGTCTGTAGACTTTGTAAAATGATCCCTGAGTCAGGAGAACACCCTAAGTTCTGCTCACCTTTTTGCTCTGCTCCCTTTCCCTCCCAAGTAGAGTTTAGATTCTCTGCCCGAGCCTGAACTTGGCCCACTGGCCAGGTCGGGCCGATATGTCCCGCCACTATCCTCGGGCCGGGCCGGACTGGGCCCATGATCAAGCATTTGTGTATTTTTAATCATTACTTTATTAGCCTAATTGGGTGGGGAGAAAGCTATGCGTCTCCAGCTTCTCCCGTAGCTCTGGGTAGATGTCCTGCACTGACTGGAGTGGGAGGTAAACTGGGCTAAAATCCTGTCTCCCCCATCTGGAGCAACCAGGCCAGAATGTCCTTTATAACGTCAGTTACTTTTTTACTGTAAGATTAAAGAGAGAAGAGCTTGGATGTTAAACAAGAGCTTATTCATTATTTGACCTACTGCTGTTAAAAAAAACAAATCCAGGCTTCTCTTTGGCTTCTCGTGGGCTTATTGAACATGTGCAACGGTTTTGTTTGACCCTCATTTTGTTCGCCTCTTGTAGTCCATTGGTGTGGGTCTGTCATCAAAATCACCAATCAGAGCCCCGCCCGCTATGCCATTCTCACAGGTCAGTCATGTCTAAATGACCGAAAATGTCTGGTTGCAAGTACAAAAAAAAAAGAAGCATAGCGCTCCAAAAACAAAAGTTATTTATTGAAATATATTGATCCCAGTGGGAGTCAGAAGGAGGAGGCTGGTGCTCCCATAACCCCAGAGACGGGCGTAAGCATCTCCATCTCAACCAGTGCTGCTCAAGCAGAAAGACGGGGTCAGGGAGAGAAAGAGAGAGATTCATTAGGCATAGAAGAAAGAGTAGGAGAGGAGGACAGCATCCCAACAGCGTGTTCTCCTCAGTGTTTGATACTTGATTGTTACGAAAACAAGTATACCATTATTACAGTCTCTATTTAGAGGAGTTAAAATCTGATTATTTAGAAAATAGCTATGCTGTCATGACTGTGCTGTAGAGGGGTTTGGAACCTTTTGGAGTTATATAATGCTTTTGAGAAACTATGGCAAATAAAGCAAACTAAAGCAAGCTAAAAAGGAACTACGCTGCATTGTGTTAGGTAACGTTACAGTTGACAACTTTTTGCAGCGGTTCATTAACCGCCAATCTGCGGTGATACGTAGCTTCTTCACCGCGGTACGGAAACATCTATACCGTCACAGCCCCACATTTTTCACTGGTAAGCTTTACATGGATGGCAGGCTAGTTTTCAGGCACAATGACTCAACAGCTGATAGCACGCCCGTCTGAATAAGGCTTTGCGTGTCATGCTTTGATATGCTGTGGTATTTCCAAAACTCGAGGGGAGAAACCTGATTAGAAACATTTCCTCCAGACATTCAGCATCTTACCCTTTCATCAACATTTGCAGCAATGGCGCAACTGCTACTGATGCTTCAAATGAGATAACACTGAGTCATGTTTTTTCAATGTTTGCCGATAGACAAATAGATGACCATTGCAAAATATTGAAATCAACTGGGAGCTGGAGAATACTACTGGACAATAGAGCTTTTTCACGGCAGACATGTTGACATGTCATAGCAGGAAAAGCACAGGTGTATTCAAAACCATTAATGATGGCTGCATTCCACTTAGGAGAGGCCCTGGTATTGTGCATGCTGACTCACTGAAATATCTTACTGGGACACTTGATGGAACTAAGCCATCGTTAAGGTGATCAGTTTCAGCTGTGCTTTTCCTACTGTGACAAGTCAACCTGTCTGCTGTGAAAAAGGTCCATAGTTGAACTTTCCTGTAATCAAAGTGAAAATGGGACTATGGAGCTTCCAGTGATCCGAAGCAGCCATGGAAACACCGTACAGTCACTCATACTGCACCTTATAAGCAGCAATGTAGGTGTGCACAGTACAGGTTTCACAACAGTGGTAGTTTAGTCATTTTCCACCTAGTTGGCATGACTGATGTTCATGTACTGAGCGTGGTTAGATGATATCTGGTGAAGGTTCAGGATTTAACCCACAGTATCACAGCTACTCTGAATGATTCACAGTTTCAATCTGTCACAGAATCCTTGAGGGGGAAGTTCACTTTCTACCGAATCAAGAAAGGTTTAAAGTTTAGAATAAGGGGGATGTGGGGACATAGAGGGATTTCAAACAATACCCAGAGCCCTTTTCACATCCAGGGCCTACTACTTTGAATAACCAGATTAAAGTAATGACACAATTAAAGCAAGCACATTCAATTCATTGGATTGGGATCTGTGCCTACATTGACCTTATTAATTAAATTACAGTTTACTGTTCTGCTTGGTTCATTTGCTACAGTGAAGCAGGTGTGAATGTTGGATTCAGAAAGCTACAGAAATGGTCAGACATTGAGCGCCTTGGTAGCCGACTGGTTACAGAGCATGCCGCGTAGTCACAATGTCGCAGGTTTGACTCCAGCTGGGGACCTTTGTTGCACCCTGCACTCGTGTTTCCCATCTGCCTCTTCACTGACAACTATCCAAGAAAGTGCCAAAAAAAAAAAAAGTAGGAGAGGTGTGGGGGGAGGGGTATCCAAACTTATTCCACCCTCTGACGAGCAGTTCTGATGGATTATATGGCAGCTTCAAACTAAGTAGTTACAATGTTGCAGGTAAGACCATGGCTTTACAAACTGGCAGTTGTCTGCCACAGGCCACAGATTTCCAAACTGAAGAATAATTAAAACCGATGTTAAAAAACTGCATTTTTAAATGATCCAGGAGACTCCTGCAGTGGCTCGACAGCGTGAGCACCTCAATCGCATTTGCGATTAAAAATAGTGTGAACTGTAAAATGTATTGAGGAGCATGTATGGGAATAATGTCCTTTTTAATGACTGCCGGAGGGGGACCTTACAGATGTTTTATGTTGTTGTACGTTATTCTGTCGATTGCTAGAGCAGGCGATGAAAAGGAAAAGGTCTCTGTTAACAGACCAAGACAAATCTTATCTTACATTTTTATGCGAGGCTATCAGAGAACTATATAAGCTTGTGGGTCTGTTCCAAATAAATGTCTATAGGTTAACACAGAGAGGTTGTCCGTCTAATAAAAACGAATAGGCACAGCCAAAGGCTTCATTTATATGGCACTAACTAGACAGCACAGATTCAATCCATTGGATTGGTATCTGTGGCGATATTACTGTATAATAACAAGGAATTGTTAGTGTTAATCCAACTAAATTTACTGAACTCACATTTGTTTGGTAGAACCATTACAATGTATGTAAAGTATATATGATTAAAAGAAAAGCATCCCCCCCCCCTTTTTAATCCAGGCCAGTAAGAATATACAAGGGGCCAGTTAAATTCTGATCTACTGGCGCAGGGTGTTTTTTTTTTGATTGATCATGAAACTCAATTTGGAAGTGAATTATTTGTAGACAAACTGCTGTTCACCACAATGTGGCTGTGGGTAACTGTGAGCAGCATCTTTGGACAACTCCGTACTACTTTGGTTCTTGAGGAGGAACCAGAGAGAGACGGAAACATGATACATGACTCTGGATGGGGGAAAAACACAGCATTTTGATGTAGTAGATTTGTCACTACTAGGTTATGACTGGGATGACTGTGCTCGAGTGCATGTTATGTATTTATCTGTGTATTTATGACTTTTAGTACTTTTACATTCAGGTATGGCACAGCAAATGTCATACACAAGCTTGGGCAATGACAAATCTACTCTATTCGTAATGGTAACTGATGAAAGGCATCAGCCATAAGAAAAGAGTTGATTTTAGGACATAAAGATGAAAATGAGCTGCACAATTACACATCCTGTCTTGACTCTAATGGAAAAACAATACAACACAAAAATACCAGTTTATATTTTTGGAATAAAATACAGTTTAATCACTCATTTTGACCACGATTTGTATTACGTTATCTTTTAGCCACCCAATTCAAGTGCTCAGCAAACTTAAAAATTCAGCGGACACTTCTAGGCAACTGTGTTTATTGAGAGTTGGTTTTTAAAGATAAACTAATTTAGACTTCTTTGAGGGTATTGTTGCAATGAACCGTGGTGACAGTTGACCCCCAAAATGGTGTTTTCAGCAATGTTTTGTGAAACTAAAGAGCAACAATCATGCAATTAGATGACTGTAAATTTGCTACTTTATCCCCCAAAAAAGAAAGGATACCATTATTTCAATAAATACAGAATACCTTTACTAATTATTATTGTTACTATTACTTAACTATTCACTACCATGTACCTATTTAACTGAATTTTCTTATACATATGAAAATATACGATACTGCTATGTTTTACGATTCTTTAAGTAGAAGTGTTAAGTAATTGAAAGGATTATGGTTTGAAAGCGTGATCGGCAACAACGGATGAACAACGCTGGAGAGCTGCATCTACCGAAGTTGCTTGGAGGTTGCTCCCGCCGACCACCCGGTGGGAGCTGGAACAAGTTGCGGAGAAAGGGACGCCTATCGTGGTCAGATGACGCTGTTGCCCCCGCGACACACAGCGGGTGAATGAAGACGAGTGAATGAATGGATAGCTGTGAGCTGGTAAAGAGATTTGCCCCCATAGACACAAATCCATTTTACCATATGCTGTTGTAAAAAGACCCTTAAAAAGAGTTCAGAGTGACTGTTGATAATCAAATCGAAACCCCTCCGAGAACGTTCCTGTTAGGTTACGATAACGTTCCAGAACCTACAATCTTGCGATTCGCGGAACATTGCCGAAACGTTTTCACCTAAAACGGATGTTCTAGATCAGTTTAAAAAAAAAAACTTTAATGAATAATCGTAGGGGAACGTTTGTTTTAACACGCAGCGAACCTTTTCGAACCCTTCAGCTAACGTTTACCGAACCAAAATTTGTTTGCCGGGTTGCCCGACGGAGGCGAAATAATTAACCCTATAAACAAAATCGTTATTAGCTAACAGTTAAAAACGGTGAACTTAGCATCGTGTTGTGAGCTCACATCACATAGGTTGTTCTAGAAATCAGCGTAGGCCTCTTCATACTGCTTAACGTTAACGATACTAGCTAATTCAACAGACCTGTCTTCTGAATCCATCCGACTGAGCGGCTCTCCATTCGACGGGGTCAGTTCCACGCTGGCCGGTCTTTTGGTGCCGTGCTCGGCTTTCTCCGCGGTCTTTGTGCGCTCGGCAGGCGGCGAGGAGGACACGTTCTCCCCCTCTCTTTGTTCTTGTTTCAGCACCCGGGAGCCCTCTTGTGCGGAATCAGTGCCACTCGCCAAACTCCCCTGTGCGGGACTTTTCACCGGTTCAGAGAGTTTACTGCTGGGTTCCCCTTCGTCGTTGTTGGTCTTTTCGGTCGGTAACACGGTTTCTTTGTCGGCGTCGGGAACAAGAGACAGGTTGTCCCCGTCCTCCACCGCCGCACCATGACCACTGTTCACGTCCATTCCTGCTCTGTTCTCGTTGTTGTCGCCCGGTTCCTGTTTGGGGTCCGGCACGGCCTGTCCCTCCTTACCGGTTTCTGCCGTTTCTCCAGTTCCGTTTTGATCCGACGTCGGCTGAGACTCTTTTTCGGCCCCTTCGCTCGTTATTTGAGCCATTTTCGAACAGCACGAAGAGCTATTTTTGTGATGTTCCACTCGAAAAGTTGCCCTCAGGCTGCCCTTCTTCCTCCACTCACACTCTCCGCTTCAAGCGTAAAACACAGCAGGGGGTTTGCGTGACGTCGGGGCCCCGCATGGCCAAAGCTTGTCTATTGAGAAAGATGTCTCTCTGAGTACTTGTAGTAACATGCATCCAGCAATAACTTTGTGAATGACGTTGAATAAATTGTATCTCCAAACAGCAGTGCGGGAAAAAAAAGATCTAAACCTATTCAATTCTACTTTTTTAGATAGGCCTATAGCAATTATATTATGGCTTTTTGGCACTGACTAACAGAAAAAGCCCACACTCTGGCATTGCAGTAGGCTACATATGTACACAATTATAAATATTTCCAAATTAATATTTTTAAAATTGAACTAATTTTAGTAAAATTAAAAGCAATACTGATTTAGCAAGGCTAATAAGCGTTCCTTTGAATGAATGACGTTTAACTCATGTAGCTAAAACCCAAAGTTTGTCTTTCATATTCAGTACTTTTGACCTTGATGGAATGTCTAATCTGATAAATAAAAAAATATGATGGAAACAATGATGTATTTATTTTTAAAAGGTGAGTCCGCGCAGAGGAGCAGACTGAACTTTCTTTTAACAACGACGGAGTCATCTTTATAAACATAGACGATCTTCGGCATTGTGGCCTCTCAGCTCCACGTGTTCCGACAAACAGAAAAATGATCCAACTCAAAAAGTGCTGAAAAGGCACGTTCTTATCTAAGCAAGGTGCATATTCCTGCAGGCACCATCACTCTTGGGCTGTCCGCCTTCATGAATGTATCGCAGCCGTTCTTGTCTTAAGCCACAGCTAACTCCACTCTTTCTCTGGATACTTCTACGGATCTTAGTCGCCGACTTGTTGCATTGACATTAAGGCCTGCTTCTGTCCTGCCTGTGCAAATATTGTACAGTCTATGGCTGAGATCGAGAAAAAGTAGCCTACTCTTGAAATAACAAATTTCCGGTATATAAGGCTATATTGGTCCACATCTCATAGCCTACTGGATATTGATTAACTAAATATAGTAAGATAGTAGAATAATTATTTATTTTTGAAAAAAACCTGTGTAAGCTCCACTTACTATTTTTGTCCAGTGCTTTCAACCATATCACTTGGTCTTCATCAGCAGAGGGCCCAGTTGTCATGGAGATGGATATAGTGGAATACTCATAATTTCATACACAGCGCTTTTTGTATGTACTAAAAATTAAGCAAGGACTTCTTGACTTTGAAAATAGTTTTGCAAAAAAAATACTCAACTCAAGCTCCACTTACTAGCTTTTTCCAGAGATTTCATCTAGAAGTTAAACAATTTACAAATAATTGGTTAGTCATGAACAGGAAATTAACAATTTTGGTAAAATAAGCGTTTCATGTTGAGTTACTTTAAGCCATTTTACACATGTAAGTAAAAGGTGCAGTGGTTATACTCTGACCCCATTTTTTCATGACTCAATGCTGAATCCTGTGACAAATATGAATTTCACACACCGACATCAATCTCACACCATGTTCCCTTTTTGAACCTGATGTCAACTATGAAACAATGGATCACCTGAAGAACTTTTATTTTTCACAACAGAAGATGCTGCACTGGTAAACATTAGGAACCAGTTTATAAGGCAATGTGCTACCAGCCATCTCTCACCATCTGCTCTGAAAGGTAAAATCCATATGTTTACCTCTTTACTATTAGAGTCTTTTGCATCTGGTTTAAGAGCGGGATCCCATCATTACAGGACCTATGCAGATTATATGTATCGTTTCAGCAACTGGTTAACAAATGTGGTTCCCCTAGGTCTCATTTTTATAGATATCTGCATTTGTGGAATTGTTTTATTGTTTTTTATTTATTTGACAGGGACAATGCACAGATCCTTAGCAGTTCCAGAGTTAGCTGTCAGCTAATTATGAGGAATTAGCCTCACACTCTGAGTGCTTCCCTTTATATGCCCCCACATCTCTGTTAGATTCTATTTTCAAGTTCAGGACAGACGTAAAGCAGATTCTAAATAGGAGATGCAACATTCTCAATTTACGTTATTTGACAACTTTAGATTACCTTAAAAAGTAATGGCAATGGCACTTATTTGCATGGGAAACAGACATTTACATTTCAAAAGGAATTGTGAAATCAAAACAAAAATGAAAAAAGTGATCTAGGCCTACTAGCAAAACGTGTAAACAGAGCTGTGTAACATTGCTACTCAAACTGCTCTGGTACAAGTAATTGATTGACTGGTTAGTAGCACTGTAAAATTGTAATTAAATGAAGGTTAGTATGTAAGTATAATATAATATACACTGACTTAAATCAACAAATTCCTGATGTAATTTGGCAGAAAATTATTTGAATGATTCACTCATCATCCATTTTTCAACGGCATGTGTTCAATTTAAGATAGTACACCTACTTTATTGGTTGAAGGTTAGGTTGTCTAGAATTAAACTTAATTTTGATCATACATATAGATGCAGGCAAGCTCTTGCAGGTCTATTACATATGTTTTGGACATGCCCAAGACTAAATCATCAGTCTATTTTCGATACTTTCTCTAAACTGTTAGAGGAGCCAATGGATCAATCCCCTTGTATTGCTCTATTTGGTATTGCACTACAGGGTGTGCATCTAAGTAATTTGTGAACCATCCTGTGTAGTGGCTATTCCGTTTCTAAATTATAGCCACTGTCCCAGCAATAGAAGAGTAGTTTTAACACACCGTTGTTCTTTTGTTTTCGATCCATGCACCATGTGTTCGTCGTTTCAAAATTATAATTCAACTCAAAAATAGCTATAGAAAGTCATATTCAGTCAACAGCTAACATCACATACTCCAGTCACAGCAATAACTAATATGTTATGGAGCTCTTACATCTGTCATTGTACAGTAGAGAGAGAGAAATAAGGCTTCGCAGTGATTACGTTCTAAAGCGTAAATAGGCCTATACAACCATCAAACACTTAGTCTTGAAGTCTTGAAAAAGTAGCTATTGTTCTTTATATATAAACAAAAACTGCTATTTTGGCTCCTACAGCCTGGCCTTTTGCACTCTGTTAGCCAGGTGACTTGGGCTAGCCACACACTAGCCACAAAGTGGCGTGAAGTGCTGGGATCGGGCGCCTGGTTGTTCTCACCAGATATGCATTTCTCTGTGCCGGTCAAAAAGCGATCCTGCTCCTCTCCACTTTACAGAATGGATTTTTCTCATCATGGGTAATTGTATAAACTTATGAAATTGTAATGTAACGTGTTGACAACATGACAACTATACATGCATTTTTACACAGGTGGCCGGCTACAGTAATGGCTGCGTTCTGTCTGTCTGTCTCTCTGTGTGCCCGATCACCACACTTTTTTATTTAAATGCTGCTTGCGGTGTTCCGGTGTTTGATCACCTATCTGACATGACACATTCGCTCGCGGACATTACAGTGCAAAGAGTTAAAAGGCGAGCGTCATGCAGCGACGACAGTTACGTTTAGGCACCAAAATGACTAGTTAAGTTTAGGAAGAAGATCGTTGTTGGGTTTAAAACACCCCCAAGGAAAGTATTTTCTTTTCTATTCCTGCCGCCCTCTCGCCACCCCATAAATATTTTTCTAGATCCGCCCCTGCCACCCTGACCTCCTCCCTATGCGGTCCACAGCGTTCTTACACAGCAGCAGACTCTGGTGCATACAGCAAAAAATACGTGGAATGCTTACAAATTACATTACAATACTTTACGTATAGCTTTTTGTGCGAATGGTTCATGAGAACAACCTGCCTAATCACAGCCGGTGTGAACAAACCATAGGAACAGATTGCTTGGATGACACTGGTGCCAAAATGAAAATGGCTCCACTTCGTGGCGCTTTATGGAATGAAACTGGATTCGTTCAGAACCGCTCATCTGTAGATAATGTAAGGATGTTTCTTAACATAATTCATTGCTATAACCCTTGTGTTGTCCTTCGGGTCCCAGTGACCCGAAGGACAACACAAGGATTTTGTACTTCCGTTTACTTTGTTGAGAATTGCTCTCTAAACAAGGGTTAATACAGCACCTTAGTTCTTGTTTGTACAGCATTTTGGTCAGCTTAAATGTTTAAATGTGTTCTAGAAATAAACTTTACTTACTTACTTTACAAGAAACAGCATTTAGAGAGCAATTCTCAACAAATTAAACGGAAGTACATAATCCTTGTGTTGTCCTTCGGGTCACTGGGACCCGAAGGACAACACAAGGGTTAAAAAAGATCAAAACTGATGCTGAGCTGTGGCACCAGATGCTGAAAAATTATTTGATCGTGTCGAATGGTTACTTGGAGACTGTGACCAGGATGAATATTGGCCACAAATTTTTAGACCTAGTCAAGGTGCTCTATAAAAACCCAGTGGCGCATGTGCAGACTAGTAAGGAGGTTTCCCCCAGGTTTTACACTATCTCGTGGGACACGCCAGGGTTGCTGCCTTTCCCCATTACTATTCGCAATCGCCATCGAACCGCTAGCCGTTTCAGTTAGGCCTCACCCGCGCATTCATGGCATTCGGGAACGGGAATTCACATGGGTTGGCCGTGTATAGACAAAGTATTGACTTTGTTGGCCAACGTTTTTTTTTGGAATATTTTATTTTCAGTTTCATATATAATGCGTACAAACATGTCAGTACACCAACAGTATAGCGACATAACACAGGGCAAAACATGGCGGATAAACCCCCGTACCTTATAGCCCTCCCTGTAAAATTAAAGAAAAGAAAGGACAAAAAATAAATAAAAATAAAATAAAATAAAAAGGGTCAGCGAGCAAGCTCAATACAAACGACTACATCATGTGCTTGGAGTAAGAGATGTACTGATATGGTCCAAATATGGCTGCCAAATTTTCAAAAAGGTGTCATATCGTTTCCTGAGACAGTAAGTGATTTTTTCCAGGGGAATGCAGCTATTCATCTCAACAGTCCATCTATCAATAAGAAGAGGGGAGTCAGATTTCCATGACACTGCAATACACTTCTTAGCCACACATAGAGCAATTTCAATGAATTTGAGTGGTGTATTGTTTAGAGAGCGGCGAATACTTGTAAAGTCCCCCAATAGACAAAATTCAGGGTCCACAGGAACATCAACTCCTATGATCCTGGTTAAATGGGAGCTGATATCCTGCCAAAAGGGCTTAACTTTCATACACAGCCAGGTACAGTGCAAAAAGGACCCAACTTCACTATCACACCTGAAACACATTTCTGAAAGGTTAGGTTTGAATGAATGTAATTTTTCTGGAGTAAGGTATAACTGATGTAAGATATTATAGTTAATCAATCTATACCGGGCATTGATAATAGTTGACAAGCTGTTTTGACATAATTCTGTCCAAGACTGTTCCTCAATTGTGACACCGAGATCTGACTCCCATTTCATTCTAGACTTATGCACCCCTGGTTTTGGGCACTCGTTCAACAGCAGGCGATACATTTTGGAAATAAATCTATGTGTGTTCCCATCATAGAGAAGTCTTTCAACCACATTCATGACAGGCAGAGTCATTTCAGGACCCAGATTAGCTCTCAGAAAGGATCTTAATTGGAGATAACAGTAAAAGGTTTGACTGGACAAGTTGTATTTCCTCTTCAGCTGCTCAAATGACATGAGAAGTCCCTTGTCGAAGCAGTTCTCCAAGTGTTGGATTCCCCTATGATGCCATATGTCCAAGATCTTATTATCAAGAGTCATGGGTATAAATTAATTTTGCTTTATAAAGGGGTTTTAGGTGACAATCCCGCGTCAATCCAAGACTTTGTGAACCTCATACCAGATTTTAATCAGATGCCTCAATATAGGGTTATCTGTCCTGTTGTGTACAGTTCCAGAATTATGCTTATAAATGAAGTCACCGCTGACCTTTTCTTTCAGGGGGTGCAGTGCGATTTGTGTCCAAGAGGGGGCGTCACTGCCCTCAAAGAGGGATGAGATGAACCTCATTTGAGCTGCCAAGTAGTAGTTTTTAAAGTTTGGTAATCGAAGTCCCCCTGAGCCATAGTCCCATGTTAACTTTCCCATGGATATCCGGGGTACTTTACAATTCCATAAAAATTGTCTTACACATCTATTGAGAGCTTTGAAGAAAGATTGTGGTAGTGGAATGGGCAGAGATTGAAACAAATACTGCAATCTCAGTTGTACATTCATTTTAATGCAATTAACTCTGCCTAACAAGGTGAGAGACAAGCCCACCCATCTTCGTAAATCATCCTCGATCTTGCTGAGCAGCGGAGATAATTCAGTTTGTACAGGTTTTTGAGGTTGTTGTCTACAAATCCCCGAGGTATTTTATACCATCCATAGGCCATCTAAATGGACTTATGCGCTGGAGTTTGGAGTGATCAAAATGTGTCAAAGGAATAATTTCACTTTTTTCCAAATTCACCTTATAGCCTGAAATATTACCATAGGTGCTCGTAGTACGGTTTGTAATTTGGAAAGAGAGTTACCAGGGTCCTTTAAATTACAGAATAACATCGTCTGCCAGAAGATTAATTTTATGAACTGCCTGACCCACCGGAACGGCCTTTATATCCGGATCTTGCCTAATTGCCTCAGCTAAAGGCTCAATTGCCAAAACAAAAGTGCTGGAGACAGAGGGCACCCCTGTCGACTCGATCTGCTTAAAGGGAACGTAGATGAAACCTGTCCATTGGTGCTGATTTTTGCCTGGGGTTTGTGGTACAGAGTCTGAACCCAGCCAATAAATAATGGGCCAAACCCCAAACTTGGCCAACGTTTTAAAATAAATACGGCCACTCTAGCCTGTCAAAGGCTTTTTCAGCGTCTAAAGCCACAGCTATACTGGGTTCCCGTTTCAGATTTCGTCAAATGAATAATATTAAAGAGCCTACATAGGTTGTTAGCTGAGGGAGCTTTGGAATAAAACCACACTGGTCTGAATTTATTAGCTGTGGCAGATACTGGCCAAGTCTGTTAGCCAGGGCCTTAGATATTAATTTATAATCAGTGTTTAACAATGAAATTGGCCGATATGAAGAACATTTGAATGGATCTCTATTTTTTTTGTGGATTACAGTAATTATGGCTGTAGAGAATGATTCAGGGAGTGTTCGAGTCTTAGAGGCCATATTGATGACATCCATGAGAAGTGGGAGGAGTAAATCCTTAAATTCCCTATAAAATTCTGGAGGAAACCCATCTTCTCCTGGGGATTTGTTGGCCTGTAGTGAGCCCAGAGCTTTTTCAATTTCTTTTTGTGTAAATGGCAGGTCAAGACTATTTTGGTCTACCTGGCCTAGTTTGGGCAGTTCAATCGTGGACAAAAATTCATCAATGTTGCTCAAATTGTCTGGTGGTTCTGATTTGTACAAATGTGTGTAAAATTGTTTGAATGCATCATTAATTTCTGTTGGATTATATGTTACAGAACCTGATTCAGTTTGAATTGAATTAATCGTCCTGGAGCTTTCTTCTCTTCTGAGTTGCCAAGACAGAATTTTGTGCGCCTTTTCCCCCAATTCGTAATACCTTTGTTTGCCTCTCAGAATATTTTTTTCAATTCTATAAGTATGCAAAGTATTGTATCTAAGCTTTCTACATACCAACAACTGCCGTATTTTTTTAGACCCTGATTGTTGAAACTCTTTCTCCAATTTCAAAATGTCTGCTTCCAATTCCTCTATTTCTGCCATGTATTTCTTTTTGATACCTTTGGTATAAGATATTATTTGTCCCCTTAAAAAGGCTTTTAGTGTGTCCCATAATATAAAACTATTGGGAGAAGAAGCACAATTTGTCTCACAAAACAGGCCAATCTGATCTCTTATAAATTTACAGAAATCTGGCTTTTGAAGGAGAGTAGGATTTAGACGCCACCTATACATATTAATAGTCTTTTCAGGCATATAAATGGACAGGGTCAGAGGTGAGTGGTCCGATAATGTTCTAGATAAGTACTCAGATTCTACTGCTCTGTGAATCAGCTGCGTCGACATCAAGAAAAGATCAATCCAGTGAAAGAGTTGGGCGCTCGCAGAGTAGAAAGAATAATCTTGAGTTTGAGGGTGCATTTGTCTCCAGACATCCGCTAAATTTAGTTCCTTCATGAATTCTATGGTAGTTTTGGCTGCTCTAGATTTGGATACTGATGAAGATGATTTATCCAGAATAGGATTGAGGCAGAAATTAAAGTCGCCCCCTATAAGAATATTTTGCCGCCCTTCCGACACCTTCAAAAATATATCTTGGACAAACGATTCATCGTCATAATTGGGTGCGTAAAAATTTAAGAGTCCAGGGTTCCGAGTAAATCTGACAACTCACCAAAACGTACCTTCCAAATGCATCGACAACAGTTTCTCCAAGTGTTACAGGGATGTTCTTATTTATCAGAATGGCTACTCCCCTGGCTTTAGAGTTAAAGGATGATGATATTACATGTCCTATCCAATCCCTTTTCAATTTTCTATGTTCCAGGGGTGTCAGGTGGGTTTCCTGTATAAAGGCAATATCTATTTTTTGTTTTTTCAGATATGTTAAGACTCTTTTTCGTTTAACAGGTCCATTTAACCCATTCACATTAAAGCTCACAAATTTCACCACCCTGTCCATCAACGGCAAATAATTTCACAGAAATATTGCCCTTTCCACTTGACAAGTGCGTCCCTTACTACCAAATAGTGTAAGTAGCCTACTGACCATATGAAAAATAGCGAAAAACAAGAAAGAAAAAGAAAAAAGAGAACAATAACACGGCCAACGTTTTGACCGACCTCTCAAATCCAGACACCTAAGAGTATATTATAAAGGCTTATAAAACAAATATGACCTAACCAAACACGTTTCAGCAGCAGTGTGACCCGAAATTGGGGAGAAATTAACAAAATTAGCAGCCAAGATTATAGGTTTCCCTGCCGTTAGCATGCAACTACTATTGTTAATAATGCACAGTAATAGAATATAGCTGCACTTTCTACTGTTATAAATCACAGATAAAGGCTTCTGAACCAAATACTACCCAACCTGACATGTTTCAACAGAAATGTGACCCGAAATTGGGGAGAAATTAACAACATTGACAGCCAAAATTACAGATTTCCCCTGCGTTAGCATGCAGCTACTTTAAGTTAGTTAACAGTGTACATTAATAGAATATAGCAGCACTTGGGAGCCAAGATTACATCTTTCACTGCCGTTAGCATGTTAGCTTACTGGGATTTCTCTGAAATACGTTTACCTCATTATTTGAAGCTCTGGCCACATTTAACATGAAAATCCAACATTATAACATTATAGATATGACAGGAAATACGGAAAAGCACAGTAGTTCACCTTTGACCTTTTAAATAAATTTGGATCTTTTTCGGGTATAAGATTAACATGTCTAAAAGTGTAATTATGCCCGTCAACACAAAAGCAGCAACATGGACAATGAGGGATAACCATTTCAGTGGAACCCCAAAAAATGACAGGAAAATTGTATAAAAATGAACACCCAAAAGCCCAAAATGGTGTACGGCAAAAGAAAATCTGAATACGCACACCTTTAACCCTTGTGTGGTCCTTCGGGTCCCAGTGACCCGAAGGACCACACAAGGATTATGTACTTCCCTTTACTTTGTTGAGAATTGCTCTCTAAACCCTGTTTCTTGTAAAGTAAGTAAGTAAAGTTTATTTCTAGAACACATTTAAACACAGTTTAAGCTGACCAAAATGCTGTACAAACAAGAACTAAGGTGCTGTATTAACCCTTGTTTAGAGAGCAATTCTCAACAAAGTAAAGGGAAGTACATAATCCTTGTGTTGTCCTTCGGGTCACTGGGACCCGAAGGACAACACAAGGGTTAAGCAATGTTCCCTTTATAAATCACAGATTACCCACAAGTGTGTGTACCTGAATCAGCCTCTTATCTCGCCCTGTACACGCCCATTTTTAACCATAAATAACCAAGTCAAAGCACCTCATGAATGCTGATTAGTATTTTAATGACCCTGGCACGCAATTGTTCTTTTGTTACGGTGAATCATGGTGACAGATGGGAAAAGAGCAAAGAAGCATAACTTCTCAGACACTGAGATAGATACCCTTGTAGCAGGGGTTTCAAACTCAGTTTCCCAGAGGGCCACACTGGAAAATGAGAACCACATCAAGGGCCAGACATGTAGAGATTATTGATATGCTTTTATTTAAGAGAAAAGTCAAATATTTTGACTGTATTATTGCATGACTCAAAATGTAAGTCTTCTCACTTACATTTTGGGCCTCATAATGCCCCAAAAAAGTTAGTCAAAAAAGTTCCTCAGCCAGCGAAAAATACGTTGAATAAAGCACCAAGAAAGTTGGAAAAAGGCAGAATAAAAAACATTTAAATTGTCTGACAAAGCGCCAAAAACTTCTGAAAAAGTGGCAAAACATTTAGTAAAGCATCAAAAACGTTAAAACAAAGTGCCTAAAGCATTGAAAAAAATGAAAAAGGAGTCAAAAAAGCACTAAAAAATGTAAAAAAAATGCACCAAAAACTTTGGAAAAAGCGACAAAAACTAGGTGGGCCTAAATTTATTGTGAATCTAAATGGAAATGTGGGCTGGATCAAAACGTGCGAAGGGCCAGATTTGGCCCTCAGGCCTTGAGTTTGACACATGTGCCTTGTAGGATAGGTGGTGGCCCGGAAAACCACATTATTTGGTGGCCACGGCAGCGGGATCACCAATAAATAGAAGCAGTGCGAGTAGCGACTTGTTGCTGCTGCTGTCAGCTGTGTCAATGGGACAGAGCAGATAGTGGCAGAACTCAAGAAAAAGTAGTCCAATCTGAAGATCATAGTATACTACATCTTTCTACTCCTTTACCAACATGTATTCAATTTGTGTTGCTTGAGTATTTGAATGGGTTTTTACTTTAATGTAATTATTTATTTTAAAAGTGCGAAATAAAGAATCTCATTCATTCAAGGTGGAGGCAAAAAAGGAAACTCCCACCGCCTGAGAGTGGCTGCAACTGGTGGGGGTTCAAGTACACCTGAGCTCACAGCGATAGACGGCAAAATCACTGCCATAATCGGAGAGGCCAGCGTGTGTGGGATTGTGTCAGAAAAAGAGGGAGACCACAGAGAAAATGGTTAAACAGATTTTAAACTTTTATTGTACATTGGCAACTGTGAGGGGTCCTCGGCAGCTGTACAGCATCAGACTCACTGACGCCATCCTGCATCTACTGCGAGACACAATAAACGCCATCGACATCATTTCAGATGAGCTACGGCAGATGAGAGAAGTAATGAAAGAAATTGCACAATTATTAAAAGATGTAGGCAAAAAATGAACCTTGTTTCTGTCTTCCTTACAAACCCTGCAACATCCTCACAAATTAGTTGTGACTACCCATTAGTCAAAACCTATAGATATAAACATTCCTTCTCCATCTCACTGCTAAACTCAAATAGCATGAGGTAAAATCAGTTTGACCATAACCACGCTTTTTTAATTAAGTTTAAATTTGTTTTGTTTTTTGTTTTTAATTTTTTTTGCTATTTATTGTTGTATGTTGTAGTTGTATTGATCTTGTGAAGTTGTCAAAAAATAAAGTTCTACTTGAATTCTTGCACCATGTTGATATTCCTCTTTTCAGGGAGTGGGCTGTGGTTGGGGGTCATAATGCCAGGGGCAGAGGGAGGTCAGGAGGGAGTGGGATACCAGTCCTCAGTGCTACATGGTGCAAAACACCATGTGGCCGGGTGGTATAGAAGTCTGCCACCTGAGGCATCTAAAGCACTCCATCTGCATTTAAGGTGGCCGATGGCACGCTCCACGACTGGGCGCGTGAGAGTGGACCTCGTTGTAGCTCATTTCCTCTGCGGGTTTTAAAATGGGGTAGGAGCCAGAGTCTTAGGGGGTAGCCCTTGTCACCTGCAGGTTATAATTAATACATAATTCAATTCAATTCAATTTTATTTATAGTATCAAATCATAACAAGAGTTATCTCGAGACACTTTACAGATAGAGTAGGTCTAGACCACACTCTATAATTTACATAGATCCAACAATTCTAATAATTCCCCCAAGAGCAAGCATTAGCAGTGGTGAGAAAAAACTCCCTTTTAGGAAGAAACCTGGGACAGACCCAGGCTCTTGGTAGGGGGTGTCTGACGGGGCCGGTTGGGGGTGTGATGAACATTGGCAATAACAGTGATAATAAAGATAATGGAACAGTGACTACAATGGTAGTCGTTGTAGTTCATGTCATAGCCGGGCACAGCAGGGCTACAGGATGTAGCGTGGGACAGCAGAGCATGGGTGGATGCACTGGACGCGGCAGGACGCAGCTGGACATTGCAGGGAATCGCAGAGCTCTGCGAAGAAGAAACATAAGGACTCCGGGGAGTAAACTCCCCAGAGCTAGGTTATTAATTATAATAATAATATATAATAATAATTATAGGATATCAGGACAAATGGTTATAATTTCTACACGTTAACTCACCAAGAAGCCAGCCATCACGTCCTACAAGTAGTGTAGTCTATGTATGATAGTGGGTATATTGTATATATATTGGCCAGAATTGGCCTTTTGGGGGGGTCTGGGTGTCCTCCCCCGTGAAGTTTTGAGCGTCAACGACTTCATTTCCTGTATTCGGAATTCGGATACACTGTTATGCACCAATTTACAGTGGAAATACCTTTATTTAGCCTATGTGAAGAAGACAAACACAGATGACTATTCTAAATATATCAAAAATATAATGGAAAGTATGTTGTTGCGTGTCATTGGGCATTTTTAAGTGGGTATATGGAAATCCTGGAGCTTTCTTAGTGGGTATATACTGCGTATGCCTGTGTATCACGTAGACTACACCACTGTGTCCTGCGCCTGCCTGTAGTCTGTTCCCTACACTGCTATTTGTCAGGATAAAGGAATCATGTGTTGAGCCAGGCCAGCGTGCCACAGTGTTTGTGAGGGTCATGTTGGAGTCACATATGACTTTGGGGACATTTGGGAAACCGGACATTGCTTCAAATTGTAGACAATTGCATCGCTGCAGTGTAGGGAAACCTGATGTATTGACTACCATTTTTAATAATACCGACCAGACCTATAGGATGACATTTAACAGAATTATATTATTTTCAGACAGAAGTAAAGTAAAGATTATATAATATTTATAAAAACACTTACCTGTCTGCCAATTCCTGATGGAAATAGCCAGTTGCCAGGAGTGGTAAGGACCTGGATTTGGACCAGGATGGCATGGTTCCAGCTTACTGGAAAGGCCAGGAAAGACTTAAACCTTGAAGGTAAGTCGATTGACAACAATTTCTCATTTAACCTGTCGCATTCACACAGTTCCACATTCATACCTCAAAGCTTCCTGGTACAACCACAATCTGATCTGCTGGCCACCTCTGCTGAGCAGCTCCACTGGAGCCGTTGGGGTTAAGGGCCCTTGCTCAAGGGCACCTCAGTGGGAGGGAGAAGTGCTGCTCTTTCACTTTCCCCACCCAGATTTTATCCTGCCAGTCTGGGGATTGAACTGACAGCTTGCTTCTTTAACCTTTAGGCTACCACTGCCCTGCTCTTTCTCTCCCGATTCTTTCATTGACTTAGTCCTCCAGTAGCACGGACGTACACATACATTTGGAGGGGCTATTGCTCTAATCTGAAAAATAAAAGCCACACACAGCTTTCTCCTTATCGCACTTTTACTGACATGGGCCTTTTATAGTACCTCTCTACCTCTCTACCCTCATTATGTAGCTGTCTGATTAGATTAGTCCTTACTCCCTGGTCTGGAGCCTTGTGCGTCATTATGAATAGAATTATTAGAATCTGAATTAAGTAATTTATACAGTATACTGTACTTTTCACTGCTAAAAAACACACTAGTGCAGCCAGTTGAGTTGTCATTGAATGTGGCTGCATGGTTTTGGTTGAGATAACCTTTGTTATGATTTGGCATACTATACTATTCAATTCAATTTTATTTATAGTATCAAATCATAACAAGAGTTATCTCAAGACAGTCTACAGATAGAGTAGGTCTAGACCACACTCCCCCAAAAGCAAGCATTTAATGCGACAGTGGCGAGGACAAACTCCCTTTAGGAAGAAACCTCGGTGGTGAGAAATACTTCCTTTTAGGAAGAAACCTCTCTTGACGGTGCCGGTTGGGGGTGGAGTTGTAGTAGTTCATGGCATAGCAGAGCACCGCAGGGTGTTACAGGACGTAGCAGGGCACAGCCATAGGGCACAGCAGAGCATAGCAGGGCGTAGCAGGGTTAATATTAACAGTCTATGGGTGCAACCTGACCTCAGGAACAAACGCAATCTCCAAAATAAAAATGTTTCGGTTTCCTAAAGAAGAGGGGAGACGGCGAGCATGGATCACCGCTGTGCGAAGAGAGGCTTGGCAGCCAGGCAAGAGTTCAAGGACTTCGTTTCAGCTAACAAACTCATGTTAAGTGATAGCTAGCTGCCAGTAAAAAAAAACAACCTACAATAGTTCTAAATTAATAACGTTAGATCAATGCTACGGTGCCAGTGTTGTAACGTTAGTTGACAGCTTTAGCTACATTTTGACTAGTATTATGACACCGTTTCCAATTACTTGACAGAGTTACATTACCCAAGTATTTTCTGTTGTGGTAACCTAAGAAAGATTACCCAAAACATAAGAGCAACATTGTTTTTCCATCAATATACGCTATACAAATAAATAACCTAAAGTTACAGTCATTTAATTGCTCCAGTATGCTGCCCTCTAGACCCAGTTTGTGTCTCATGTGATCATGGTTTTATCATAAAAAGAGTGCACTTTTTACACAGGAATGAACATGTACACAGGGATGTACAGTACCATGTAACTATATATGGATTATGCCAGGAATGTATGATGCTCAGCAATGTACAGTATTGTCAACACTAACTGTTTCTGTCACTTGTTTTATTTTAGGTGCACCATCAGTGGACCTATGTCACCCAGATTATGTTCCATCAATATTTGCACACAAAGAAGACATCCATGGTTCCCAGAAGTTGGAGAGGTACCAGAGAAGCCAGGGTAGACAATCTTTAGTTGTGTCCATTGATTCACCTTACATAGAGGTCAGCCATGTTGACCATGAAGAGGAATGCGCTGCTGTGGTGGGTACAGATCTGTCAATGGCAGACATTGACCAGCTACAAAATGAAAACACTGAATTGAAGAGAAAACTGGCTTTACTGGAGAAGAAACTGGAATCTCAAGAAAAACACCTACAAGATTATATGTCTGGTAGCAAGTCCGATTTTATTTTAAATGATGACAAGAACACTCATTTTTACACCGGTCTACCATCTGCCTCTGTGTTTTTCACCCTTCTCACTTACCTGACAACAAAATGGAATGCATCATCAACCATACTTACCCATCCTGAGCAGTTTCTTGTGGTCCTGATGAAGCTTCGTCTAGTCTTAACTCATCAAGACCTAGGTTTTAGCTTCAGAGTGAGTTGTGGAACTGTCTCATACATCTTCCGTGAATGGCTCGAGGTAATGGCTAAAGACTCCAATGCCTTGTCCGGTGGCCATCCAGAAAAGATATCAGAAGGAATCTACCCACCCTTTTCAAGACTACAGCTTTCCAACATGTCAGATGTATTGACTGTAGACTGTAGTGAAGTGTTCATTGAGAGGCCAACTAGTTTGCAAACACGAGCAATCACCTACTCCCACTACAAGTCACATAATACTGTGAAGTTCCTAATTGGCAACAGGGGCTATTACATTTTTATCAAGAGTCTGGGGGGGTCGTGCTAGTGACAAGGTTATAACAAAGAATTCTGGGTTGATTGACCTTCTTGAACAAGGAGTAATGGCTGATCGAGGCTTCAATTTTCCTGAATACTTTGCCACCAAATGTGTCCGTCTCCACGTACCAGCATCTACAAAGGGAAGAAAACAACTGACAGGATTAGAGCTGACACACTCTAGAAAAATGTCACGAGTGAGAATCCACGTGGAAAGGGCCATAGGAAGACTGAAGTGTTACAGAATTTTGCGGAACACCCTGCCAGTCAGCATGATCAAACAGAGAAACTACTAAACTATTGACTGTTTGTGCAGCGCTTTCAAATCTGGGGAAACCACTGGTACCTAAATAAAGCAGGACTGATTATTACGTTCGTTACTACATTCATCACTACTATATGACATCCCCGTAATGCTAAGTCAGTAATACAGTATAGATTCAGGAATGAACACCAACAACTAGCAATAAATAATTTATTGATTGATTGATGAATTTCAGAAAAAAAACAGCCCATGGCCCTTCTGCCCTGCCATGTTGGACTGATTCTAGAGTTAGTTAGTTTAACAAACTTATTTAGCAAACGTCTTCCAGTCGCATATACAAATCATTCAGAGAAATACATGAATACAAATATATACATACACACATATACATACACACACACACACAGATCATCTACAGATCATCTCGATAAAGAGCTTTTTTTTCCTCTTCTCCCAGGCTTTCTGAATGGAACTAATTTTCTATATCATTCAAACAACACATGAGATCTATATATCATAAACATTTGCACATCCTGCACTAATTCATACAGCCTCTTTTTTCTCAGTGTTAAACAGTTATCAAATTGTTGTACTTAAAATACATCTATCAGTTATATTGTACATATTTGTTTCTGTATTTGCTGTTTATTTCATATCAATGTTAAATATGTTCATGTTTGGACCAACCACCGAGGCAAATAAATGATAAGTGTGGCTTGGCAATAAATCATTTTCTGATTCTGATTCTGCACTAATGAGCTGCTTTTGAGAACATGTCCATGTAGTTGTTGCTCAACTGCAGTCTTCCCTCTACAAATCATCATCCACAACTTTTGGCAGCATGTGTTTAAAGTAGAAGCTACGTAGCCTTTGCATATATGTGATGGCAAAGTCATTGTCATAAGGCACATCAAGCTCCAGGTGTTGTAGTGGGGTCCAAATAACAAGACTGGCTGTTTGTAGCCTGAGACAGTGCATCCCTAACTGTACCTGACTATAGTAGCCTTCGTGGCCTTTTGGGTTCATAATGTACTGCCCGTCTTCCACTCTGATGTCTTGGTTTTTAGCAGTGATGCATCATTAATGGATGTGCATGCACTGAGGGTGATGGGGCATTTTATTTCTAGTAGCTTATTATCAATGATACCATCAGGGCTAGCTGCCAGCCATGGGCCTCCTGCACACACCACCAACCCTTTGTCAATCACTCTGCAGCCCCTCTCTTTAATATGCTCCTTTGCAAGTCCCTCACTCTCCTTCCCATACCTTGTGGCCCGACTCCCCTGGAACCTTGGATACAGGTGTTCAGCAAGAAACTTATCTGGGTCAGTTGTCTCACGCTGAGGCACTTTGCTGGCTGTGCTTGCTGTTATGCGCAGATTGCGCGCATCATGCCATAGTGGTTCTCTACTTTACTTTCTGGTGTTTCTCTCTAGTTCTACCACTTGATCAGGTCTCAGAGTAATGAATGTATCATGAAATGCTGTACACTTTAAACAGTTTAGAGTGCTACCATGCTCACTGCGGGGCTGAGCTAAACTGCTGAACACATTTGGTTCCTCTCCATGCGCATCCTGCTCTCCCTGACTGCTGGTGAAAATCTGACTGCCTGACTCCGAAGCTGTGTCTGTCTCACTGCTGTCACACAGGGCAGAAAATAGAGCACAATCTGGCACAACTTCCTAAGAGATATGGAGAAAATACCTAATTTATCTTCCCTGCCATATTTATATAGTAGGCTACTGAATCTTTAACATTATGGTTAACTGGTGGATTTGTTGGAGACATGTTAACCATAACTTATTTTCAGGGCTTTATAAAGCTTCTTTGGTGACCCATCTGGAGTTAGTGCAGGAAGGCAGAGGGGAGCTTGTAGCCGCATATTAAACAGTAGAGGGCAGTACAACATCTAGACTGGTGGTAGACACACATAATCTTCATTTCTCCCCAATTTCAGATCACATTCCTGCTGGAACTTGTCTGGTTGTTTAGTTTTTGGTTTAAAAGCTTCAGATGCCAATGATGCAGAGACCTGGAAACACTGACCAATGAGAGCAGACTGGGCTTTTTAGGAAGGATTTTGAAGAGACAGCTCTACAACAGAGAGTACAGGTGCTGCACCCATGGGCCGTATATGAAAAATTAAGTGTCTTTTGAATATCAAAATATATAAACATGTCCTAGAAGAAACACAAAACACAAGTATGAACCTGAAAATAGCCTTTATAACTCACCTTTAAACTGACTACTATGATGTTTTTAATCAATGTCTCCCCCCAGTGTTGGACTTGTCACCAGTTTGGTAAACAGGATTTCAGACTCTGTGGCGCAATGGTAGCGTGTCTGACTCCAGATCAGAAGGTTGCGTGTTCAAATCACGTCAGGGTCAATGTTTCTGTTTCTCAATCTCCATTGGACAATGGTCAGACAGGACAGGGTGGTGTCAAGCGCTGCTCTTTCACTTTTACCTCCCAGATTTTTATCCTGTCGGTCTGGGGATTGAACCGATGACCCACAAGCTCGCTTCTTTAACCTTTAGGCTACCACTGCCCCAATGAATGAAAACAAGCCAAACTGAAATAGGAGTAACAAGGCTATTTTTACTCCAGTAAGGTATAGATACCCAAAATTTCTACTTAAGTAAGGTAACAAAGTATTTGTACTTAGTTACTTGACACCTCTGCGTGCATGATGCATGCATCCTGAAGAACAGCCCCAGCTACACTAGGGGGACTTACCCCCCACCTGGGTATTTCCACCTGGCCCTTATCACACCAAACGAGGTGTCTGCACTGCATGGGACACCTCTGGACCATAACTATTTTTCCCAGGTGAATTATTATTTTATTACATAAAAGAAAGTTTTTTGTTTCTATGACTATTAAAACAAATAACATACTTCAAAGTTATTGTATCAATTAAATTAACTTAATGTACTTTATTATGGTCAGTTCCATAATAACGTACATTACTAGTACATTAAGTACATTTTATTTACCTTCTTGATACAATATTAAATATACTACAACTGTTTTAGAGACATTAGATACAATTATCATCTTACAGGACAGATTGGATTACCACTGGTCTAACCTAAACGTTCTTCTTCTGTCTGCAGTCTTGAAGCAGCAGCAGCAGCGGCAGCTGGAGCTGATGGCCGCTTGTTGTTTTTCTGTTGTTGGTCTTGTTGAATATAGTTGTAAATGTTTAATTTGTTGTATATAGTTGTCAATGTTTAAGTTGTTGTATATAGTTGTCAATGTTTAAGTTGTTGTATATAGTTGTCAATGTTTAAGTTGTTGTATATAGTTGTAAATGTTTAAGTTGTTGTATATAGTTGTAAATGTTTAAGTTGTTGTATATAGTTGTAAATGTTTAAGTTGTTGTATATATAGTTGTCAATGTTTAAGTTGTTGTATATAGTTGTAAATGTTTAAGTTGTTGTATATAGTTGTCAATGTTTAAGTTGTTGTATATAGTTGTAAATGTTTAAGTTGTTGTATATAGTTGTCAATGTTTAAGTTGTTGTATATAGTTGTCAATGTTTAAGTTGTTGTATATAGTTGTAAATGTTTAAGTTGTTGTATATAGTTGTCAATGTTTAAGTTGTTGTATATAGTTGTCAATGTTTAAGTTGTTGTATATAGTTGTAAATGTTTAAGTTGTTGTATATAGTTGTAAATGTTTAAGTTGTTGTATATAGTTGTAAATGTTTAAGTTGTTGTATATAGTTGTCAATGTTTAAGTTGTTGTATATAGTTGTCAATGTTTAAGTTGTTGTATATAGTTGTAAATGTTTAAGTTGTTGTATATAGTTGTCAATGTTTAAGTTGTTGTATATAGTTGTCAATGTTTAAGTTGTTGTATATAGTTGTAAATGTTTAAGTTGTTGTATATAGTTGTAAATGTTTAAGTTGTTGTATATAGTTGTCAATGTTTAAGTTGTTGTATATAGTTGTCAATGTTTAAGTTGTTGTATATAGTTGTAAATGTTTAAGTTGTTGTATATAGTTGTAAATGTTTAAGTTGTTGTATATAGTTGTAAATGTTTAAGTTGTTGTATATAGTTGTCAATGTTTAAGTTGTTGTATATAGTTGTAAATGTTTAAGTTGTTGTATATAGTTGTAAATGTTTAAGTTGTATATAGTTGTCAATGTTTAAGTTGTTGTATATAGTTGTAAATGTTTAAGTTGTTGTATATAGTTGTCAATGTTTAAGTTGTTGTATATAGTTGTAAATGTTTAAGTTGTTGTATATAGTTGTAAATGTTTAAGTTGTTGTATATAGTTGTCAATGTTTAAGTTGTTGTATATAGTTGTAAATGTTTAAGTTGTTGTATATAGTTGTAAATGTTTAAGTTGTTGTAAAAAAGTTGTAAATGTTTAAGTTGTTGTAGATATGAGAATGTTGTTTGAATTAATGTTTTGCTTCATGTATACAGTTGTCAATATATAAATGTTTAAATAAGTATTTTTTTGTAACCAAGATGAAATTAATGTTTTTGTAGACTTTGGAATACATAACCACAAAACGTAAATAAGGGTGAAGATATTGTTCTAGGCTTCACATGCTAGTTATTTGTTACTTACCAAGTTTTTTCTACTGCAGTCTAAAGAACAATAAGGTTTTTTTTTTTATGTTATATTGAATAATTAAAAAAGGGGCAATGACAAAACCAGTTACATTTAATTTACTTTATTTTTTTATTTTTCCACCAACCTCTCCAACAGTAAAAAAAATAATTTTGACCTCGGCCTCTGCTTCCCTCCTCTCATCTGCCTCTCTCTGATATTTGATGTCCTCCTTGATGAGTTGGAGGAATGGATCCACTCTCTCCCTTCTCCTCCTCCTCCTCCTCTTCCTCCTCTTCCTCCTCCCCCTCCTCCTCCTCCTCATCAATCCCTTCCTCTACCTCTTGTGCAGTGCTTGGCCCTGGTTTGTCCTCTTCGATCGAGGCAATAAGGCAGGGGGGCGACTGCGGTGTCCCTCCCCCTGGTAAACAGCTGCTTGCTGCCTACACGTAGACGTATGAACGTCTCCATTTGTTCCTTAGTCCCACTTTTTCACCAGGTCACACACATACTCTCCTCACACGAGTAAACACTACTTGCTTAACTGATCACTAACCAATCACTGCTTTTTAGTATAGACCTATAAATAGGTCAAAGGTCAGATTACCTGCTTCGAACAGTGGATGCTGACAATAGACAGAGAGCAAGGGGAGTAGGAGGGAATGGCAGGGGACGACAACCAGAGCTGCATCTCATGTTGCTTAAATTGCCTCCTCGAGTCCTCCACTTGCCTCCCTTCCTCGCGTCTTAGTCCCTCCCACCGAGGAGTCACGGGAGAGATCTGCACAGCTTCAGGGAAGGCTGATATCGGCTATATCTCCGAGGCGTTCCCTCCTCGAAGCTCGCTCCTCGGCCCTCAGGACAGAAATAAGAGCTTTGAGACGGCCTTCACTGAGGAGGGACAGAACGACTTCCGGAGGAGTCGAGGAGCTATCAAATAAGGGACATGGGATGTACCTCAGGAAAAGTTCATGGAGGAAGTGTTGGAAGAGGAGGAGGAGGAAGAAAAAGGACAAGGGCAGAGAAAAGATCAGATGTTTAGATCAGGGCCACACTTACTGATCACTGGTCATTCACCCCCACCCACCCCATAAGAATGTACACACACACACACACACACACACACACACACACACACACACACACACACACACACACACACCTATGTGCGAATGGTTCCTGTAATATGTAAAAGTTCTTTTAGTAGGCTACTTGTTAGGTCCAGGTAGGTCCGTGTACTTTTTCGTTCATTCGATTTTCATTTCATAAACAGGTATTAAAAAACAAAAAAACGAATGGTTATTTGATTTTCGTTTTAAAACACGACATTTGAAATTGAAATACAATGCGTTTTTTCTTTTTCATTGTCGAAATGGGATGGGAGAAATTTAAAATATGCTGTGATTTTCATTTTCTATTTTATATAACAAAAATAAAATCACTCGAAAACAGAAACGAAAAAAGGCTTGTTTTTTCATATTCAGAGACCGGATGTTGTCATTTCCAAGGCAACAGCGCCAGCCTAGCCTATCAGTGTTCAGCCCAGGCCAAAATTACTTTGGAAACCTAGCTATACTCTTGATAATCCTTGGGGGGAATTTTATTTCATAATGTCACATGTATTTATTACCCTCTCTCCCTGCCTCCTTGTCTCTACCCACCGCAGACAACTTTGCCCGAAGAGAGTCGAACCAGCGGAGCAAATAGACTTCGGTTCCGCGGCTGTAACGTTACCGTTACGCCACCGTTAACAATCCCAGCAAACGTTCTGTTGCTGCCGTTAAGCTTGCTGATCTGGCAGAGAGTCACCGGGGGTTCGGGATCAGATCATGGGGATCAGACCTCCGGTGCTGGGTCTAATATTCTAATATTAGCTGCTGCTGCAGCTAGCTAGCAGCTAGCCACCAGCCCTGTGACCTCGGTCCTCGCGGTTCGCTCCCCGGGACTGACTGCAGAGCTGGCGTTACCCGCTCTATGATCAATGAGCAATGATCAAGGATTACCAAATTTCTCTCTCATATTGCTCCTCATAACCACTCAAAAACTAAAAAATCTAACCCAAAGTACAATTATTATGGACGTTAGCTGACATTAAGGGTTTCTGCTTCATTAAGGGAAATTGTAAGGAAAAAGCTTAACGTGGTTAACCATTAAGCTTTTTCACGTTAAGCGATTTTTTGATCACTGTTTATAAACAGTGATCAAAAAATCTAACCCAAAGTCGTTATGGACGTTATCTGATTGATAACTGACTGATATTTGATTGATCATTGTTTATGTACATTAAAGTTAAGCTTTTTCACGTTAAGCGTTTTAGAATGTCCCGGCTGCTGCTGAGGGAATCTGTAGCCTAACTTCCGTTTTTTGCCCCCCTTTACATAAATATACATATGGCTATGAAATAGATCATGAAATAAAGTCTTTAGTCATAATAGTTCAATAGCCTAAATACATGTATGTTTTACTATGTATTTCGAGGGACTTTTATTTATTCCATCTATTTATATGCACGTTATATTTAAGGGAAGTTTGGTTATCTCACAGACTCAGACTAAAAGCAGCAGCAAGCCTGCCTGACATCAGTGCATCATAGCATATCACTATCTGCAAATAAAATAAAATATGAATAAATCAGAAGCGGCAGATTCCCAGCTCAGCTAGAGCGGTAGCGCAGCTCTGCAGACGGACCAGAGTCAGTCAGCACTGGGGGGCGAACCACGGGGACCGAGGTCACAGGGCTGGTGGCTAGCTGCTAGCTAGCTGCAGCAGCTAATATTAGAATAGACCCAGCACCGGAGGTCTGATCCCCATGATCTGATCCCGAACCGCCGGTGACTCTCTGCCAGATCAGCAACAGAACGTTTGCTGGGATTGTTAACGGTGGCGTAACGGTAACGTTACAGCCGTGAACCGAAAGTCTGTTTCCTCAGCTGGTTCGACTCTCTTGGGGCGAAGTTGTCTGCGGCGGGTAGAGACAGAGAGTCAGAGGGAGGCAGGGAGAGAGGGGAATAAATACATGTGGCATTATGAAATAAAATTCCCCCCCAAGCATTATCAAGAGCACAGGTTTCCAAAGTAATTTTAGCCTGGGCTGAAAGCAACACTGGTAGGCTAGGCTGGCGCTGTTGCCTTGGAAATGACAACATCCGGTCTCTGAATATGAAAAAACAAACCTTTTTTCATTCCTATTTCCGAGTGATTTTATTTTTGTTATATGAAATAGAAAATGAAAATCACAGCATATTTTTAATTTCTCCCATCCCCTTTTGACCATGAAAAGGAAAAAAAGGCCTTGTATTTCGATTTCAATTGTTGTATTTTAAAACGAAAATCAAATAACCATTCGTTTTTTGTTTTTTAAGTCTGATTATGAAATGAAAATCGAATGAACGAAAAAGTACACGGACCAGGTACCGTTCGTTCATTTGTTTTTGCTATCACATATGAAATCGAAAAAACGAGAAAACAACTCCTTTTTCCGTTTTTCCATTTTTTTAGAAAAACGAAAAAACAAAATTATGACTTGATTTTTGGTTTTCCAGTTCTTGCACGGAAATCAGAAAAAACACTTGATATTCCGATTTTCCCCTGTGGGTGGTGCTAAATCTGATTGGCAGGATATGCATTCATTGTTTTTCAAATTAAGAGTTTACCCACACTGTATTTGTTAGCCTGTAAAATTAATAGTCTATATGTAAAATTAATAGTCTATATACATGCTTTTTGTCACCCAATTATTTGGCTTAACTGACTGAAAAAATCTATTGAAATAGCCTAAATGTAAACATGTTCACGCATTGACAGACAAAAGGCACAATCTATTTTTGTAGGATAGATAGATAGATAGATAGATAGATAGATAGATAGATAGATAGATAGATAGATAGATACTTTATTGATCCCCAAGGGGAAATTCAAGGTTCCAGTAGCTTAAAGACATCACACACAACATACACATACATCACTAACAGGATCATAAAAAAAGCAACTCCACATGAATAGCATAATGAAATAAAAAATACTAAATAAATAAAAAAAATCCACATGAATGTACTAAGGGATGTATAAGCATGAGACGCTTGTAGTGATAGGGCAGGGACTGACCCTGTGATTCAGTATGAGAGTGTGTGTCATGGTGGTAGTGCAAATAGGTCCAGTAGTGCAAGGATAAAGTCTAGAGACCAGCATTAAATATGGACAAGAGATCAAAAGTCAATATTAGAGGTTTGAAGTATTAGGGTTACAGCCATTGTTCATGTATTAAGTTATGTTAGACCTCAGTCCAAGCTGGCGGGAGGAGGGAGGGAGGGATTGTGCATATATGGGCTAATATAGCCAGTAAACAGTGTAAACAGTAAACAGTGGGCCAGTGGACAGTCAGTACATAACTGTTATTGTAGGAGGTAGTGGAAGTGGTGGAGAGGGAGGAGAGGCAGAAAGACTATGCAGAGAAGTCTCTCTCTCCTCTTCTCTTTAGTGAAGCATTGTAGAGTTGTATGGCCCTGGGGACAAATTACTTTAATGCGTTAGCATACAGCTACATAATAGTTATAATAGAGTATGCTAACGTTAGATTGTAGTGGAACGAAGCAGCACTTTCTAAGGTCAAAAATCGCAGATAAAGGGTTCTGAACCAAACACTACACAATCGGACATGTTTCAGCAGGAATGTGACCCGGAATTGGGGAGAATTTAACAACACTACCAGCTAAGATGACATGTTTACTGCCGTTAGCATGTAGCTACTATAGTGGTATACAGCAGTGGTCGTTGGAAGAGCTGTCATTCCGTCTTCGAAAGGACACTTAGGTACGTTTACACTTCATCGCATTAATAATATACAGTCTATGGTTAATAGTCTTGATTGTTTGTATGACTATTGTATAAGAAAGATTTAATAAAAAAATAAAGTTGTCATGTTTGCTCGCTGTTGGTCGTCAAGTGTTTCAACGCATGCGTGGTAAAGTCAAAGTCAAAGTCAAGTTTATTTCATCCATAAAAATGGAAATTACAGTGCTCACACCCGCCTAATACAATACAATAAATACAATATAATACAATACAATACAATACAAAATTTATAAAAATGTACGTTTAAAGTGCTTGTTGTGCTGTCTGATAGCCTGAGGTATAAAAGAGAGAGCATACCGCTTAGTTCGTATCACGGGAGGCCTTAGCCTACCACTACGTTCTATAACCCTACCAGTCAGATTATCATGAAGAGGGTGACCCGGTTCCCTCAGTATTTTCTGTGTCATTTTTGCCAGACGGTCTTCATATACTTGATCCACTGTATTTAACTCTCCTACCATTTTTCCAGCCCTTTCAGTCACTCTATCAATCCTGGCCTTCTCGGTTATCCCAGCATTCCCCCCCCAACCCACCACACAGTAGCTCCAAACACTACATATAACGGACATAAAAAACATTCTCACCATATCTGTATTCACCTTAAAGGACTGCAACTTCAAATTGTACAAATTGCACAGGGACTGAGCCCTGTTCCACGCAAGCCCAACACAGTCCAACTTTTTCCTGAATGCAGATACTTTATCATGTACCAAAAAGACATAGATCATTATTTTTAATATTTTGTAAATATTTCCCTGCTTTTTTCACGCCTACTACACTAACCTTTTCTCAGAGTCTCTCTCTTTTTCCAAAGTGACAGATAAAATCTCTTACTTTTGACCTAAACAGGTTTTACTTTATTTGAATGTATACATTTTTAAATGGTTTCTTAACAAATGTCCTTAGTAACTTTGGCCCAAAGTAATCTGTGATAAACAGTATTATGTTTCATCTGATTATTTATTATCGTCAAATTAATCCAGCAATTATGTTTTTTAGTTCTCGATCGAATTTAAGATGTATAAGCTCAGATCAATGAGGCATGTGGGCCATAAATAACAAATAGACAAAACAATTGTATTATTCATAAGAATTTAAGTTAATAAAAACATCTAAAACAAAGAATAAATGTATTATTTAAATTTGTATATGAGTATTAATGGAACGGTCATTTTGTCAGTCATGACAGACTGAGAAAGAAATTTGTCAATACAACTCTACAATGCTTCACTAAAGAGAAGAGGAGAGAGAGACTTCTCTGCATAGTCTTTCTGCCTCTCCTCCCTCTCCACCACTTCCACTACCTCCTACAATAACAGTTATGTACTGACTGTCCACTGGCCCACTGTTTACTGTTTACACTGTTTACTGGCTATATTAGCCCATATATGCACAATCCCTCCCTCCCTCCTCCCACCAGCCTGGACTGAGGTCTAACATAACTTAATACATGAACAATGGCTGTAACCCTATTACTTCAAACCTCTAATATTGACTTTTGATCTCTTGTCCATATTTAATGCTGGTCTCTAGACTTTATCCTTGCACTACTGGACCTATTTGCACTACCACCATGACACACACTCTCATACTGAATCACAGGGTCAGGCCCTGCCCTATCACTACAAGCGTCTCATGCTTATACATCCCTTAGTACATTCATGTGGATTTTTTTTATTTATTTAGTATTTTTTATTTCATTATGCTATTCATGTGGTGTTGCTTTTTTTATGATCCTGTTAGTGATGTATGTGTATGTTGTGTGTGATGTCTTTAAGCTACTGGAACCTTGAATTTCCCCTTGGGGATCAATAAAGTATCTATCTATCTATCTATCTATCTATCTATCTATCTATCTATCTATCTATCTATCTATCTATCTATCTATCTATCTATCTATCCTACAAAAATAGATTGTGCCTTTTGTCTGTCAATGCGTGAACATGTTTACATTTAGGCTATTTCAATAGATTTTTTCAGTCAGTTAAGCCAAATAATTGGGTGACAAAAAGCATGTATATAGACTATTAATTTTACATATAGACTATTAATTTTACAGGCTAACAAATACAGTGTGGGTAAACTCTTAATTTGAAAAACAATGAATGCATATCCTGCCAATCAGATTTAGCACCACCCACAGGGGAAAATCGGAATATCAAGTGTTTTTTCTGATTTTCATGCAAGAACTGGAAAACCAAAAATCAAGTCATAATTTCGTTTTTTCGTTTTTCTAAAAAAATGGAAAAACGGAAAAAGGAGTTGTTTTCTCGTTTTTTCGATTTCATATGTGATAGCAAAAACAAATGAACGAACGGTACCTGGACCATGTTATATACTGTATCATTTTGTTCTGTTTTACAGCTGTTTGTGCACCAGCATCATCAACTGCCAGACCACCACAGGCTTCTGGAACAGATAGAGGTTCTTAACCCAAACGTCCTGCATCAGCAGACAACTCTGGGACCATGAATTCTTATCCCAATATGAAGCATGACTTAAAGCTGTCCGTCTCATGTTGACCATGAGGGTAAGTATCAGTCTTTTGCTTATGTGGATGAAAATATATACTGCATGTAAAACAGTCCCTCCAGAAAAACGCGATTATGCGCAGGGGCGCTGCCAGGAATTTTGGGCCCCATGACAAAAAATCGAATTGGGCCCCCTCTGCGCAGCTGTTGTCATCACATCTCTAGGACCTAACTGTCCCATCAAAAGCTTTACATAACTCTAATTAAAGGCTTGCAACTGTCGTGCTGCTTGTAGTTCAATACTAGTCCTAGCACAATATTTGCTGCTGGTGATTTGTACATGCATGCAAGCAGGGGTTAAATTGGAATTTGTTATGTGGGGGGGCTCTCCCTAGGGGGGTCCGGGGGCATGCAACCCCGCAAAAAAAAATTGAAAAATAAACCATTAAATGGCACTTTCTGGAGAGTTTTGTGCAAAGAAATGGAGAAATAGAGTCGTACATGATATGTGCAAAACTGCAAGGTTAAGAGTCTATATTTTGCATTGTTGTAGTATGTAGGATTCCCTTAGGGTACAGATTTGATCATTGGCAAATTATCAAAGATGTTTTATCAATATTAATAAAGTTATGAATATGGTTATTAATAACTTTATCAAATCGACAAACAATCAAAACGGGGCACCACCCTGCTAGTCAGGGACCAATAATCAAACTGTGGAACATTTCTGTGGTAATCCTTTAAAAAGGAAATAAAGGAAGGGTTGAATCCAAGCACGGACCTGATTGACCAGCGATTATTACAACAAGTACACAAATAATCACAAGCAACTGCTAATTAAGTATAATAAGATTTATTAACTTCACAATTACCAGTAGCTAAACAATAATCCTTCAATAATGAACTCATATCTTTTACCATATCACAACCAAAACAAAGCCAAAACAAAGCAGCATGTGTCATGGACACGTCTGTGTGTGTGTGTGTGTGTGTGTGTGTGTGTGTGTGTGTGCGAAGGAGGAGGGGCGGTGTCAAAATGTAGGCCTAACACAAAAGCCAAACTGGCTACTCCTGTGAGCTGCACAAAACTATTTAGCCTCAAGAGGGCGGTAGTGGTGCTGCGTGCAAGGGGAGGGGCTGAAGAAGCCGAGGGGGTTGCTAGGCAACGCTCACGCTTAACCTAGTATGCTAGGTCATGTGTTAGCTCTGTACAAGGTGATGCCGACTCCACGTGTGAAGCTAGCCTACCACGTTAGCTCGGGAGATACGCGGCTAGCCTGTGTCGTGTGTGTGTGTGTGTGTGTGTGTGCGGCGTGCGTGTGTGTTAGTAAGAGGAGAAAGAGAAGAAGAGTAAAGAAAAGAGGCACTTTGATCTTAATTATCGATAAAGACCTAGTTCCCCTCAGCCACTGTCCTACAGACTGAGACTTTTGGTTTTGCTGAGGGAAACGTCACTATAACCACTCCAGTAGCTAACAGCTGATTTTCGCGATTCTATCGCAGACAGTAACTAAATTCCATGAAAGGAATGAATTAGCAAATAGCAATTACGGTTTTAACCCAGCTACTTTAACACAACATAAATCAACGAGTATAATGATCAATTTATACATTCACAGAACAGATTAATAATCACATATGGACCAGTACATGATTAAATCAGATCACATTAATGGCAACAATGGTAGCGAACCCTTTGCTCATTAATAAACACACTACTTATCTCTGCCCAGACGTAAGCCTTCTTCCGGTGTGTTCAGTCCGTTTATTCCTGTCCATCGATTCCCCAGAGATGAAACAAAACGGGTCTCGGGCGCTCAACCAACCGCAGAAACTTCCCTCCAAAAAAGGCAGCGAGGGGGGGAAAGTTTGGTCGACTTTGAGAAGAAAAACGTTGTTTCCTTCTCACTGCAGTTATGAAAAACACTGGTGTGTTTTTCAAGGATCCACCGAAATAAACTCCACTTTCTCCAGAAAATGGAAGTTGAGCACAAACGCTTGCATGCTACCCTCAGCAACGGGAGTTGCAATGGAAGACGAAGATTTTCCTAGGATCAGGCTTTTTATAGGTTAAGGCCCCCTGCTGTTTTTATGGTCCCGCTGAACCAATAGGAAGACTCGAAACTCTTGACAGGGTGAAAAACTACAGTTCTGTAGTCCTTTGACTTCCTGCCAGTTGGGAGGCGTTTCCCTTCTGGCTGGCACTTTCACATAGAGGTGTGAATTAACCAGGCTTTGAAGTTTACATACAGGCCAAGATTCCTTTGTCTTGGCCACATGTCCCCTTGTCTCTGAGCACATGTGTGTCTTGTATCCAGAGGTCAGTTTAATCTGAGGCCTTTTGGTTAAAATCGGGTTTAACCAGACTCTTGGTCCCCAACAAGTATCAACAGGTATTAGGGCATAAGGGACAAAATAGACATGCCATTTCAAACATCTTTCATTTATTGTCAGAAATATCATGTTTTCAAAAGCATCACTTTCATCATATTTTTTGTGACATATTTAGACTGCAACATCCGGACACGAGTAGGCTTATGTGCTGGGGCTGAGCCCCGGAGAGCCCCGGCCCAATTTAACCCCTGCATGCAAGTCTGTAGTATGTATTTCACTATTTGATGCAAGATTGCCATATACTAATAAATAACACTAACACTACAGAACATTGACCCAAATTACCTAGTTCTGTATCACCACCACTTGATTACATACATTAGATACGATAGATTTTTTTGTGTTTGTGTGTTTGTGTGTGTGTGTGTGCAAGCTTCTCAAATAACTTGTCTTTCATGATGGGAATAATAAAGTCTGTATCTATAGATGTCATTCCATAATTCAATCTAAATGAACGTATCAAACTGGATTATTTTAATATTGTCTGTATCTTACATGCAGGCTCAGGTAAGCTACTCACTGTTTCCAACTGTCCAGCATCCAGTACAGACAGTAGGTTGTTGTTTTTTTAATTTTATTTCAGAATGATCATTATGTGATAAAATAATTGTTATTAATGTGTTTGAATTTTTGTCATTAACAAATATTTCATTTTCTTTTTTTGTAATGGTAAAAAGAGCAAGAGAGAAATCCCCACAGACTCCCTGCAGTGATGCTAACTGGCATGTCATTGAACACAATGTTGCTCACCTTCTTCACTGGGACAGGGAGGGGCACAGTTAGGGGGAGACTGGGGTGCTGCTGAGTCATCTGTTGTTAAGTCTGCTAAAAGGGGCAGGGACAATGATTGAATATGAAAATCTTGCTAAACGTTTCCCTGCACTGATTAAATGGTGATTAAATGTAGGCTAACACTAGCCTAGTCTGTAGCTAGCTAGCTTATTCCACTATGGACATTAAGCCAACAGGTTAATACCACTCACAGACTAGAGGCTACCCACCTTTCTTGGTGAAAAACTGGGTTACAGTTTGACACCCTTTCCTTTGTTTTTCCTCTCTTTTCTCTCTTTCCTTTTTTGAAAACTAGATTTTGATATAACGTTACTTGGCAACATTGTGGTCACTGTAGTTCTGGCGCATCTACTGACTGCAACTAAACACCGTCGCTGAGTGCACTAAGGCAGGACCAAACCATTTCATGCAGATACAGGGGGGTGGTCGGTCAATATGGATGTTTACTTTTTGGTCAATGGGGATATTTAACTTTTACTGCCAAAACAAGTAAAACAAAGAGATCATTAATTTTATTATTATATTTGAAATATATATACTTGAATGATGATGGTTTAATAATTTTATATTAGTTTTTACCTATTTTTTGGGGCCCCTGTCAGTCATGGGCCCTTGGAATCGTCCTAACTTTTCCCCCCTATACGGCGCCCCTGATTATGCGATCGCATAATTCAATGCATAATCAGCCAAAGTCCGCATATTCATCGTATTTTTTCAAATATGCCGCACTTTCGCCGCATAAATTGCCGGTTTCCGCGCAAAATATGCGGTGCTTGCATGATTTCATAATCCCCACATTTACGTTGCAAAAAAGTCACATATATCTTAGCAGAAAGTTGAAAAAATTTTGCGTTTACTTCACACAAGAGCAGCCATTTTCCCCTGTTGCCATGGGAACGTTATGAAGTGACGTTATTACGCGACGTGAACATCATCGAAAAGCAGGTGTTGGAGGTTGAATTTGACATATATGTCAATGAATTTGACATGTACTTTGAGTCTCTTAAGTTGGTATCCAATAAGAAAGCTATCTTAATATCTGATGTTTAAGTGCTCCTGCTGTCTATATTATTAACGATTTTTGAAAGTCTGTCTCTTTTGTATCTTTTATTTCCCTCAGTTTAGACTACTTTTATTTTTACTTTAATATTATATTATTTGTATATATTTTTGTATCTTATTTGTTTACTTATTGCAATGACTGAATATCTGTAAACTATTTTTGGAAATTAAGCTTTAAAAAAAGCAGGGTGTTGGGGGAATCACTTTTTCTTCTCTTTTTCATCAAACCGCATTTTTTGCAAGTTCCCGCATTTTTTGCAAGTTCCTGCAATTTCATCGCATAAAATTGCATAAATATCCCGCATATTCCATCGCATTTTTTAAGAAAACGTGCCGCATAATCAAGGATTTTTGCCCGCAACAATCACAAAAAAGTTTTTCTGGAAGGACTGGTAAAACTGCTGTGGTTACTAACACTTGAGTGCATGTGTTTGCATGTACAGTATGTGTGTTATGTTGCTTCCCCTGCTTAGGCTAAATTCTAATGAGTGACTACTAAATATGAAGCTGAGGTTTCTGATGCCAAAAACAGCAGGTCCTCAGCCAACAGAGACTGGAACTGTAACAGTTCCAGGTGTGTATTATTTTAACTGTATTTGCATCTTTAAAAAATATCCATGTGTTGTTCCATATGTTGTGTCCATCATAACTGTTGTAAATCCTTTAAAATATGTTTAATTGTTGTATATCAGATACTGTTCGACAGTTTTAAGACAAGCCAGCATTTAAGTGTACAGCCTGCTAAGTTTCAGGGACTAAAATGTAGATGTAAAGTGTAGTGTCATATTACTTTTTTACTTTTTCTTACCTGTAAATAATAAAGAAATGTTTAATATTCTATATAGTGTCAGAGGCACTTGTGATTACTCCCGATACGTCTGCAGAGCCCAGTCAACCGGCGCTGCAGCCACCAATTGGACAGAGAGCTCAAAGTACGTTTTTGAATGTTTTTTATTTGAATTGTGTGAGATTTGAAAGATAGAATCAAGTCAAACACAAAATCTTAATATTTTGCCTTGTTATTATTCTTGTCTTACTAGGTCAGCCGGTAACCAGGCCATCAAGGGTCCCCAGCATTCCTCCTCCATAGCTTCCTGGCTATGACCATGATGGAACTGTTCTCACCAGCAGAGGATCTGGATGAAGACAGAGCTGGAATCGATGGGTCTCTGGCCGGGCTCCATTCCTGTGCGCAACCCCATGAAGATGGTGTCATTTTGGCGTTTCCCACCCCAGCCAGAATTAATTGACAGCATCTCTGATCTTCCATCCCCAAAGTACTTTCAGCTCCATCCCTTTTTTATATGGAAGCCAGAAAATGACTTAATGGCAAGGCTGAGGAACAATGACACTCTGCCATGCATTGAAGGTTGCGCTCAGGCCCAAGTTGCCTCTGCAGGTGTTGGTAGACCTCGTGTGATTGTTGGCATCACTGGACAGTACTACCTTTTTTTTTATTAATTATAATAATAATAATTAATTATAATGTGTTGAGTTATTTAAACAAACGATTGGGGAAATAAACGCCGCTTGTCCGCATGTTCATTGATAGAGCCTGAGACTGGATGTAGCTCTATCAATGAGAGCTAGCTATCCTCCTCTTAGAATTCCTCTGAAATTCACAAATATTCATTAACTTGAAAACAAAACATTTAGGTAGATGTTGTATAAGTGGCGTGACAAAATTCAAACTGTAAATATACTCGAATTACGCCGAAAATGAAGCAAACTATCCATGATTTGTAGCTACACGTAGCTAAAATTGAAGGGGCAGTTGCAGCTAACGAAACACCTAGTCTTCACAAATATTCATTAACTTGAAATCGGACACCGTTGTTAGCTTTATAAGACATTTAGGTAGATGTTGTATAAGTGGCGTGATGAAATTCAAACTGTAAATATACTTGAATTACGCCGGAAGTGAAGCTAACTATCCGTGATTTGTAGCTACATATAACAGCCGCAGCTAACGAAACATCTAGTCTTCAAAAATATTCATTAATTTGAAATCGGACACCGTTGTTAGCTTTATAAGACATTTAGGTAGATGTTGTATAAGTGGCGTAACATGTGTGTAACGTGGTAAGAGATTGCTGGTGTAACAAGCTCGCTGACCGCTCTCTCACTCTCACACACTGGCCATTTAGCTAGCAGTAAGAGGTGAGTTGCAGGCCCTGGAGCTCTGTCAGGGCAGCGGCATTTGGTTGTCCATTAGCCCAAAAGACGGTGACTTTGCGCGGGTATGGAGTGCTGTGGGCTGCCAGTCGTGACAGAGCTCCAAGTACCTCACAGCAGGCTGGGGTCTGTGAAGGAAGGCAGGCCGGGCGGCGAGGCAGCAGCACAGGCAGCACCGGTACTGAAATCCAACACACAGTCTTACCAAATTTGCAAATGGCCATCAATTTTCGTAAAACGGCCCATATTTGAGCTTTATATAGTTGATTTCTCGCTTAAAAAAGTCTCAGAAGTGAAATTAATAACGAAATAGCCCGACAAACAATGTATAACTTTGCAGTGTCTGAAATATGAGACCTGCGGTCGAGTCTCCCATGTGTTTCTAATTGGTTTGCTCAAACCAATCAGCGCGCAGCTCATTCTAAATATTCATGAGCATACCATATTTGGAAGAAAAGCTCTTGTTCCAAATAGAGCCATATTACAATAACTAAAATGCTATAATAAAATAGAATTCGGGCAATTTTCAGCGCAACCAATGTTACATACCCCATTAGGAGACCTTAAGGAACAGTGTAAAATACCCTATATAATCATTCTATCACTCCTTTAAAGAGGCATATGCCTTCTGTGGCATTCAGCCTGCCAACCCAACAAAGGCACACATTCGTGAGCACTGCAGGACCACAATTCCACAGCCTGAGGAGCTCGTCAAGAGAGTCGAGGGAGTCCAGCACTTTTACCTCGCAACTGATCCAAACGGCGTTCCTCTCTTCAAGCCCTCTATGCTGAAGACATGACGCATTCAGCGCATACACATCTTGCGCAGGTGCCTGAGTGATCCTGAGGTTGAAGGTGGGATCTTGTACAGGCACGGAGCACTGCAGCTAAACCACGTGCAGGGGGAAGGTGCTAAAGTTCCTGTGTGGATCCCCATCAGAGGCACTTCACAGCAAGAGAGATACCATTTCCATCAGGCTCAGTGGGTCAGTGGAACACGCGTCTCCACAGAGCCGTTCTAAGCCCAGGGGATGACAGGGGTGGCACGGTGGAATTATCAGCGCCTGGTGGACTTGAAACAGCCAGATGTTCACCTCCCAACTGTCTTTGATCCAGCTTTAATGGCAGAACTAAATGCAGTCTCTGAAAGAGTGCTGGGGCATGTGAAGTATGCGGCTTTTCATTTCACTGGCAGAGACACTGGAGAGAAGTTTGGCTTGGAATATGTTGAGCCTGGTTGCCGCCCAGTTCCTCTAGACTGGGATAAGCACAGGACAAGACAGACTTAACACCTGCCCTAAATCCCCCTCCTCAAAGCAGCCCACCCACTGCCCAGGCTTAGAGCCAGGTAAACATTTGACACTTGACAAAGTGGTGGACAAAACTTCTGTATAATTAGCAGTGTCTAGGTTTCAATCATATTAATAGCCTTTATAAATGAGTTACATCTTTCTTTTCTTAGAGAGGAGACAGTATGAGAACTTTATGTCATGTGTTATTGAATAGACTTTTACATAATCATCCATCAGCCATTCTAAACAAACTTACCAACTGGAAAGTGAGTTTTCACCCATACAAGTGTATGAATTGTTTGTGGTTTGTTTGTTTTATCTTTTTTTGGGCCAGAATGACTTATTGTACTCTGTCTTTTGTTGTTATAGAAACCAGAAGTCATGCAGCATGCTCCACCCAACAACCAAACTACATATTGCACAGTATTTAAAGCACCTCAGCAAACTGTTAAACACCAGCTCCTCTTTAAACACCAGCCCGGAAAAACTGCAAGAGAGGTGGGAACTCTGGCACTCTCTGACCAAGGGGAGTACGACTACCAGTGTGCCAGTTGTTACCATGCATGCTGCAGTTGTTAATCCACCACCACCAGTACAGACCCTGGCCACACCTCTAACTCAAGACTCTATTGAGAAAATAGTTAAAAACATAATGGACAAGCAGCAGCAACAACAGCCGGAACAAAAAAAGGCACAGACAAAAACATGTCTTTCCTGTGGCCAGCCAAAGTCGAGGTATGAGAATGATGGTTCTTCCATTCACTTCTTTTACCAGCAAGGCCCTGTCAGGTACAGTACAGGCCAAAAGTTTGGACACACCTTCTCATTCAATGCATTTTCTTTATTTTCATGACTATTTACATTGTAGATTCTCACTGAAGGCATCAAAACTATGAATGAACACGTGGAATTATGTACTTAACAAAAAAGTGTGAAATAACTGAAAACATGTCTTATATTTTAGATTCCTCAAAGTAGCAGACCTGCCAACCTGTACGCATTTTGCGTAGTATATACGCATTTTGACATAAACATACGGTGATACGATTTGTCACTTCAAACTACGCGAAAATCAGGTGACTGCTTTGAGTTCACTTGATGGTATAGTAGGCGGCTCGGCTGCGGTTACTGTAAAACACGCATGAAACCTAGCAGCCACGAGCATGCTGGGAAAAAAACTAAAGAAGAAGAGTTTGACCAATCACAGCGTCGGGTTCCTTCCTCTGTCAAGCGGGGATATCGGCTACTGATAGTAAAACGAAAGCATCAAATGCAGGTGTAACAAAATTAACTGTTACTAATGTAGGCTAATAAAAAACTGACCAGAGCCCGTCACTGGACGCACCGGAGGACCGAGACACAAAGTAAACACGCCTCTCCCGGGGTTAGCGGTTAAACTGAGCGGAGGATGTGCGGAATGTGTCGGTGTCTGTCGGACCTTGGCTGGCCGCTCGGCGCCTTCAGACAAAGCTCAAGCTAACAGGCTAACGGCTTATTAGCTAGCCAAACACAGAGCGGTAACATCTGCAAAGATTGGCTCTGTGAGCGCATTAATCTGCTCGGTGTGCGTCTTATAACAAACAGAGCGAGCAGCTGCCGGACTATAACGCCTATTGATCCGTGCAGGACTTCACTGTGAGCGGACTGTTTAGAGACCATGTGACCGGCAGGTAACGTCAAAGGTTATCTGCTACTGTAGCAGAGCTGCAAGGAAACGCTGAACTGAGCTGTGTGTTTTCAGTGTTAAACTCTGCTGCAGGTATTCATGCACGACTGCATGAATACCTGCAATACCTGAATACCATTACTACCAAAAGTAAAAGTGCTCATTATGCAGTGTAATATATTTTATTGGATTATATTATGATCCAATTAATTGTATTTAATATAATTAATGTTTTATTTAATTCAAGTAGCCTACTTGAACATAATTATTTTCTAGGGTTTAAAATGTATTCAGATTTGAAATTTAATGGCATTTTTTCCCGTGTGTGTCGCTGTGTTCATGAACCAGAACTTCGACAGTAAATCAGTAAGTTGCTACTCAAAACAGTTTTTCAAGGTTGGCAGGTCTGAAGTAGCCACCCTTTGCTTTTTTGATAGTGCTGCGAACCCTTGGTGTTCTCTCAATGAGCTTCATGAGGTACTCACCTGAAATGGTTTTCACTTCACAGGTGTGCCTTGTCAGGGTTAATTTGTGGAATTTTGTCCCTTATTAATGGGGTTGGGACCATCAGTTGTGTTGTGCTGAAGTCAGGTGGATACACAGCCGACAGCCCTATTGGACAACTGTTAGAATTCATATTATGGCAAGAACCAATCAGCAAAGTTAAGAGAAACAAGTGGCCATCATTACTTTAACAAATGAAGGTCAGTCAGTCCGGAAAATTACGAAAACTTTGAATGTGTCCCCAAGTGCAAAAACCATCAAGCGCTAAAACGAAACTGGTTCACATGAGGAGCGCCCCAGGAAAGGAAGACCAAGAGTCACCTCTGCTGCTCAGGATAAGTTTATCCGAGTCACCAGCCTCAGAAATTGCAAGTTAACAGCAGCTCAGATTAGAGACCAGATGAATGCCACACAGAGTTCTAGCAGCAGACACATCTCTAGAACAACTGTTAAGAGGAGACTGCACGAATCAGGCTTTCATGGTCAAGTAGCTGCTAGGAAACCACTGCTAAGGAGAGCAACAAGCAGAGGAGATTTGTTTGGGCCAAGAAACACAAGGAATGGACATTAGACCAGTGGAAATCTGTGCTTTGGTCTGATGAGTCCAAATTTGAGATCTTTGGTTCCAACCGCCGTGTCTTTGTGCGACACAGAAAAGGTGAACGGATGGATTCTACATGCCTGGTTTCCACCGTGAAGCATGAAGGAGGAGGAGGTTTGATGGTGAGGGGGTGCTTTGCTGGTGACACTATTGGGGATTTATTCAAAATTGAAGGCATACTGAACCAGCATGGCTACCACAGCATCCTGCAGCGACATGCCATCCCATCCGGTTTGCGTTTAGTTGGACCATCATTTATTTTTCAACAGGACAATGACCCCAAACACACCTCCAGGGTGTGTAAGGGCTATTTGACCAAGAAGGAGAGTGATGGAGTGTTGCACCAGATGACCTGGCCTCCACAGTCTCCGGACCTGAACCCAATCGAGATGGTTTGGGGTGAGCTGGACCGCAGAGTGAAGGCAAAAGGGCCAACAAGTGCTAAGCATCTCTGGGTACTCCTTCAAGACTGTTGGAAAACCATTTCAGGTGACTACCTCTTGAAGCTCATCAAGAGAATGCCAAGAGTGTGCAAAGCAGTAATCAGAGCAAAGGGTGGCTACTTTGAAGAATCTAAAATATACAGTCACCTGATTTTCGCGTAGTTTGAAGTGACAAATCGTATCACCGTATGTTTATGTCAAAATGCGTATATACTACGCAAAATGCGTACAGGTTGGCAGGTCTGCTACTTTGAGGAATCTAAAATATAAGACATGTTTTCAGTTATTTCATACTTTTTTGTTAAGTACATAATTCCACGTGTTCATTCATAGTTTTGATGCCTTCAGTGAGAATCTACAATGTAAATAGTCATGAAAATAAAGGAAACGCATTGAATGAGAAGGTGTGTCCAAACTTTTGGCCTGTACTGTATTTCTACTGCTCCACTAAGGTTTTTAAAGCCTATGGTGCTGAAGGTCTGACAAACCCAAAAATGCCCTTTAATGACTTTGCACAGACAGAGTTCTTTCAGCAAGAACTAGATGCCACAAAGAAAAGGGTGGAGGACAGAGGACAGCAAAAGAGGAAAAGGACCACCACAGAGGAGTCCCAGCCCACAGGTCGCAAGTGTCGGTTTTGCAGAATGGAACTGAAGCAGGGCCCAAACAGTCCTCATATTCACACTGGATTCCCTGGATTAGCAGGGAAGTACATTTACTGCCCTGCTAAAGTCTTTTCTATTTACATGGAGATGGAGATGACCTGGAAAGAGTTCCAGGAGTCTGCCTTTTATAAGTCAGAAAAACTGAGGTGGGAGGTCGAAAAGGGAAAATGACGGACATTGAGGGGGGGGATGTTTAGTGTGTATATACTGTATATTTTGCCCATTTCATATTTAATTTACATATTTTGTTTTGTGTATGTGTGACCTTGCACTATGGGGCTTGGTGTGTTTAAACTGGTGTTGTATTTAATAAACAAGACATTAACCAATATTTACATGTCTCATTAATAAGTGCATAACATTAAGAGAACAGTAAAATGTGTATAATTGAATGCAAAGGTTTTAAGAAATTGTAATGTTACACATACTAAGAAAACTAATATAAGGGAAGTCAAGTATTTGATACAACAGTGTCATATATTTTTTGTATATGTAGTATTTTAGTATTTAGTAATATATATATTTTGTTTAAGGTATTTATTTGACTAAAGATTAAAAACATACTAATGAAGCTCAGCGCAAATTCTTTCAGGAAGACGTCATTACCCCAATCACTACTCCATTCTTAAATCAAATCAGCTGTTCAAGAAGTGACGCTGTCAGTTAAACCAATCAGACTCGACCACGAGATTCAAGGGCCAATCACAGCCTTACAACTCTGCTTTAAATCTGTTCTCTCCTTGTGCTGTCAGCTGTCATTTCAGGCAAAGCGCTCGTCCCTCCTCCTCCCCTGCCTCCTCCGGTAGTTGTGTTTCTCCCGGCTGACCGCTCCGTTGCCTATTCGGTCCGGTCTCTGGTCTCTTCACCGCCGCCACCAGTGTCTGGACTCCATCGGGGGGTTATGTTCCTATTCCCTACCCCTTTAAGAAGATTAATTCGATGGAGTCCAAACTCCAAAAGACTTTCAATATCAATATCATATAGTTGAACAATAAATATTTTTGCATATCTGCAAACGAAGTCTCTCCTGATTGAAATAAATACCTATTTATCTTTCATAATGCATCACAGACATTGCCCCAACTGGGATTCGAACCTGCGTCCAGATAATAATTATTAAATATGCAGGAAAAAACGCAGCTTGTTCAGCACCTTGGACAGCGTTAATAATGCTGCAACTTCATTGGCTGTCACTGGCTTCCACCTAGGCGTCGGGTCTTATAGAGACAAAGTCAGACAACTGTAAGTCTCCCAACAGACACCAAATAATTAAACTAGGTAGCCTATTATCTGCATTATGCCAAATGTCATTAAAAGAGTATTATGTAAAAGCTTAAAAAAAACTATGAAGCATTGAGCAATTTAAAAATGTAAGCAGCTTGGCGGATTTGAGACTCAGCTTCCAGACCATGCAGCCACGATAGCCGGGGATCGGGGAGATAGAGAGAGGTAGTATGAAATACTACAACGCTTTATCAGCTGCGTTTGTTTACTATTTAGCTAGGTTTTACCGGCGAATATAGCACCGACTACAAACCCAGTGAAAGTGAGACTGATGAGCAGACTGAAGTTGGGTCCGGGTTGTTGCGCTGTTGGGTGCAACCATAGACTGTGTATTATTAGTCTATGGGTGTAACAGGGCATAGTAGGACCACTGGGACAGCTGCAACCATGATACTATGGCTTTTTCTCTTTTTTTCGACATACTATACTATGGCTTTTTTTAATAACCTTTTTGACGTACTATACTATAACTTTTTTCAACATACTATACTATGGCTTCTTTTTTCTCTTTTTTCAACATACCATAGTATGGCTTTTTTATAACTTTTCTGACATACTATACTATGACTTTTTGACATACTATACTATGACTTTTTTTCTCTTTTTTCGACATATTATACTATGATTTTTTTCTCTTTTTTCAACATACTATACTATGGCTTTTTTGACTATACTATTCAATTCAATTCAATTTTATCAAATTATAACAAGAGTTATCTAAAGACAGTTTACAGATAGAGTAGGTCTAGACCACAGTCTATAATTTACAAAGACCCAACAATTCCAGTAATTCCCCCAAGAGCAAGCATTCAGTGCGACAATGGCGAGGAAAAACTCCCTTTAGGAAGAAACCTCGGTGGTGAGAAAAACTTCTTTTTAGGGAGAAACCTTGGACATACTATACTATGGCTATTTTTTATAAACTTTTTGACATTCATTTTTATTTTATTTAACCTTTATTTAATCAGGTAGGCCGTTGAGAACAGGTTCTCATTTGCAACGGCGACCTGGCCAAGAAAAGCATAACAACAAACATTTTCACATTCAAGACAATACAGGAATACAGAATACAAAGTGAGGTGTAAGTAAGAAAATGGATATGCGAAAGTGATATGGTTATAACGCAATATATATGAATAGACGGTCTATATAAATGCTGAAATGTAGTGAAGAGTCAATATACAGTTAGTGCAAATAGTGGTCTAGGTGTTAATGTAGATCAGAAATAACACGATACAGTATGCATGAATAGACAATCTATATAAATGCTGAGATGTAGTAAAGAGTCAATGTACAGTTGGTGCAAAGTGTGGTCTACATGGTGATGTAGATCAATAATAACACAGTATACATGAATAGACAGACTATATCAATGCTGAAATGTAGAGATTGTGGTGTACAAAAATTGTGTGACAACAAAGGTGGGAGGAATAACAGTTGAGCATACCTGGGTGGATGAATAGTGCATAAGAACATGAACAGAATGATAGCAATACTATACTATGACTTTTTTTCAACATAGTATACCATGGCTTTTTTCGACATACTAAGCTATGACTTTTTTTTATAACCTTTCTGACATACTATACTATGACTTTTTTTTCACTTTTCTTTTTTACATAATGTACTCTGGTTTTTTTCGACATACGATAGGCCAATGGCTTTATAATCACTTTTTTCAACATTCTATTTTATGACTTTTTTGGACTTACTATACTATGTTTTTTTATCTCTTTTTCGACATGCTATACTGTGAATTCTTTTGACATTCTATACTATGGCTGTTTTTGACATACAGTACTATGGCTATTTTACACTTTTTCCAACATACTATACTATGACCTTTTTCAAAATACTTTGACAAAAAAACATGGCTTTTTATCATTTTTTTAAAACATACTATACAATTGCTTTTTTATCACTTTCTTCGACAAAACTACACTATGGCTTTTTTTATCACCTTTTCAATATACTATTTTACGTTGTTTTTTTTATCAATTCTTTCCGACATACTAAACTATGCCTTTTTTTGTCACTTTTTTCGACATACTATACTATGACTTATTTTCAACATTCTATGCTATGTCTTTTTTATAATTTTTTTTGACATACTATATAATGAATTTCTTTTTACATACTTTAATATGCCTTTTTTCTTATTTTTTTCAACATTATATAGTATGGCTTTTTTCGACATACTATGACTTTTTTATCACCTTTTCGATATGCTATATTATGTCTTTGTCACAATTCTTTTCAAAGTTTTTCTCACTTTTTCAACATAATATACTATAGTTATTTATCACTTTTTTTGACATATACTATGGCTTTTTCATCACTTTGTTTGACATACTATACTGTGAATTTTTTTCGACATGCTATACTATGACTTTTTTATCACTTTTTTTCAATATTATACTATGACTTTATCATGACTTTACTATACTCTGACTTTTTTTTTTTACCATTTTTTCAACATACTATACAATGACATTTTTGCACATGCTATACTGACTTTCGTATCACTTTTATTACTTTTTTACGTACTATACTATGACTTTTTTCAACATTGTACCTACTATGTCTTTTTCATGATTTTCAACAACCTTTTTCTTTTTCAATAAACTATGCTATGACTTCTTCATCCCTTTTTTTGACATGCGATATGTCAAAAATCTATGATGTCTATCTATCATAGATTAGATAGACATGATTAGAACTCCTTGTGGTGGGCACCCAGATAGCTCAGTTGGTAGAGCGGGCGCAGATATATATATATATATATATATATATATATATATATATATAGAGGTTTAGTCCTTGACGCAGCGAGCCAAGGTTCAACTCCGACCTGTGGCCCTTTGCTGCATGTCAACCCCCCCCCACCCCCCCTCTCCCTCTCTCCCCTTTCATGTCTTCAGCTGTCCTGTCAAATAAAAGCCTAAAATGCCCAAAAAATAATCTTTAAAAGAAAAAAGAACTCCTTGTGGTGATGAAATATCAATGGCAGATTTAGAGATTTTTATATATCCCTTTACAGTTCAGAGAAGATCCACTCCAATATTGCCTCTTACCTTAACATACTTCATTGCCTACTACTGCAGAGGAGGAATGCTCCATCTTAAATGCAGCATTTACACCAGAGGAAGTCTGGGCCATGATCCAGGCCATGCCGAATGGGAAATGTCCAGGGCGGGATTGAAATTCAACTAGAAGTTTTTGACGAATTTTGGCCAGAAATCTGTCAAATGTTTATACCTGCTATTAATAATATTCTGAAGGGTGATATTCCACCTTCTTGGAGATATGCTTCAATTAGCCTACTCTTAAAAAAAGACAAAAATCCCTTGGACTATTCCTCCTATAGACCTATTAGCCTACTTGATATGGACTATGAAATAGTTGCAAAAGAACTGGCCCGCAGGCTTGAAAGTGTTCTTCCAAAAATTATATTTATTATTGAGATTTATTATGTTATATTGATTTGTTAAATCAAGGCAGGCCCAGATAATGTACGTTGTGCACTCTGAGCCCTATTTTGTACCCGGCGCAGCGCAGCGCAGCGCAAACTGTCTTTGCTAATTTAAGACCGACGCAGTTGTCAGTTTCCCGTCCAGCGTAGTGTTAATTTCGTCAGACGAGACGAGACTAAATATGTTCGTCAACGACCTTTTTTTCCATGACTAAGATGACGAGACTGCGCCAATGTCCAAAAACGCTGACTAAGACTAAATTAACATGCATCATTGTTGACGAAAAAAGACGAGACTAAAATGTTTTGCATAAAATAAAAACTAAGATAAAATCTCTCTTCATTTTCGTCTACAATCGTCTCTACTTTTTCATCATGAGATAGAATATTCAGCTGTTACCGAGACCCGGTGCTACACAGGTGCCCTAACGACCGTTATCTACCGGACCGAATAGCAACGCAGATTTTGGTGCCACTTAGATGCCTGCGCTTCTCTCTGATGCTCCTAAACGGACGTTAGAGTCAACTGAAACATCGCTGCACGGGACGCTAGTTAACACTACACTTGGCAGCAGGTAACGTTAGCCTACCGTTAGCTAGCAGTTGGAGTAAACACGGTTACAATCATTGACATATATAAATAACATTTTATAATAATATATAATATATTATATATATATAATTTCCAACACGAGACGTACGACAGTCTGCAGCTGCTGTTGTCTGAAAAACAACACATATGTTGTGTTCACTTGAAATACGCCTCGCCAGTTTCGTGCTGCATTTATTTTATTGTAAAATATCCTTTTCCAATGCAGTGGTTGTTTTTGTCGTTCACTGGTGAAATAAGGAAGAGGCTCAATATTTATATAACTTTATATAATTTATTTATTTTTATAACTATTTGACTGAAATGGTTATCAGAAATAATTTATTTAAAAAAAAGACTAAAATGTTTTGACTAAAACTTGACTAAAATGACGAGACTTTTAGTCGACTAAAACTTGACTAACAAAAATGTTTGGCACAAGACTAAGACTAAGACTAAATTAAAAATAGGTGACAAAATTAACACTAGTCCAGCGCCCACGTCATTTAAACAGCAAATGCACCTGCACCCATCTGTGCAGCCATGGGCGTGCTGGTCTTACAGGGAGGTGTGTTCAGGTGCATTCTGGGCGTATTGGTATCTTGAGGCAGCGGGAAGTGATCGCGCCATTGACCAACAAAAACCTGGTCTAAAGTCAATAACTCAGCATTTCATTGTTATTTTAACAGAGCATTAGTAAAATGCACGCACACACTATGCTTGTTACACAATCAGGGACGCGCAGCATCACACACACATGCAAAAGATAAAAAATAGATCTGCTCGCACTGTCACTTCACGCACGACCAGATCAGTGTCTTCTCCTGAGAACCTCTCCTTCCTGCTTAGAAAATCCTCCATCATAACAGCAATGCTCCAATGTCCAAACGCGCCTGGCTTTTAAAGAGAAAGGGAGATGATCTCTGATTGGTTGATTGCATGTTACGCCCAAAACACACCTCTGATTAATGAAGACAATAAGTACAACCCTTTAGAACCAGGCGCCCGGTGCATGGAACCTTTTTTCCCGGCGTTAAACTGGCAAAAGTGGATTTGAACACGCTCTAGACGCACCTGCGCCAGGCGCTTCACGCCATGCGCTCAGATCGTGAAAATAGGGCCCAATGTCATACACTATCTTAACACCTATAAAAACAAAGCATTTATCATTTCTTTGGATGCCAAAAAGGCATTTGATCGTGTTTTTCTCAGTTAAAAATCTTTACTCTGACCCAATAGCCAATGTTAATACAAATGGACTGAAGTCTGAGGGTTTTGGGGTGCGTAGAGGTTGCAGACAAGGATGTCCCCTGTCACCTTTATTGTTTAAATTGTTCATTGAGCCCTTGGTCCAATTCAGTGGCTGGTTCAGATGGGTTTTATTCACTGCGCAGTGAAGAAAGAAGTTCACAGAAGCTGTAGAATTCTCTCTGACCAGAATGAGTTTTCTAGCCAGGGTTTTATACCAGTTTACAGGAAACAACAGAATAAACAAAAGCTGAGAAGACATTCAACTCACAAGTCTCTCTGAGTAGATTTGCATCGGCCCAATACTGTCAATTAACTTCAACTAATCAAAAGTGCTTTGAACGTTAAGGTTTTAATTTCTGTTGAAGCCAACCTGGGCTCTAAATAAAAGCTCTCACTCCCAGTGACCTTTACAAAGTAAAATGCTTTGTTTTAACACTAAGTTAGAGAAAAGGCAGACAGACTTATTTTAATAAGGAGACATTAACTGGGATTGCAGCAGGTGAAAAGAATCATGTTATTTCATTATTCGCAGATGATGTCCTTCTGAATTTAAGTAATCCTGAGAAATCAGTTCCAGCTGCTCTGGACTCATAGCCTCATTCAGCGCTCTGTCGAGTTATAAAATGAACCTAGTAAATCTGTCGCTCTGGCTTTAAATATCCCCAGAATATGACCATACAATCTCCTTCTCAGAGAGAATGGAGAATGGTCTGAAATATTTGGGTATATTTTGTTACCCCTGATTTAAAAATGTTTTTATTTATTTGAGACTAATATTCTCCTTTGATTCAAAACATTTGAAATGATTTCAAGAAGTGGACCTCTTTGCCGACTTCCTTCTTTGGGAGAATCAACACTATAAAAATGAACATCCTCCTTTGGTTAAACTACTTTTTTCAAAATCGTCCATGCTATTTGACCCCAGCATTTTTTTTTCTTAAAGTGGCTATATGTAACTTTCAGTTTGTGTTGATTCTAGCGGCTGCTTTGGACAAAAGCTGTAGTTTTACCACACATGCGCTCATAAAGGTCTTTTCTTTACAGTGCTGTACTACCAAGTTAGCGTTACCGGGAGGTCATATAGTTAATAGTTATGTTTTGCTCAGACAGAAAATCATTCATTTACAATAAAAGAGTAAGTTACAGATGCATCGTTGCATTTCAAGTGTTCATACGGTAACTTAGCCTACTTTGGATGTCTCGTGAGCTAAACCTGGTATCACTGTCACTGTGTCACGAGTTAAAGCATTAAGAGATTGTTGTAGCAACCAAAAAATAATAACTTAGATTCATAAAGCGCATTTCATGAAACCCAGTTACGCTTTACACAAGTAACGTTACAGGGGGGACAAAAAGTAAAGAAAATAGTAGGCCAACACAAACACGGAGTAAAAGGAATAAAATGTCTGTTATGTATGATGATATGTTGTAAAGAAAACCCCCAGCAACAAGCATATTTTAAGAACATCAACATTTATTTCACATGATATAAAACAGATGGGTTTTGAACCTTTTGCATATTGACCCTAATAATATTAATAATAACCTCTTATAGTTAGAATATTCGCTCTTCTTCTTTTCAGTGTGTACATAAATTATGCTATCTTGTTTTATTTCTTTTTACTTTTATATTTTTTTTTACAGTTTGTACATCTCTTTTAAATGTCTTTTATGTCCTGGAGCTCCAAAGTCCAACTTATTGCTTCATACATGTGCTATTGTCCAATTCTTCGCCACCTAGCACAGATTCAAACGCAAAAAGTCTAATCTGTGTCGTGTCCTCAGCCTCTGGTAGAACTTCTGAGTAATGTAAACCGAAAACAAACAAAAAAAGACACAAACTGAAAAAGCAGACTAGAAATCCAAAAACATTCACGTACTGCGTGTGGCGCCAACAGACTTCAGGAGATTCAGACTGTCTGCTCGACATAAATAATCACAACCCTGAAAATATTATACTTCGTTCTGTCCAAAACAATCAGCAGCATGAAGTGGCACCTTGTTGAAGTAAAAATCTGCTTTATGTTCATATATATACTTTTTTTTACATATATATTTATAAGTCTATCCAATGAAGGACAATCTGTTATGTTGCAGGTGCAAAAATGAAAATAGAGTGATAACGGAGCCTCTGGTGTCAAATAAAAACACAAAAAATGGGAGCGGTTAAAATCCAAGAGCATCGGCGGTCACTTTGGGGTTAAATAAAGCACTGCATGTGTGTCGAGTTTTGGTGCTTAGCCCATCTGCGCTGAGACTTCTCAAGTGCTCCTGTATGCAGCTGTACACTCCCATCCAGCAACTCAGTCACAGCTAATATCCCCTCCTCCAGATCAGTAGAATATTCTAAGAATTATTATGTTAAGATGACTTTAATACTTAGTAAGGTATCAAAAGCTCTGTGTATTGATGTGTGTGTGTGTGTGTGTGTGTGTGTGTGTGTGTACATTTGGCAACACATATTTATGGAGCTATATTGCCCCCAAACAAGTCGTACATCCGGTCAAGATTGTGAAATGGTTTCATTTTATATATTTATAGCAATTAAATGATATGGCCAATGACAACAGCAATAAACAAAAGAAAGACACAGAAAACAAACAGAACGACAGAACAGGATTGAGTGTTCACCCTTTTTGTGTCTCAGCCTGACTGGATAAATGGCAACAAAACAAACATTTTAACAACATGCTTAAAGCTACACAGTGCGTAGTTTCTGTCTCCCCCGTGAGGAATTCTAAGTAATGACAACAACACTGTCGGTGCGTCCACGTGATACAAGCCTTCCGTGATCGCGCAGCTGAATAACAGCTCGTGTTTTACTTGCCCTACACAGGTGAGGCCACGCTGAAGCATATCGTTACTTAATGGCGGTTTTCTTCAGATTTACGCACCCAACTACAGTGAAGCGTGATTTACTACGTACAGCAGGTACGTGGCGATATCGACCCTACGCCGTAGCCTGACATGCACCTCTCGAAAAATTTAACTACACGTTGTGGCGACGCGCGTCTCTCAGTCGTGGCTTGGTAGCGTTGCATCCCCGACTCATTTCCTGGTTCTCCTTCTCCATAAACAACATGACATCAAGGAGAGGGTTAACTTCTTCTGCTCCAGATTTCCAACCGTGGTCAGAAAGAACAGGGGAGACTCTTTGGTTCTCTCACTAGGACTCTAGAGTCAGCACTCACTCTGAAGATAATCACCATCACTCTCTCACGAAAGTTCTGCGTGGAGCCTCTGCAGAACCATCAATCACGCTTAATTGTGTGTTGCTAAAACGTGGATGACGGAAGGAGGACTGAAGCTGCTGCTCTGCTGCTTTTAATACACAGCCTGTGTCGACATGGTCCATTCTAACTGCTGGTGCTGGTGTCGCCAACAGATCAGATCGTGGAAGTACTGGGCAACAAGCGGGGGTTCAGTTGTGCTATTGTGAATGTGGAGCTGCCAAACAGCATCTGTGTTCAGGAAACCTACCCTCGACTGGATAAACCGATAATAAAAACCCTAAAAACAATCCTTTTTTTGAAAAAAGGTTGGCCTTTCTGAAAACACACAGCACATACATAAAGGTGGCTGAAACAGACATAGCACCAACTCTGTACAACAAACACTCTTCTTACACTATTACCTATTTTCACGACTGTAGGGATGACTATCATATAGGTCAATATGATTCCGAAATCAGGTGACACTTGAGTTAGTCACCTCTTTCTTGGTCTACCTATTCCTTTTCAAATTTTGGACTTTGTATGGTTGCCTGTCAATGGACAGCTGGAGCAGACCCAACATTATGGGCCCCAGGGGGCCAGGCTCACCCATCCAGGAATTTGGCACTCCCAGGAGAAATATGCAAGACCCAGAGCTGGCAAAAACTGCCCCTACCATTCCCAAGAATGCAACCTACATAAACCATGACATTCTAAATGAAATAATAGAACTGATGAGCCAACTGGTGACAGAGCATATTAAAGAGGAGACTCTTTTTACACAAAATGGAAGGAACCCAAGACCCAACGGGCTGTGGAAATATTCCTATTGTACTGCGTTTTGTTGACGAAAGCTAAACTATAAGAGAGAGGTTCTTGACCATCGCCACAGCAGATGCAGGTCAAAATGCAGATGCAAAACGTCTCACACAGATACTTATTTCGGAATTTTGCTGGCCTGAGCACAGACAAAATCCTTAGCCAAGTTTACGATGGGGCCTTTGCAATTTCAGGGAGACTGGCTAGGGTTCAAAGACTCCTTCAACGTGAGCTGGGCAGAGAAATCCCAAATGTTCACTGCTTTAACCACCAACTCCACTTGATCGGTGTTCACGCCATGTCCGGTGAGAAGGCTATTGAGGATTTATTCAGTATCTATAATGTCCTGCACAAGTTCACACAAAAGCCCACCGTTGCAGCCTAATTGTTCTCCGTTTTTTGTTCTCCTACATTTTGTTCCCGATTTTGTTTTTTAATTTCAAAACAAAAACCTGTTGGCTGCCAAAGTACACGGACCGAAACGGTGCATTCATAGAATCCATTGCTTCACTCGACCCGGAGAGCAGCTCCTTCCTGGACTCAGTAAAAGTAGAACCCCCTGCATACACTGACTGGACCCACGCACCCGACACACAGCTCCACACCTCCAGATGATGGACACTGAAAACACTGCTCAGTAATGTCCACATTATGGCTCTTGAGTGCTTCCACGATCTGACCAAGAAATGCAACACAGAGTGGAAAGACACTTCACTGCGGAGATTCGATTTATCGGGAAAATGGTGGCTGCAGCTATATAAGGCCCAGCCTGAGCCACCAAAGTGTAGTAAGTTAGTCATCTTATTATTCCTATCCTTTTTGTCTAAGTTCTTTGTCCTGAATTGTCTTACAGCTTTTAGGTGGTTACAAATGTTGGGCTTTTTTCAGTGTGTGTTTGTCAATGTGAAGTAATAGATATGAGAGAGTAGAATAACATGCCCCCTATAGTCAAAGTCTTGCTGTCCATGGCGTTGATCATGCAGCTGTCACGATGTCGCTGTTTTTCGTGACTTTGTTTTGCACTAATAACTGACTAGGCCTTGGACTGCTTGTGTCTGAATTGTAAGGTCTAATAGTGGGAGACTACACAACTTTGCCATTCAGATAAATAATAGGCTGCACTATCGGCTCACAATTCATTTATATCGACTGAACCGAATTTGAAGTATCATTAAAATATACAGTACATATCAGTTAACATATAAACCTACATAATATTGAACTATTCGATATGAATCCGTTGTTGAATTGAATAGTCTGAAAAAAAAGAATTAGATTGTCAGGGCCCGCCTATAAAAACCAAATGCCTGGCCAGTTACTTTCCCCTGGCCGCGACTGAGCTGGAGACTCCTATGGAAACCAGAAAAAACTCTCAAAAGTCCTTCTGGGGATTGCGCAAGTATATTTCAGCTCAAACATCATTTGTAACTTTTTTTATGACCATTTCACAATCTTATTTTTATGCAGAAATGTTTTGAGACAAATCTGACTCCATATGTTGGTGTTTTGCCCAGGGACATATCAGTCTGGACAGATTTAACAGGTGTTAAGATACAGTACATCTGCCTCTCTCACTGTCGGGAAGTGATGGCGGCCCGTCTGTGTGTTGTCAGGGCTGTCATCCTCTCAGTCTCCTTGTGGGCATGTAACAGTAGTATCAAAATAGTCCTGTTGTAAACGCAGGAAGCCGTGGAGCATGCTCTGTGCAGGCAGGCTACATTTGGGCTTTATGGGCCGCCAGTGTGGATGTCGTGGCCGCCAGTGCTCACGTGTCTCTGCTCACCAAGGTGAACGTCTGCGCTGCAGGGAGGACAAGAGAGGGGGAAGGGAGTGGTTAGTACAACGTTGTTTGGTTATACAGTTTTGCTGTATTTTTGTTGCTGTAATTCATTTGCAAATACGTTTTTACAATACAGTATTGAATTTACAGATACCACAGTAGGGCTGCACCATATGAGGAAAATATTGCGATAACGATATTACTTGCGATAAATAAACAGAACACAAACTGCTGGTTGAATTTAAAACAAATGAAAGGAAATCATTTCCAATATTATTTTATTGAACAAATTGAACACTGAATTGTATATAAAAGGAAGCACTAAAAAAGAATGACAGTTACATTTCAAAGTGCAGTTTTCTACTGATATTTTCTATCAACTAACCGAAAAAGTGTCTTTCGCAATGTATCGCAGCCTTTCGCATGTTCATATCGCACTGACGATAAAAAAAAAAACATATTGTGCAGGCCTAGGTGATAGAATCTGAGCTAAAATACACAAGGACAGACAAAGAACAACAGTGAGCCGTACAGAACTTAACATAATACATAAAACAAACCAAACAGGGATAAAAGTATAGTCATAAAAGCTCAGTTTTTGGGTGTGACAGCTTATAAAAACTTAGTCTGGGTTCTTTAGTCAATTTCGTTTTCTATCAAACAGGAAAATGCTAATGTTATATTATGTTACGTTTGCTGCAAGAATTTTGTTACCAAGTCAAATATCCAAATGGCAGTTTTAGCCTAACTATCTGTCTGTAAGTTAACACACGTAACGTCGGACATATTCTCGCTTTGCCAGACCTTCCTCCACAGCGCTGCAGAGGAGGGTCTAGCTAGTCCACACAGCATTCCAGGATGGGAGAAAAACGTGCTCTGGTTTATTGGCATTTCTTTAAACCAATCATAATTATCTTGGGCGGTGCTTAGAGACGGACGGAGCCTCTGTGCCTCTACTAAATAGTCTCAGGAAGGAACTTGTTTTGGTGGAACATGTGTACGTTCAAAAGTTGTTTTAGTCGTGCAACAGAAAACTCTGATTGGACAGATAGTCTAGATAGCTGTCTGGATTTACCCTGCAGAGATCTGAGGAGCAGTTAACCATAGTCCTCATAAATCCACCGGAGGTTAGAACGCCAAGACAGAGACAGAGGAAGGAGACGGACATCCGGCTGAAAAGACGGACATCCGGTGGAATTTACGACGGCACCTGAACAATCCCGGAAATGGAACGTCGTGGACATAGACTATGTCGGACATAATGTTAGCTTACTGTCAGGATCCCACCGTCTCCCCGTTCTTTCTGCTGATTCCTCACATTTTGTCTTCATAAAAGCTCAGTTTTTAGGGTCGGCAGCTTATAAAAACGTAGAGTTCTGGGTTCTTTACATTGTTGGTAGCCGACAGCAGCCTTGAGGCATTTTTCTGTTGTTTACTGCTGCTATTCTTACAATTAAAGGTGCAGTAGGTAAGCCTTATAAAACTAACTAACTACATGAAGCAGGTAATAGAAAAATAAATCCAGCTCCTCTGGTACCACCTACAGACTGTAGTGTGATTTGCAAAAATCTACCACTCCCTGTTCAGATGCACCAATCAGGGCCAGGGGGGGTGTCTAACTGCGTGTCAATCACTGCTCATGCACACACATTCATTCTCACTTGTGGGGGGAGGGGCTTAGGAGACTGTTTTGGGCTTTAGCGGAAAGGAGGGGAGGGACTAAGAAGTTGTCGATGTTCAAATGTTCAAAAGTCCTGGATCTTCCCAATCCTACCTACAGCACCTTTAATGAGATGGGCAAGTTGGTTCAGTGGGTGAGGTCTTCTCTGGTGCTTGTTGGTAATGCTGTGTAATTCAGAAGGAATGGCTCTGAAAGCCTGGTGGAAACAACGATACCAAGGTATTTAATGTGACCTGTAGTTCTTAGATGTAGCATTCTAGTCTTCCTTTTCGAGTTAGACCAATACAGTACACCAGGAGTCTGCAACGTTATTTAGGCCAAGGGCCCATTAGCTGAAAAAGAGAGGGAGCAGGGACTCCTTACATATATTATACATACACATAAAATGTAGTTGCATATTAAACTGGACCTACGTGTAAGGCGGCCTAAAGCCTTTACAGTACCTTTTTTTCTCTTTAAAATGAGTCCCACAAGTGGAACAGTGGGTGGTAAAAAGTCTGCATGTCAACTTTTGTGAGCATGTAGAATTCATCTGTGAGTGCAAATCAAGTTTTCTAAGTCAAAAGTCCTGCTGGTCTATGCAAATGATTTTCAATCTGCTGTGTTTTTCAGCAGTTTTGGCAGATGGTAAGGATTTGTGAATGTGTGGGTGCTTGACATGTCATAAAATGCCCATGGCTGACACACAGACCGGCCGCATCTTTTCCTTTAGGTGTCGGACGTGCTCTGCTCTTTTTTTTATGCACACAGTTGGCATTTGAAGAACGGTTCTGTTCTGCTCACTACAACAGCAAAATAAAACACAACTTTAAAGCTTTAGTGTGTAACTTTTTGATATAAAAAAAAAGTCTGTTACATTCAAGCCATCGCCAAATGAGTTGCTACAAAGCTAATTAAGACTATCAGCTCCACACAACTCTCTCTGGATCTCTCAGTAGGACTATGATCAGAAGATTGTGGCGTCCGGGGACTTTCCCGCGCAGAAACTCCTTCATGTTTTTTTAATCCTCCGTGTCCTCCTTGGTTACTAGCAACTGTGTGGAGGGGGGGCGATCACGGAAGGCTTGTATCGTGGACGCGCCAACAGTTTTGTTGTCATTACTTCATTGGGGAGACAGAAACTACACACTATAGCTTTAAAGCCTGATGGGGCCATATACTCAAACTCAACCTTGCAGAACTGAAATCAAATATATTTTGATTATTAAGGCTAAAAACAACAATCCCGGAGTGTCTGTCTTCCCAGATTAATTGTTTTTTAAAGTTGCAGTTTCATTGTTTACCCACTGGAGTGTGCTGTCGGGTCAGTTTACGAACTTTGAAGACTTGTTCTATCAGACGCAGTAGGTAGGAAATAAGCTGTTTGTTTTGTATTTGGACATGCAATTGACATTTTGAGAAGCAATGTCAATCTGCACACAACACTAATGAAGATAAACAGAGACACACTACACAACTGTACAGCCGGATGTAGGAATAGACCCTAGTCCAGACCCTTGTGCTACGGCCCTATCATCGCGATATCCCTAAACATAGAACTTACACTGCGTACTGTTTACCAGAGGGAATTAAATTCACTTAATGTATTTCGCGGTTAAGACCAGTGGTTAAGACCTCAAACTGTCCCACCGACATGATAAGCTTGAGCGAATATCCCAAATGTTTCGCTGCGAAGTGTTTTGAGCCGTTTATTTGCATTTTCGTGCCGTTAATTCGCCACGCCCCCCAGTGCGTAACGGCCTAAAATCTTAGCTACTGCCCTGAGACGTTTTTTGGGCATTCAACATGCTAGAATGGTCAGAGCGTCTGTGAAATTTTACAAAGTGACAGAATAGCAAGTTCATTCCAATACTGTAATTGAAATTGGGGAGCAAGTGCAACAGAAGGTATTTGGGCCAGCATGAAATGTGGTCTCACACATGTGTCACTTACAAGCCAACATGTTGTTGTTGTTGTGTTTCTTGTCATCTGCTGTTAGCTCCAGCTTCTCCTCTCTGGCGCTCTGTTGCGTCGCGTCTGGTTCGTCCTCCCTCGGCTCCGGGCTCGGCGTCTCGGGCTCAGGAGTCTGGAAGCTGCAATGAGCCGAAGCAGAACGGGTCACTCGGACGCAAAACTGACTACTACTGATAGGACAAGCAAAAGAACGGCTATCATATATTTCATTGAATTCTTTTTAATTTCGGGGCAGCAGTAGCTCAGTCCGGAGTGACTTGACTTGCGAGTGACTCGCCGGTTCAATTCCCTGTACGGACAGAGTACGGTAGCTGGAGAGGTGTCACTTCAGGCACTGCTGAGGTGCCCTTGAGTAAGCCACCGAACCCCAAACTGCTCGGGGCGCCTGTAGTGGGCAGCTCCCTCACTCTGCACCCTATCCATTAGTGCATGTATTGGGTCCTGTTTGTGGATGTCTGTGTTTTTCGGGCCTGTGAGTGTAAAGATGTAATTTGTCTTCTTCTTCGCCTCATACTCACACTCATTCAGCACACGCACAGACACGCACACACACACACACACACGCACACACACACACACACACACACACACATAATACAACAATAACACAATAATACACACACACACACACACACACACACACACAGACACAGACACACACACTTACCAAAAAATGTTGTCAGTGGTGGTGTTTCCCCCCCACACCCCCCCACCCCCCCCCCCAACCCCCCCCCCCCCCCCCCCCCCCCCAACAAAAAAACAACACCCCCCCCCCCCCCCCCCCCCCCAAGTTTTTCCATGCATTGCCAGACCAGTGATACGTATCTTTTACCTCAGCAAGACTTTGGTTTTGTGCTGACATGAGTTGTACAATAGTTGAACTTATATTACTAATAATAATACAAAAAGAAAGAATGAAAACTACAGGGAAATGGATAGAGATATTGGCAAATAATGAAATATGTTAGTATGACAAGAGAAGTCAGTTGGTGAACACGTAAATAAATAAATCACGTGAGACAAAAAACATGAATGACTGAGTGAGTAAGTGATCAAGTAAAAATACAATAAACACGTCGAGGACATGTTTGTCTGTGTGTGCTGTGGACTGAGGGTGGTGTGGAGAGCAGCCCAGACCCAGCTATCAATCCTGGTTACAACCTCAGGATAAAGCCCTTAAATCCAAGCTGGCTCCTTCCACATTCCCACAAATCTTCTGTTATTTCCCCAGATTACAAGCGCAGATGTTCCATCCACAATAGCTGATTATCTGCTGTGTGGATTACATCAGAGAGAGAGCTGTGTATAGTGACGCTGTGTGTTAGAGTTCCTTTGGTTCTCCTCCACCTGCTGCCCCTGCAGACTGCACTGTACCAGTTTACTATAAGCAGCGGTGGAAGAAGTAGTTAGATCTTTTACTTTAGTAAAAGTACTAATACCACACTGTAAAAAATACTGCAAGTAAATCCTGCAATGAAAATTTTACTTAAATAACAGTATGTAACAAACAATGTGGATTTGTGAGGACTATAAGATAAGATAAGACATACTTTATTGTTCCCAAAGGGAAATTAGTTTTGGACTCTGTCCATTCTGCAGCGTCACAAGACAACACACAATACAAAAAAGGCAACACCAAATACAGAGAGAGAAAAAAATTAAAATAAAAAATACAGAAAAGACAACAAATACAAATATCTCTCAACACATACTCTCTTGCAATACAAACATGCTTCCATATACATATAATGAGCATATTAACTACTCCGTTCATTGGCACTTCCCATTAAACAACCCATCGGCTGTATTCTCCGCAATAAGTGGGACACAGCCCTTGCACAGTACAATATTACAATAATACAATATTGCACATTGACTTTGGTTAACTGCTCCTCAGATCTCTGCAGGGTAAATCCAGACAGCTAGCTAGACAAGAAGCTGTAACAGATGAATGTAGTGGAGTAACTAAAGTAACTAGTAACTAAAGCTGGAACAGATGAATGTAGTGGAGTAAAAAGTCCAATATTTCTCTCTGAAATGTAGCGGAGTAGAAGTAGAAAGTGGCATGAAGAGAAAAGACTCAAGTCAATTACAAGTACCTCAAAAATTTGACTTAAGTACAGTACTTAAATGTAATATTGTAATATGGGATAAGTCCTTCCTGGTTTTACAGGCTGCATTACAGTAAAGTACTTTTCTGAACTTACCAGACTGTTCTAGCTGTTCTGTTATTTGCCTTTACCCACTTAGTCACTAAATCCACGTTACTGATGATTATACATAAAAAATCTAATTGTAAAAATATTTTGTGAAAGCACCATTAGTCAACCCTACAATATCGCCGCAATATCGATATCGAGGTATTGGGTAAAAAATATTGTGATATTTGATTTTCTCCATATCGCCCAGCCCTAGTTGAATGCTGTCATTAACTATTATATTCTCCCTTATTTTGGTGTTAGGTTCTAGTAGAGACAATCAAGAGGACTACAGCGTAATGTTCACACTGTCTACTGCCAGAACAACCAGCGTTATATTGACAACATGGCACATCATTCCACTTCAATCACAGAGCAGCAGTAGTAACCCGGAACTGCCCAATATACCATTAGGTTTAATCCCAGAGCACTTACGTGTACATTACAGCGCACTCATCATAAATGGTATTTGTGTAGTTAGGCTCACTGACTGAGCTGCGTTAAAGCCCCTGCAATCCTATTTATTAAGAGTCTAACGCTCCAAAACCCCAGTTAATCTGCTTCATCAGAACTGTGTGGCTGTGTTTTGATCAGATCTGACTGACAGTGACATGAACACACACACTGGGGGTTTAGCCATGGAACACATTATATTGCTGACTCGTGTCTGCAGGCATTGAATGACAGGACGTTAAATTGGGACTTTCGTTCAATTCCTATTAGTATGTGAAGTGTTATGCTGGGATTTTTCATTGATTGGTTTTTCCATGCAGTTGGCACTAATTAGAGCTGAATGATATGAGGAAAATATGCTAAATGTGATAACGTTGTTGAATATTGCCATAACAATATTACAGATATTAAAGGGCAACGATTATATAGCAGTTTAGGGTTCATACTTGTATTTTGTGTTTCTACTAGAACATTTTTACATGCTTTAATGTTAAAAAAAACACTTTATTTTTCTCATACTGCCCATGGCTGCTGCCCTGTATTCACCCTCTGTAGGAGCGCCTGTCTCTTTAATCCCTCCTCCCGACAAAGCCCAGTCTGCTCTGATTGGCCAGCCAGCGTGTAATCTCCAGTTTTGTTTCAATAGTTGAAATGGGCAACCGGACATGTCCCAGCAGTAAAGTGTCCCCGAAATTGGGAAGAAATGACCAGCATTGGCCGCCAAGATTACAGCTATCTGGCGTTAGCATGCAGCTACCTAATAATTAGCACTAGGCTAATGTTAGATTGTAGTGGAACGAAGCAGCACTTTCTACCGTCAGTAACACAGATAAAGGCTTCTGAACCAAACACTACCCAATCGTACATGTTCCAGCAGTGATGTGACCTGGAATTGGGGAGAATTTAACAACACCAAGATGACATTTTACTGCCGTTACATGCGACAATGTTAACACCAGAGTAGAAGTAGAACGTGGCATGAAGAGAAAAGACTCAAGTAAAGTACAAGTACCTCAGCATTTGGACTGAAGTACAGTGCTGGAGTAAATGTACTTAGTTACATTCCACCACTGGATCATGGCCTACATAGCATGTTTATATGGGAAATGTCGGCCCTGCAGTGCAGGCCTTGTCTACAGTACCTCACTGTCTGTGCTGTTGTCCTTCACGCTCTGCAGGGTCCCGTGACCGTCCCCGTCACGCTGCACCTCATCTTTCACCTCCTCCACCCTGTACACCTCCTGGAGACGGAAATAGAATAATGTCATGAGCTGTTTGTACAGTCATCATCAGAAATGTGCATGAGGGGTTGCAGTTTATTGGTGATGGTATGTCATGCATTACAGTACATATATGGGTCATATTTAATCACCGATGATCCTGATGAAAAAAAAGGGCAAAGTATAGCTAGAACTTTGTACATATTAGGGCTGAAACTACTGAGTATTTTCATTGTTGATTAATGTGTGGATTATTTTCTGCATGAATGGATTAGATATGTTCTCTAAAATGTCAGAAAATGGTGAAAAATGTGGGTCAGTGTTTCCCAAAGCCCAATATGATGTCCTCAAATGTCTTGTTTTGTCCACAAATCAGAGATATTCAGTTTACTGTCACAGGGGAGAGAAGACACTAGAATATATTCACATTTAGGAAGCTGGACTCTACTATTCTTTATTCAAAAATGACTCAAACCGATTCATCGACTATCAAAATAATTGGTGAGTCATTTAAAGGTGCTCTAAGTGATGTTGGATGACGACACTGCTTGTTGACGTTCAAAGTATTTTCAAACAAAACGGAGGCTAGCTCGCCCCTCCGTCCTCCTCATCCCAATCCCTCCCCCTCCCTTCTAACTAACCCCCCAACCCCCAAATTATTCTTATCGGTTATTGGCTGGAACACTGTTTGTTATGTTTGGTGGTGCAGGTTGGCGCATTTTGTTTTTGTTGGCGTTTGTGGAGCCTGGGCTGTCTACAGAGACCACATTTTTTTACAGTGTGTTCAGAGGACAGACAGCTAGCAGATAGTGAGGAGATGTTTTTTACAGTGTGTTCAGGGGACAGGCAGCTAGCAGATAGTGAGGAGATGTTTTTTACAGTGTGTTCAGGGGACAGGCAGCTAGCAGATAGTGAGGAGATGTTTTTTACAGTGTGTTCAGGAGACAGGCAGCTAGCAGATAGTGAGGAGATGTTTTTTACAGTGTGTTCAGAGGACAGGCAGCTAGCAGATAGTGAGGAGATGTTTTTTACAGTGTGTTCAGGGGACAGGCAGCTAGCAGATAGTGAGGAGATGTTTTTACAGTGTGTTCAGACAGGCAGCTAGCAGATAGTGAGGAGATGTTTTTTACAGTGTGTTCAGGGGACAGGCAGCTAGCAGATAGTGAGGAGATGTTTTTTACAGTGTGTTCAGAGGACAGGCAGCTAGCAGATAGTGAGGAGATGTTTTTTACAGTGTGTTCAGAGGACAGGCAGCTAGCGGATAGTGAGGAGATGTTTTTACAGTGTGTTCAGGGGACAGACAGCTAGCAGATAGTGAGGAGATGTTTTTACAGTGTGTTCAGGGGACAGACAGCTAGCAGATAGTGAGGAGATGTTTGCTGTATGTGACAAAAAATGTTGTAGCCTAAAAAACATGTGACATCGCTTAGAGCACCTTTAATAATTGATGACTATCGATTAATCTTACATATATAGATATGCATTTGATAATGTAATACTGCATCTGCAAAAGTTAATTTAAATGTAAGCAATTCTTATTTAATGAAATTAATATAGTCATTAAAAGTTGATAAACATGTATTTGCACTTTATGTTTAGTTTTTGTATTTTGCTTAACAAAACTGGTTGTAAAGCTCACAACTACTGAAAAAATAATATCTCATGAACCTGTGGGGCAGGCTGAGCCTCAGCAGCCGTCCTGCTCCGCTCCATGTGAGCCGCCTTCAGCTGCTGCAGAGCCGCTTCCAGCTCCACAGGGTCTGCACACGCCCCCTCCGCCTGGAGCCGACTCTGCACACACACACACACACACACACACACACACACACACACACACACACACACACACACACACACACACACACACACACACACACTTAATATGTATGTATACATTTCCAGAACAGATGGTATAGCAGCTCAGCTAAGGCTTACTGTACATGTGTGTGTGTGTTTGTGATGTGTGTGTGTGTGTGTGTATGTGTGTTGTGTGTGTGAGATGTGTGTGTGTGAGTGTGTGTGGTGTTTGTGTGTATTTGGGATGTGTGTGTGTGTGTAAGTAATGTGTTTGTGATGTGTGTGCGATGTGTGTGTGAGTAATGTGTTTGTGATGTGTGTGTGTGTGTGTGAGTAATGTGTTTGTGATGTGTGTGTGTGTGTGTGATGTGTGTGTGAGTAATGTGTTTGTGATGTGTGTGTGTGTGAGTAATGTGTTTGTGATGTGTGTGTGGGGTGTGTGTGTGTGTGTGAGTAATGTGTTTGTGATGTGTGTGTGGGGTGTGTGTGTGTGTGTGTGTGTGTGTGTGTGTGTGTGAGTAATGTGTTTGTGATGTGTGTGTGTGTGGTGTGATGTGTGTGAGTAATGTGTTTGTGATGTGTGTGTGTGTGTGTGTGTGTGTGTGTGTGTGAGTGACATCACCTGCTGGATAAAGGAAGGGCTGTCTTTGCTGAAGGAGGGCGAGCGGGATGGCGTTTCTCTCTTCTTCTCTCGAAGCGACGAGGCCTGCTGGTTCCTCCTCATCCTCTCCAGCTGCTCCTCCACACTCATCCTGGTTCTCCCCACCTCCCGCTCCCCAAACCCTGTCTGATCCACGGCACTCCTGGGACGGTCCTGCACACGACAACACTCAGTCTTACATTCTTTTTACATTAAACTCTGGGCCCTTGTTTTGTTGCTCTCCAGCCTAAATGTCGGCTCTGATCCAAACCAAAGCTATCTGACCAAGTAACCGCTTCCTAGAGAATGACTCCTGACTGCCTGACCATGTCAAACCTGTCAGGATGTATGGGCTTGGGATTTAGAGTTGCGGGTGATGTCCCAGGTATCCTTTTGACCGTGCTATTTCTGTGGCTGGGCCCAACAAATCTAAAGCAAAAGAACTTTATTTTTCCTGTGAGAGAACTTCATTTGTTGCTAGTCCCATTCAGATACAACATACAACGATACATAGTCAATAAGAATCATACCCAATAATACAGAAATACTTAAAAACACTCAAAACCCTGAGGGTAGGCCCGATACGTGAAACAGAAATAGGGCATTCACTTCATTTTTATTTTATCGTGACACTTTATAATAACCATCACTAACAAGTGGTAAATTGATAGTTAGTTATTTTACTGTTAGATAGCTATTATCAAATAATAATCTCTTTTATAGATCACCAAAAAAGATTTAACGATGCCAAATGAATGTTGTTCGGTGCTTTATAGACCACTTCTTTAACCATTAACTAATTATTATCAGCATTATGTCAGTCCCTCCAGAAAAACGCGATTATGCGATCGCATAATTCAATGCATAATCAGCCAAAGTCCGCATATTTATGCGGGGGCCGTATTTTTTCAAATACAGCGCACTTTCGCCGCATTAAATTGCCAATTTCCGCGCGAAATATGTGGGGCTTGCATGATTTCATAAACCCCGCATTTTAGTTGCAAAAAAGTCACATATATCTTAGCAGAAAGTTGAAAAATGTTGGGTTTACTTCACACAAGAGCAGCCATTTATCCCTGTTGCCATGGGAACATTATGAAGTGACTTAATTACGCGACGTGAACATCATCAAAAAGCAGGGTGTTGGGGGAATCACTTTTTTTTCTCTTTTTCATCTAACCGCAATTTTTGCATGTTCCCCCAATTTCATTGCATAAAATTGCATGAATATCCTGCATATTCCATCGCATTTCTAAAGAAAACATGCCGCATAATCAAGGATTTTGCCCGCAACTATCACAAAAAAAATCCGCATTTTTCTGGAAGGACTGATTAGTTGCAACTTATATAACAGCCACCCAAATAACATCAGTGTTCTCGCCCGATTCGGCCACATTTGCTGAACTGGAATCGGTCCATTTTGTCTAAACAATTGTCCGTCGACGTTGAGACAAAACTCACTGATCTGGATTCAGGCTTCTTGGTCTTCCTCAGGGTGACATAGGAGGCAATAGTGGAGGACTCGGGAGGACTCCTGCAAGGACTTATGGGGGATTTGGTCCTGGGAGGAATGATGCCCACCGGGTAGGGGGGCACTGTTGGGAGAGATCACAGGACACTCCATCACTTACACATTAGCAAACAAACACTGCAGTCGGGCTAATTGCTCATGTTGTGTCACAAAAGTTAACGTGCTTCATTTCACAAAAGACACAAAAACACGTTCAGGGAAAATAGAAGACATGTAGAACCCAGATTTCCTCTGTCTACTGCTTTACTGTTCCTTGTTTGTTTCCATAACTCACTCATGGGGAAGGCAAAATGTTGCCGCACAGTGACTTCAGGGAGGCAGAAGGAATTTCCAGTTCTGTTCTTCGCTAACGTGACTTTGGCGTCTGAGCAAAGTAACGGCAGGGAGGAGGGAGACCCAGCGGGAACGCGGGGTGTGCTAGGAAGAATTGTAATTTGCATAGGCCTGTAGTTTGTTTGCATAGGCCTATTTCTATTTTAAGGCCAAATGCAAGGGAAACACTTACACTGTAATGCCTTGCACGGTCAAGTTCCTTCATACATCTCTGATTTGATACAGCTACATACCCCCACCGTAGTCTGAGATCATTAGGTCAGATGCTATTGGTGGTTCCCCGCACTGATTTTAAAACTAGAGGGGACCGGTCATTCCCAGCAGTGGCTCCTAGGCTGTGGAATGACTCGCCTCTCTCTCTATTTGACAGAATCCACTACGTTGTGTGGATTCTGTCAAATTTTTTAAAAGCAGCTGAAGACTGTTCAAGCAGGCTTTTACTTAGTCGAGGGGTTTTATGGTTGTTTGTTATGTTTTCTATTTGTATTTCAATTTGCTTGTATTGTGACTTCTTGTGTTGTATTGCATTTTATTGTGAAGCACTTAGTGATTTTTATCTGTGAAAGGTGCTATACAAATAAACTTTACTTACTTAGTTACTAATGTCTAGCAGCTGCTCCATTAAACAGTTTGGATCTGATGTGTTTAAAGAGTACCTATTGTGCTTCCCCCCCCCCGTCTTTTAGTGTGTTATATTGTTTTCTGTGTATGTAATAGAACACATTTCACTCCAAATGCAGCTTTCTCTCCCACAGACAACACTTTTTCTCAACTGCCTGACACGCCTCGCCCACCTCCCAAATTCCTTCATTAATCATGTCACTAATGGAGAAAGCTAGACAAGTTTGTCATATGTGCTGCCCATAGGTGCTGCCTGAGCAACCACAGCCTGCCCAGTGGCTTGTTTCAATTTGGCTGACCAATCACAAAAACAGAGTAGGCCAGCTGACCAATCAGAGCAGACTGGGCTTTTTTCAGTAAGGCGGGCTGAGAGCTCAGACAGAGTGTTTCAGGCGGAGGAGCTGCAGCAATGGGCAGAATGAGAAACATAATATGCTTTTTGAACATCAAAGCATGTACACCTATTCTAGGAGACCACAAGAGTACAAATATGATGCTGAAAAGGAGTATTCAATTCTTTTGTACCACTTACCTGATTGGGCAAGTGAGTTGCTGTGTTTACTAGACCGATGTGGCATTTTATTTGCCTTGGGCAATCGGGCCAGCCTTATTTTGAGCCCTGCCCATGCAACGTTTGTTATCTGATGCGCCACATCGGACCTCAGCTGAGTCGGCATATGTGTGTCCACACTTGACACTTGAATGCGACCTGCCTGATCAGCTAGGGATCAGATATACTCCTGCCGCGATATATTCCCGTGCAATAGGTGCAATAGGGGAGGGATGTAGTCCAGACCTTCCTCCCCAGCGCTGCCTCTGCAAAATAGCCTCAGGAAGGAACTTGTTTTGGTGGAACATGTGTACGTTCAAAAGTAGTTTTAGTCGTGCAACAGAAAACTCTGATTGGACAAATAGTCTAGCTAGCTGTCTGGATTTACCCTGCAGAGATCTGAGGAGCAGTTAACCATAGTCCTCACAAATCCACCGGAGGTTAGAACGCCAAGACAGAGACAGAGGAAGGGGACGGACATCCGGCGGAAAAAGAGGGACATCCGGTGGAATTTCCGATGGCACCGGAGCAATTCTGGAAGTGGAATGTCGTGGATATAGACTAGAGGAAATACAATGCTACCAAGCCACGGCCAGGTGGACCAATCACAGTTGTTAGGGTCGTTTTGAGATGTACACGTCAGGCTACGTCGTAGGGTCCGTATCTACACGTACCTATTCTAACGTACGTAACCACGGCGTGGATTTAAAGTATAAGAGCATCATCTTTATGTTTTCCATATGTTTTTTTATGTGAGTCCAGAAGAAGGCCTACCTTTTGAAGCTGCAGTGTCCCTGCTCTCAGCAGAGGAGTCGGTCTTGTCCTTGTCCTCACCGTTGGCCTCGTCTACTTCCTCCTTCACCGTGGTCAGCTCAGGCTCGCTCTTATACAGCCGGTAGTCTGGAGCTTGCTGTGAGGGGGGGGATTGTTCAGGGTCAGAATATGCATTCACGCACGTACGAACGCACGTACACACACACACTCCCAAATGTAAACTTCAGAATTCCTAAAAAGTGCTTCATGAGCAATAGAGAATGAAGAATTTTAGATTTTACAATTTTACAAATCTCACATTATATTGCGAGTATATGACAGATTAGGACCACCCTGTAAGGGGGGAAAACATCTTGACATTTCAAGTAAAAAGTTGTTTTACAATTAAACCTTCTGGTATTTCAAGATAAAAGTTTTAATTTAACACAAAAACTAAATTCTAGAATAAAGTTGTGATTTTAGAATAAAGAAAAAGTTCTGGAAAAAAGAATAAAGAATAAAAGAATAAAGAATAAACTCATAGTTTTACAAGGAAATATATGGTTCTTTATAGCACTAAGACGTGCCATTGTAACAGTACAGGCATAAAGGAGAGTTCTCTGTGCCATAAAAAACACTCAAAGTAGAAGGCAAGACTTACTTTAAACACAAGAAAACATCACACTCATAACAATGGAGGTCCACAAATGCATGGGCCAGAATGGGTCAGCATGGGTCTGAGTGGGTCAGAATGGGTCTGAATGGGTCTGAGTGGGTCAGAATGGGTCTGAATGGGTCTGGGTGGGTCAGAATGGGTCTGAATGGGTCTGAGTGGGTCAGAATGGGTCTGAATGGGTCTGAGTGGGTCAGAATGGGTCTGAATGGGTCTGGGTGGGTCAGAATGGGTCTGAATGGGTCTGGGTGGGTCAGAATGGGTCAGAATGGGTCTGAATGGGTCTGAATGGGTCTGGGTGGGTGAGTGACAGACACTGAAATGAATTACATGGATCCAAAATGGCCCTTGTTGAGGAATGGGTCTCTTCAGTGTACATTAGTTCAGCCCTTAGGCTGGATTAGAGATTTGAGAATTAGAGCTGAATGATGAATCATTTTCATGGTAATGACCCGCGGCTTGGATACCATCATGAAGAAGGTCACTGATTTGGAAAGAAAAATTGACCAGTTGATCGGATGAACAATAGTATGACTGTTAAATTAGAGCAGCCATTCGTGTAGCCCAAACAAATTTAATCTTTCGGCCCCCTTATCTTGAACGGGCTTGCCAAGGCCGTTTCTTGAAACAGAAACAAACAGTCACCCTGTTGGGGCTCTGCAAGCGAGACGCTCTTGTTCCTCCCCCGTCTAACCCTCTGCCTGCTGATTGTCGTATCGGCCCTGGACTGTTCAGGGGCGTCACCACGGCAACGTGCTGTGTTATCGCTATGACATTCTGCGGACTGAGACACTAGTGGGCTGCCGGGCTGTGCGTTTCTCAGCAGACAGAACCCTCCCCCCCCCCAGCCCTATACCCCCAGTCCCACGCCTTCGCAGCTAAATGTGCAACTTTACATTTATGTAATGTTATGTTGTATTGTTATGTTATGTGCAGCAGTGCAAATCTACTGTTGTGTGCTTATGTGCTGAGGTGTTTTTTCCTGTTCCCACACTGTTCTTATCTTTATGAGGATAGTCTGAGAGCGGCTTTTTTGTTTCCCTCTCCTCTCCTCATGTCATGCTGTATCTGTTGCGAGAGTTGAGATGGCGCCGCATATGGCGACTCGGTGTGTTTGTGCATGTTGCTTTAATGCTTTAATGTGACCTGCACCTACGATACGACACATCCCTTGTGTGTGTAAACATACTTGGCAATAAAGCTTTTCTGATTCTGATTCTGAAACCAAAATCGCAATTTGAAAGAATGCGATTAGCTAATGGTGAAGACCGCGATTAATCGCATTTGCAACATTTAGTCGATGTTTGGTTGAACATTTTTCATTCCTCTTTTTAATTATTATATTTCTGTTTTATCATAAGATAAATGCTGGAATAATGTTACATATCACAGATTGTTTACAGAAATGTCCTATTTTCAGTGGATGTTTCATTTATTTTGTATAACTCTATTTATCATGATCATAGAAGGTGTAATATATAGATGCTGCTGTTGAACTGAGTCCTATCAGACATTCCAGTTTACAGGAAAGTACTGATATTTCTGTATTGGAATTGTTTTTTATTATAACTTTATATTTCGTGATAAATGTTCTGTGTTTGACTGTTCAAACACTTCTTGCTGGTATTTCATATCCATGTTCTCATCCTTCCATAAGCATATAGAGCAGATAAAACCTGTCATGGAGCATTATAACATCAAAAGATGGTGTTTCATGTTACAATGCTCCATGACATTTTTTATCTGTTACACAGTGAATATTGAACTTTAGCTAAACTTAAAAAAAATAAAAAAAACGCAAATCGAATTGTAATCGCAATATCTGGCAGAAAAATCGCAATTCGATTCCCCCCCCCCAAATTGTTCAGCCCTACGTGAAAATGATGAACAAGAAATGTAAAAGTGGCTGTAAACCCACAGACACGTGTGTGAGCTGATGGGTGAGGCGGAGATGTGGACGGATGGAGCAGACATGAAGGCTTTCAGTGGCTCTTACGCTGTGCGCTCCGTTCCTGGAGCCGCTCTTGCGGTCCTCAGGGCGGTGCGTGTGGGGGGGCAGGCGGCCGCCGGGGTGCGAGTGGTGCGGGGGCACGTGAGGGGGGCGCTCTGATGAGTCGTAGAAGTGGGGAAGGGGTGGGCGGGGGGGGACACTGTCACCCTCCCTGAGCGGCAGCAGCGTCACTGCCTGTTGACAGGTAACACAGCAGCTGGTCTCATTACTCATTACTCTTACTGGACTACACTTCTGGGAGGAGTTGGGATCAGTATCAGATTCAGTTTTTCACTGAAAATGCTGGAAATAAGGCTACGTTCAGACTGCAGGCAAAAGTGGCCCAAATCAGATTTTTTGGGGGGTCAAGTGACCAGGTCAGACTTCTTCAGAAGTAGTGTGAACACTCAAATCTGGCCCAGATCAGATTTTTTCAAATCAGAGTTAGACCACTTCCATATGTGGTCCTGAATCAGATCCAAGGCGGATTTGATGCGACTTTTACGTCAATCAACATCGACATTTGTCACAATTATGCGCCGGCGGGAGTTAGCCCGAGACACAGACAGTCTAATTAAAAACTTGACTAGGCCTACTATGAACTGCGTCTCTGTGAAGCTATTCCCAACGCAGTCCCACCACTCCTGGCTTCGTCTCTGCATCCACACAGACCTCTGGAGTGAATTTGCAGCCATAACCCCGCAAAAGGCCAAAATAGCCAAACAGTTCACACTGGAATCTGATATAGGCCACATTTTAAAAGGTCATGTGAACAGCCAAACAAAAAGTCAGAGCCTTGAATGTTGGAGAAATGTGCTGCAGCGTCGTTTGGCAAAAAGGTCACTATGACAAATTAGCTACAACCAGCAAGTTTCAAGATCCATCGTGTACTGAATCAAACTGAACCCAGTGGCAGCCTGGTAAGTTGTCTCAGTACCTGAGACATGTACCAGCACCTATCTAATCTTTTAGTGTGCCTTGTTAAAGGACAAATCCGGCGCAAAATGAACCTAGGGGTTAATAACACATGGGTGCCGAGTCGACCATTCTCTTGGATATGTTTTCATGCTAATCGAATGTGACCAGTTTTAGTGCAAACCTACATGTAAACTGAAGCATTGAGAACTTTGTAACTGTACAGACAGTTTATTAAAAAGATAGATTATAAAGACTGTACCGTTCACGTATACAGGCGGGCGCCATCTTGGGAAAACAGTCACGACCAGTCGAACGCTGTGTAACCAGTAACATAGCTCAAGCACGGCGTTCGTTGTCTTTCTAATCTATCTTTTTAATAAACTGTCTGTACACTTAAAAAGTTCTCAGTGCTTCAGTTTACATGTAGGGACCCTCATTATGCTACGGTGGAAGTGTGATGCTATTTTGAGCCTTATTAGTGGTGTAAAAATAGAGATTTCTTTTTACTTTACCCGTGCCACGAAGACTAGCGGTATAAGCTAATTAGCGGTATGAGCTAAAACTGGTCACATTCGATTAGCATGAAAACATATCCCAGAGAACAGTCGATAACACATGTGTTATTAACCCCTAGGTTCATTTTGCGCTGGAATTGTCCTTTAAATGGTCCGCAATATTGTAAACAAAATACACAACTAGTATTAAACTGGCTGAAATAAAAAAAAAAAAGATTTGGGGAGATTTATTTATAATATATATGGAGAAAACCCATCCATATGTTCCTGGTGATTCCTGTGGCCATGTTTTTTTCACAACTGCCTCATTTAGTTGGATTAAATTGCATTGGAGTTAGTTTTCCCACTCGGTGCGGTTCGTTTGGGCAGGTGAGAACGTACCAAAAAAGCATATCGAGACCTCCTCGATGAGGTGGTCTCTCTTTCAACAGAACTTTGGTGCAGTTGGTTCGTGGAGAGGGGGGTCAGCCCTAAGTTCCCACAGTCCCATGTTCCCAGATTTCTAAGATTTTTCTTAAAATTAGGCCCTATTTCAGGGTTAGGGTTACATTCAATCTGTAGTCCATTGCTACTGGATAATAGGTTGGGTGTAATTGGCTACAAAATTGGGAGAAAGGGGGATAAAATCTGATACAAATTAATTAAAAAGAAAATGTGGGAACATAGGGCCTAATTTGGGAACAAAAATCTTAGAAATGTGGGAACTGTGGGAACATAGGGCTGTGGGAACATTGGCATGCTCATGTGGTGAGAAAGTGATCCGACCCAGAACCGCACCAACTATATAAACTCCTCCAGTCTGAGCTAGTGTCTCCTGTAGACAGGTGTGTTCAGCAGTCTGAGCTACGTCGCTCGCGAAACAATGTCTGATCATTTTAATGAAATGAGCTGGTTTGACCATGGAAATGCAAGAAATAGGCACTAGTCCAGAACACAGGACCTTCTTCCTGCATTTACTTTCTTGCTCCCGCCCCCCAAACACGTCCCGACCAATAAGAGGGGTGAACGTTCTTGCGTGATTTGTAATGACGCATTTTGGTAAGTTTTTTCCAGGTGTGAAACCAAACCAAACCACGGGGAAACGCTCCAAGTTTACAAACCCATCAACTGATTCGGACTAAAGCAAATGAACTATAGGTGTGAAAACGCCCTGACAGACCTGCCAGCAGGAGATACCTTTATGATGTGGGGATGAATGCACATAGCGTTACATCCCTGCTGCTTCCTCTACCAAAACCACAGACTCATTCTGTCTTCCAAAATGACTTTTAAAACTTTTAATCGTAGCCGGAGGCTAAAGACGTGTGAAACAGCTGAGAGTAAGTGTGGTTGGTGTGTGGGCCGGCTTACCTCGTTCTTCTGGAGACTAGAGAGCGGTTTGGAACCGGGTAAGCCTGCTGAATATGGAGAAGAGGAAGTTGAAGTTTTTCCATATCAAAAGACAAATGAATAAGCATTTGCATTCATGTACTCAGGCAATGTAAATCACATCAGATACATAGGAGTGTGACTTGATAAAGAGTTGTATTGGAGACTCTTACTGCTGTCTGTGCTCCGCTGTGGTTTGTTTTTGGCCAGAGCCTCCATCACGTCCTGGATCCTCCACAGCTCCTTCTGGATCTGGATGTGCCGCTGGCTTGGAGGCTCTGTCTGAGGACACACACACACACACACACACACACACACACACACACACACACACACACACACACCACACACACACACACACACACACACAAATACTGTTAAAAGCTTGATCACCTCAACTCAAGAAGAGTGTGTGTGTGTGTGTGTGTGTGTGTGTGTGTGTGTGTGTGTGCGCGCGTGCGTGTGTGTGCGTGCGTGTGTGTTACCTGCGGACTGCCCAGGGCCTCCAGCTGCTCCAGCAGGTTGGACTTGGCCAGAGTAACATCTGCCCCCAACCTGTCGTACTCCCTCCAGGAACGCTCCAACTCCTGAAAGCAGGACAGCAGCCATCAGCAGGGTCATTTGACTGTGTGAATGTGTGTGTGTGTGTGTGTGTGTGTGTGTGTGTGTGTGTGCTTGTGGGAGTGTGTGCGTGTGTGTTTTGTTATAATGTTACAATGCCTGTTAGTTTGGCAACTGTTTAGATGTGCCCTTTGTTGTACTATTTATAGTTTATACAGATTCTGAATCTCACTCGGTTACTGTTGTTTAAAAAGTACTGAGGTAGAATTTATTCTTTATTTTTTAGTGAATATTTGAAGGCAAACTGTTAACCTTCATGCCGACATATAAAACTATAACACTTATTTTATTGTACCTATATGTCCTTGAAATTAATAATAAAATATTGTTCAGGATTTTATCATATCATCAAGAATGTTATTATCACAGATATACCCCGAGATATCGTGATGTTATTTTCGGGCCACACCTAGCCCAAACCTCTACTTCCCAAAAGGAATTCTTTCTACCTGGCTCCTTACTTTTTCCATTTATCCGGTTTATATCACGATCTATGAAAAAAAGTCATACACTTCTTGAAATATTTTTTTGTGTCATCAATACACTAAATATCTGTAGACCCAGTGACAGTGTTAACATAAAATAATGTCATTTAAAAAAAAGATTATTTCTGGGCACGGGGTGCACGTTCCATCAGATGAGCAACCAGGGCGCCCTAAAATAATATAATTTCATGTTTTTTCACGTTTCTGTCTGACTTTAAGGTAGGCTATGCCATGCAGAGGGCGCCATGAACACATGACACTGTCATGAACACAGCCATGACACTGTCATGGCCAGGGATATGTTCTCATTCAGCGTCTCTCTCCCTTGAAAGTACCACACAGGCCAGAAAGCCAGAGCATCACCAGCATAACAAACTCTCTATCATTAGAAATATAACCAGTGGCTTCACGTGCTTTCCTTAGGACATTGAGCCTCTGGTTGTTCCAAAGGTACGGCTTAAGTCTTCTACACACTGTGTATCTTATTTGGAATGAAATATGCTATATAAGCTAAATAAGAATGTGCTTGTTTGCTTTGTAGGTGCAAAACATCTCACCATATCAGCCATTTTCACACTGATATCGTCTCGTCTGATCTAGGCATTAAGGCAATCAAAGTTTGATCTATTACTGCTGAAACGCTGACAGACCCAAATTATCGTTGTTGCAAGCTGCCTTTTCCCTACTCTCTGATTGGTTAGACTGTACCTGTATTGGCCACACACACCTTGGCGAGGCAGGAAGGGGTAGAGACCACAGCGACGTGTTATTAGGGATCCCACTGATTTTCTTAAGCACGTCCCCAAGTGTTCGTGTACGGCTGAACGATTAATCAGTTTCAAATCGAAATCGAGATTTGAAAGATTAGCTAGTAGTAAAGACCGCGAATAATGTGCAATATTTAGTTGAATGTTTGGTGTAACACTTGGTTTAACATTTTTTATTCCCTTTTTTTAATTATTATATTCACTGTTTAAATGCTGTAATCATCTTACATATCCCAGATGGTTTACAGAAATGTCCTATTTTCAGTGGATGTTTTATTTATAACTTTATTTAACATGATCATAAAACGCGTAATATGTCGATGCTGCTGTTGAACTGAGGCAGATCAGACATTACAATTTACAGGAAAGTACTGATATTTTTTTTTTTGTCGGAATAGTTTATTATTATAATAACTTTAGCTTTTGTAATACATGTTCTGTGTTTGACTGTTCAATGTTGCTTATTAAAAGAAAAACACTTATTGCTGGCAGTTCATATCCATGTTCTCATCCTTCCATAAGAATACAGAGCAGTGGTGATGGTGTCTCGTGTTATAATGCTCCATGAAGATGTAACCCACTCGAAAATAGCTTACAAACAGGATTAGGTAATTTCTAGTTTAATATTACATTATACTAATGTATTCTTGATTACTTGTAATTTTCTTTGCACACCATATTTGTCCAGTAGGTGGCAGTGGTGGCGCTGCATAGAGAAAAAACTGCTACACTGATTTTAAGAGAGAAGAAAAATAAAACAACGGAACGATAGTGAGCTGAAGCCATGTATAGATTTTCCACACTGAGTGAACAAAGTTAAAAAAAATAACACTTAAGAGCTAGTTAAAAAAAACTTTTTTCCCACGAAACCTACTTCTAAGGAAGGAAAAGCAGAGAAAAAGGGTCGAATTTGCGACAAAGATACTATTTTCTTGTATTCCTTTTCTCCGGTTGTTTTTTTTATATGCATGATTTGAGAAAGAGAGTGAGAGAGAGGGAGTTCCATTGGAGCAGAGGGAGTGGATGATCATCTTGCCTGCAACACAGACTGCTTCTACTCACCATTTCTTCGTTGCATCGTACAGATAAGCGCGAGATCTCACCACACTTTAAAAAAACATACTACCCGGGTAGATGGACTTTGGTTTATTATTTTGGGGTTATTTCATCAGAGCTCTGAGGTAATTTTATTTTTTTATTTTATTGTTTTTTTACTTATGTGGAAAAAGGTTGAAAACTAAGAGAAATACTGATTTTCACAACTAAAAAGACATTTTAGACTACTATTTTGGTATCTTCTCCTCTTTTGAAAAGTTCCTTAGAAAGGCAGCACTTCACTCTACATTATAAGTGCCCCTTACAAAAAGAAAGCTGATAACATTCTTTAACTGGTAGATTTAGAACTAGGACCAGATATGACTGATTTCCTACTCTGAGAATACAGGCCCAGCTGTTTCTTGGTCTGCACTTGTGTGTGTGTGTTTTTTTTTTTTTTTGTTTTTTTTTTTTGTTCCTCACAGTGCTGACTCTGGACAGCTCTCTGCAGGTGCTGAGCAGGCCGTTCTGCAGCACGTCCCTCTGCTGGACCAGGCTCTGGGGGCGCCAGCGCTGGAGCCGCTCTGCTCACTCAGCTCCTGACTGGCAGACAGCAGGGCTGTCTCAAGAGTGTGCACACACACACACACACACACACACACACACACACACACACACACACACACACACACACACACACACACACACACACACACACACATAAATACTTATTGTCAGCAGTGGATAAAGTATTAACATCCAGGAACCTAAGGCCATTTTTACAATTCCTTTTCCGTCTGGTTTTATTTTCTAAAAAAGCTTGTAAAACATCAACCCTGTTGTCTATAGTCAATCAATGTACATCATTTTTTTCATGAACAACTGGGCTATTAGAATATTTGAGCTGTAGTGAGGTCAATTGAAAGTAAAAAAAGGTTGTATGACCTTAAAAACAAATAAATAAATAAAACGGAAAATGAATCTCACAGATATTTATTGATATCACACAGAACAATAAAAGCTAATCCAATCTCCTGTCTAAATCAGTTCCCATATGTTTTGGGTGTTAAACTGTGAAGAAATAAACATTATAACTTATATAGTTGACAAAATATACAAAAGTTTTCAAAAAAAGTCCAGATGCTTTTGCCAATAATCAAAATAATAATGTTCAAATGTATTGATATCACACACACAGCAAGCATTTGTGTTGTCTAAAACAGTTATCCTATATATTTGGAGTCATCCAGTGCAAAAATAAACATAATGAACATTATAACTCATATAAATGACAAACTATTTACATTTCTTCAAAAAAAGGCCCAAATGTATCCCAAATATCTAAACAGTGACCCCATAGACCGTAGTTATCTCTCTTTTTCACTTTAGTCTTTGTTCTCGCTCCTATTTCCTGGAGTGAACTCTCTTTTCGACTATATACTCTTTGTGTGATGGACCTGCCTTCCCATTGGTTGAAAAACGTCAAAACAGTCTTGCAAAGCATCATGGGAGATTTATACTAGACTGTAGCAGCCGGTAGCAGAGAGCTAGCGGCAGAAATGACGGAAAATTGATAAATTGATAAATCGAGTGGATAAATCTTGGATGTAAGCGTTTGGATTTATTGCTGAACAACTCCGAAAAGAAGCACAAGTTCCAGGCTGGATAGAAAACCTTCTGGAAAGGCTACGAAGACAACAAAGACACCCCCGTGATGGCTAGCTTGTTAGCTTCTAGCTGGAAAAAACGGTAAGAAGATCGCTAAAAGTTTCATTAAATAATCTAAATATTAATCGGAGGTGCCGTGTGACGTCGTGGACGATGCCGTAGGGCTCTGAGGGTTTTAAGATCCTTTACCTTAGTTAACACTAAAATACTCTATTACAAGTAAAAATACTGCATTCAAAATGTTACTTAAGTATGTATGTATGCATGGAAGTATCATCAGGAAAATGTACTTAAAGTATTCAAAATAAAAGAGCCCAATGCTCCCCTTTTGGAAAGAGTAAAGGATCCAACCAGTTGTGTGTTTAATGGTCTCATCATCTCAGCTGGACTTGTAGCTGTTATATTGTTGACTAGTTTACTTTAGAATCAAACATCAGATTTTATAAACTACATGTGTTCTGTGTGCAGGAATCTGAATGTAAAGTAACTAGTAACTAAAGTAACTAGTAACTAAAGCTGTAACAGATGAATGTAGTGGAGTAACTAAAGTAACTAGTAACTAAAGCTGTAACAGATGAATGTAGTGGAGTAACTAAAGTAACTAGTAACTAAAGCTGTAACAGATGAATGTAGTGGAGTAACTAAAGTAACTAAAGTAACTAGTAAATAAAGCTGTAACAGATGAATGTAGTGGAGTAACTAAAGTAACTAGTAACTAAAGCTGTAACAGATGAATGTAGTGGAGTAACTAAAGTAACTAGTAACTAAAGCTGTAACAGATGAATGTAGTGGAGTAACTAAAGTAACTAGTAACTAAAGCTGTAATAGATGAATGTAGTGGAGTAAAAAGTACAATATTTCTCTCTGAAATGTAGCGGAGTAGAAGTAGAACGTGGCATGAAAAGAAAAGACTCAAGTAAAGTACCTCAATATTTGGACTGAAGTACAGTACTGGAGTAAATGTACTTAGTTACATTCCACCGCTGGTTATTGTAGGTACAAGTCTACATAAAGACACAAACAATGAACACACACACACTGGGAGCTGTACCTTCTCTCTGTGGAGCTGCTGCAGTTTCTCCTCCTGCATCCTCACCGCCTTGTCCTGCTCACACAGTCTGCTCAGCTTGGTCTGACACACACACACACACACACACACACACACACACACACACACACACACACACACACACACACACACACACACACACACACACACACACACACACACACACACACACACACACACACACACACAGAAACATAAACTTAACTTTCTTTTCAACCTTCTGATCTGCTTGACTGAAAGCTGGGCTAGTCTTACGTCTATGTCAGCCTCCTCTGTGCGCGGGATGAACGAGCCGTCTTTGAAGTCGTCTGGACTGATCTGAAAGAGGAGGCGGAGTCAGAGACAGACAGCAGGGGGCGACAACAACACACCCGTCAGATAGATGGAGAGCTGAGAGCTCCAGCCACCAACAGTTGGTCTACCAAAATACTACTTCATGCAATCTGGGGGGAAAATTATGAACTGACATGTCTTTTCTTTTTTTACTTATTTTTTTCTAATGCACAGAGGATGCAGTGTGTCAAAGTGTGAGTTAACCAAGGACAGTGGTGGAAGAAGTATTCTGATCCTTTACTTCAGAATAAGTACTAATACCACACTATAACTCTGTTTTTGTTACAAGTAAACGTCCTGCATTGAAAAGTAAAACTATACTACTTGTATGATACCATCATCTGCATGAAACACGATAACCCTAAAAATATTATTAGGTTTCAATGATAGAGAACTGGAATGGAGATAATGCTCACTTAAAGTACCTTCTTGTCTTTTGCTGCCTTAGCTTTAATTGGTTGTAGTGTATTGTTATTTCAATATTAAAATAACACTGTCACCTGTTAATCATAATATACATTATATAATAAAAATCCTTTTTATTTGCCCCAACATAACAGAGCACGGCCTATCAGGAAACATAAACACTGCCCTGTGATTGGTCGAGCTTGTTGGGGCTGTAGCCAGACATTACCCAGGACTTTTAAAAACTGCATGTTGGGGCAAATAAAAAGGATTTTTATTATATAACGTATACTATGATTAACAGGTGACAGTGTTATTTTAATATTGAAATAAATGGACTGTTTTATATAGCACTTTTCTAGTTTTAACAACTACTCAAAGCGCTTTAACATAGTACAGGAACCATTCACCATTCACACACATTCATACACTGTGGCCGAGGCTGCCGTACAAGGTGCCACCTGCTCATCAGATAAACATTCACTCACATTTATACTCCGATGGCGCAGCATCGGGGGCAACTCGGGGTTCAGTGTCTTGCCCAAGGACACTTCGGCATGGAACTGCAGGGCCAGGGATCAAGCCACCAACCTTCCGATTGGCAGGCGACCTCTCACAGCCGCCCCAATAACAATACACTACAACCAATTAAAGCTAAGGCAGCAAAAGACAAGAAGGTACTTTAAATGAGCATTATCTCCATTCCAGTTCTCTATCATTGAAACTTAATAATATTTTCAGGGTTATCGTGTTTTCTTTTCTAACTCTTATGTTAGAATTATGGAAGCCACAAGTCAAAAGATGTATTATATGTTATTTTTAGCTAAATATACATGTCTGTAAATAAACCATGTTTCTTTCTTTCTTTGTTTTGGGGTAGTTTGGTTGAAGGCCCCATTTGCCTTCATGTATGTATGTATATATATATATATATAGTGCATATGTTAATAAGTTGTCCATTTAAGAAAGAATATTTATATTAAGTTTCAACTGCTTTTTATATAACGAGATACATCAATCCAATGACTGTAGTGCTCTGCCTTATTTCCTAATTCCTGATTATTCTTTCTGCTTGTCATAGTGTTTAAATGACGTGATTAATCCTCAGTAATAGTAACCTCATTTCAGTAATGGCCACATGTGAAACCTGAATCGATTTCACACGTTAAGGGATTAAACGTGGAAAGCACACTATATATATATCATTGCTGGGTTTCTTAGGATCTTTCAGTTGATTTTCATAAAAATAACACAGACTGGGGAATAAATAAGAATAAAAAACATATTCCTTTGTGTGTAAACTGAGTCTCATTGTATTCGCTGTATGCAAACTAGAGCCCGACCGATAAAAGATTTTTAAGGCCGATATCTATACAAATATTTGTTGATTTAAAAATCCAATTTCCGATATATCGGCCGATATATATTTAAAAAAAAATCCAGACACGCGTAACAAAAATTAAACAGGTTTCCCATACATTAGTTATTTGTAGTTATTCTCACTAAAATAATATGATAATGCAGTTTAAAAGTAAACTTCTTTTTATTTGTTTTATTGTCACAACAGAACAGAGGAACATTAAAATATATTTAAGTTCTGATAAATAAAATGTATAAAAATACAAACTTAAGATATGAAACTTAAAGTCCTTTGGACAAAAACACAATAACAAAAAACCTGTCCTGCCAACAGGGAGGTTGTAGAGCGCCCTCTGGTGGACAAACTATGCAACACCAACACTCAGAACATGGTTGAAGGGGGTTTCGTCCGTTTTTATTTTATTTTTTAAATATTAATTTATCGGCCGTTAGAAATGCCGATACCCGATAGTTTGGAAAATGCCTAATATCGGCCCACCGATATATCGGTCTGGCTCTAATGCAAACATACTGTAATAGAAAAATATGGGCTCTTCCACACAGGGTCTGTCCGTTCAATGCACCTCGGCCTTTTTAAAGCAGCAGCGCTATGACAGAACATATACTACAATACCATTTCCTCCTGAAGAAGAGAGAGATGCTGGTGGCTCTGACAGACCGTGATAGATGTAAGCCGTCTGGAGTATAGTGATAAAGTCCTCTGACAATTCCTCCAAGGGAATTTTACAGAGCACATTATTATGTCCTGTTCCAGGAAATACAGCTGAGAGATGATGGTACCAGCCCACACAGAGAGAATCCCGAGGCTGCACTGTCTCAACTCTATTCTACCCTCATTAATAAATGCCTTGCTGTTATAGGAATCCAAACGCTCTTCTATTTATATGCAGAAATGACAAAAGAGGTTTAATGAAGATGTGGTTTTAGATGTGGCATGTTTTGAAATAGTGTTCTTTGTACACATTTTTAATAGTCACTTTCAAACTGATCGAGTCAGTGCTTCACAGCTGGGCCTGGATGATCTGAATGATTGGTTTGCACCCCCGAGACTGAAGCTAGCTGAGCTACTGCAAACCACTGTCACAGTGGAAACAAGTCATATTGTTGAGCTGGAGAACGTTTCAAACTGCTGCTAAATGTGAATAACCTTTTAAAGTTACAGTATTTAGTTCAACATTTTGGGATGTACAATTAATAACTTTCTTTCCATGAGTGAGATGAGAAGATCTAATCTAATGGTAGTGTGTTAAGTGCTTAGCTTTAGTCATATGGGAGTTTATTGACGACAAAAGATTAGCGAGAGTACGGAACACACTTTAAATCCGCCAGTCAGCCCCAAGCCCCAAGCCCAAAAGTTGTTTCTACTTCGGCTGGCTGGCTGTTTTCCCTCTGCTTTCAGTCTTTATGCTAAGCTAGGCTAACCATGCCCAGACTCATCCTTAGAAAGACAGTTAAAAGTGTATATCTGAAAATGTTGAACTATTCATTTAAATAATGAGGAAACATTAGGATCATTATTCTCCACAGAACATCTGATAAAGTGAACCTTTAGGACAAACACATCCAAACAGAGTCAGCATTACCAACGGGATGTGAACAGTAGCTGTGTTGGAAACAGTTCCCTCATTCACTCACTCACTATTCCCTATGTAGTGTTTATTAAATAGTGAACTATATAGGGAACACTCACTGAAAACACATCATTGCGTGACTTGCGCCAGGATATGCGCCCATAATTGTTTGACGGAGGCGGGCGCGCCCAGTGTCAAGTAAACAAACTCAAACTAAAATACTTCTAATACATCCCTGAAACAAACTGAGCACTCAGGAGGAATGTAAAAGGTTGTATATTATATATGTTGCATGTTACATTCCCATGTACACTCAAATTGGCTGTGCATTGTCGGTATTTTATAGTGGACTATACTGTACAGTATAGTGAATGACATTAATTGCATAGAATTTGAACACCACTACAAAATGGCGAACACACCATATAGGGAACTATTTCTGTGATAGTGAATGGTTTCCAACAGAGCTAATGTTGTATGAAGACAGGCGGTGAGAGGAGAAATCCATGTCTGTGTAGCATTACACCATGAGCCATGCTCGCCGCAGGTCACTTCCAACAGCATCAGACGAAAATGCAGTGAAATGAGGTGTACGGAAACCAAAAACAACTTCATACACACTTGAAATAATGCTGGTGATGATGATGTATGGGGATGTCTGCTGATGAACAGACTGCCTGCATCCAAAGTGGTGAAACAAGAGGTAGATGGTGAAGGGGAAGACACTGGGCTAACAGGGCAAAGGTCTGGTTTGAGTCCACTTCAGTCAAGTTCCAATTAAAGAGTTCATTCAGAAACAACAGGGACATCCAGTTTGGGAAAACAAACCCAGAACTCCCTCAAATTTGCAATAGTTGTAATCAGGGTGCGATTTGCTGGGGGGATGCGTGGGATTTCCCCCTTTCTGGTCTACATATGGACAAAATGTATCCCCCCCTTTAAAGTGATCAATGCTACTTCACCAATAGACCATATATTATATACCTAAAATAGAAGTATTTTAAACTAAGTAAAGCGCTGTAACGTGAACAGTCTACAGTGCCATAGAAGGATAAAATCAGAGCAGCAGTTGCTGGTTGGATTTAGCCGCTACAGAGCTCCAGGATGCCGGCTACCAGCAGCAGTTGTTTAGTCGCCAATAGGTGGCTGTGAGCCGGGTACAGGGACCGCCAGATGACGGTGCTTTCAGGGGCCGTGGTAGTGGAGTTTAGACAGGAGAAGTGAGCATCATGCGGCGATGACGGTTAAGTTTAGGCACCAAAACGGCTTGTTAAGTTTAGGAAAAAGATGGTGGTTGAAACACTCCCGAGGAACAAACGAGCGTTTCCTGGGTCCAAGTATTTTGTGAACTTTGCTCTCCAGCTTGACAGCGCTGTGTTTTATGTTGACATCACGTTGCGCTATTTCATTTTGAGATTATTTTCCATTGGATATTGATGTTCATAAGTAAGTGTTTTGGCTCTATATCCATGGTGGTATTGGAAAGGGGATTTCATTCTTGCAGGGTTTGTTTTACATGATCAACCTCTGCTTTTTTCACAAATCGCACCCTGGTTCTAATGTCCATATACTTCTTCCATATAAGTACACTGAAATAGATTTGATCTAAAAAAATCTAAAACCTCAAAAGTTGGTACTTTCAAGTTTTAATGTAAAATGTAAGCTTACAAACATGATACATTAAAAATGGTTGAACTAAAGATTCCATGATTGCCATGATGTTTTGACCCAGCAACACAGATATACACGTCGAAAGACAAATGGACTGCGTTAACCCTGACTCAAGCCAGAACCTGCCAAGGACCTTACTTGCTGATAGAGTTGCGGCCTCGGTGCCGAGTTCTCAATCATAGTGTGAATCATGAAGATTAGCGGCTCATTCTCCTTCGTCTAGCGGAGCGCCAAGGAGAAAGAGGATACAATGGTGTAATAACACAGCAGTATGTGTTGCTTGAAGGATTAATGGCTGACATCCAGGAGCTGGAATGGGACTAACCCAGAGAAAACCCAGGGTAAACACCACTCTGTACGGGACACTTTACTGCTCTTTAATCACTATTTAACACTTAATGATCAAGCCTCAGTCGCTGATCAACTTACTGATCTAACACAAGCCAAAGGACCATTCCTGTGTTTTTGCATAGACCAATGTACTACAAATACGGATACTTTGCATCAGTGACGAACATTTTCCAATGCAATGATTGGAAGTTGGGACAATACATATTAAAAAAAAAAGTGTTTGGAAAAATGGTAGTATATGTGATTTGGAATAAACAAAATGGACCAAATTATCTTTAATGAACATGAACCCAGCTGAATGACTAAGGATACACATTGGACTGAACCTTTAGAGCAGGGATCTTCAACAGGGGGTCCAGGACCCCTAGGAGGTCCTCAGAGTTAATGCAGGGGGGCCACCAAATTATTGTAAATCTTATAAAAAGATTTACAATGTCTTAACATGAATCCAACATATTATTAGCACATACTGTATAAATCCGTGAAAACCCTAAGGATTAAATGTAATCATGATTTATAAAATCATCAGTACTTTTTGAACTAAAAAGGTATGCATAAAAGGCTTTAAGCCATCCTACATGTTATTGTAGATCCAGTTTACGAAACTTCATTTAATACATAATATGCAGTAGGAGTCCCTGCTCCGTCTCTCTTTCAGTTAAGGGGTCCTTGGTTTAAAAACATGTTGAAGACCCCTGCTTTAGGGGAAGAGAAACATCTCTTTTAATATACTCTTTGTGCCATTTTCTTTCAATAAGCATCCAATCTGCAAGCCACTCCCTCCTACACAGCCTGTCCAAGGCGAGTCTCTCCTTGAATGCACATGACCTTTTCAGAGCTGAGCAGTCATATTCAATAATACAGGAACTGTGGGGAGGCCAGTTGGAACCTACAGGCCAAAAATAAACAGGCTACGCCCGCGGGAACTGGGGCTGGAACTGGGGCTGGAACTGGGGCTGGAACTGGTTATGTTTTTCTTGCAATCAGCCTGCTGCAATACAATGTTAGTGAGATTCCAGTGGAAATATCCATATTTTACATTACATTAGTGTTGGGCTGCGACAATGATTATTTTCATTGTCGATTAATTGAATTTATATACAGTATCTCACAGTATCTATAGAGATTGGAATGGGGTACTTTCCATAAAATCATCTCTCAATGCAAATCAAACCAGCTATTAGGCTAACCGACATAAAACCATGTCAATCTCTAGGTATGGTGAAGGGCATGTGATGATGGGGGGGGCTATTTTAATTCCAAAGGCCAAGGGAACTTTATCAGGATGCATAGTATCCTGGATCCATGAAATAACTGGCCTTTAAAAATAAACATCTGCCTGCCTCTATGGGAATTTAACATAGGGGTGGACTGACTTTTGTTGCCAGCGGTTTAGACATTAATGGCTGTGTGTTGAGTTATTTTGAGGGGACAGCACATTTACACGGTTATACAAGTTGTACACTTAATACTTTACATTGTAGCAACGTGTAATTTCTTCAGTGTTGTCCCATTAAAAGATATAATGAAATATTTACTAAAATGTGAGGGGTGTACACACTTTTGTGAGATACTGTATATATATAAGTTGTTTTGTCTCCAAGATGTTAGAAAATGGTAAAAATGTGGATTAGTGTTTCCCAAAGCCCAATATGACGTCCTCAAATGTCTTGTTTTGTCCCCAACTCAAAGATATTCAGTTTCCTGTCACAGAGGAGAGAAGAAACTAGAACATTTTCACATTTAGGAAGCTGCAATCAAAGAATTTATAATTTTATACATAACGAATTACTCAAACTGATTAGGGGGGTTAACCCTAACCCTAATTATCGATTGTCAAAATAGTTGGCAATTGATTCAAAGGTGCATCATATGTAGAACAAGTGTTGTGGTTTGACTAAAAACATGTGGTTCGATCTTCTCAACTGATGAATCACATCATCAACATTTAGGTTGCAGCCCTATCTGCAAGAATATTTTCCTGCTCTGACGTAACCACAGTTATTTGCAAAGTCTTTTCAATGAAAGACACTATCACATTGACCTTTGACTTGTCATAGAGGCCAGGTTTGCTGATTACCAGCACTAAAGTCATGGGCTATGAAAACAGAATGCAGAGGACAAATAGTAAGCAGACTTTCAATGTCCGGGCTTCCTATTAGCACATGAATGCAACAATTCTCTACACACAAAATACAAATCAATCCATATCCTTTGATAAATGAACATGAGCTGTGGTCTGCGGTAGGATTGGGCATCGAGAACCGGTTCCAACTTGGAATCGTTTCAAAAATTTCGATTCCAATGGAATTTCTTATATACGAATCGTTTGGAATCATGTTGAATCTCATCATCGGTTCCAAATTTAACCCGCATACGTTTTGGTTTCCATAGCGATCCGTACTTCCAAGCTCTTGTTGTGTTGCAGCCATGGAACACAGTAGATGGCACTCAAAAGGAATCAAAAGAAAGAATCTGAATTAGAATCAGAGTTGTTAAAATCCAAATGACGCCCGACCCTAGTCTGCAGCCAGCTCAAGTCTGCTGAATTATTTTCATAGCACACTGAACTCATATAAAACCAAAAGCTACCTGCAGGCCTGGTATGCATTGGAAAATGGTCAGCAGCAATGTAGTAAAAGGGCTAAAATATGAAAAACACCAGTCTGGTCCTCTATCTTACCTAGATTACCTAAATCAATACAGAACAAAATGACAGGGCTTTAGAAACTGGGCAAAAGAGCTAAATCTGCACTTGCATTAAAAGATTCTGAGTCAACAGGCATAGAGGTGAAGAAAAAAAGATGAACAAGAAATAGAGACAGAAATAGAATCCTGGAACAGAGATTATTATAAATGTAAATGCATGTAAGTTGTCTAGACATAATGTTAAACAACAATTGTTAGCTTCCACTAAGGGAAAACTAAAGGTTAAAAAGGTCTAGATCTCAAATTATTTTATATTTTGTACTTAGTAGAAACAGAGACAGGCAGGAGTAAGCTCGGAAGTCCTCACCTGGCTGTCCAGGTAAATAAGGTTCCTTTGGAGGTGATGAGAAAGAACGTCAGTCTGCAGTAGCCGCAGAAGAAGGAAGAGAAGAAGCAGGAAAAGTGACAGGAGCGACACGAAAAGGAGGGAGAGGATGGAAAAAGTGAGTCAAAGGCACATTTTAACAAGACGGAAGAGATCATTAAAAGAGAAGGCAGAGAATGTGATGACAGAGGATCAGCGCTACATATTTAATTATGTATCGTATATTTAGTTTGCAGTGAGAAAATACTTCAGGAACGTGTTTTAGCTGTCTAACCTTAAAGCTACAGTGCGTAGTTTCTGTCACTCCCATGAGGAATACTAAGTAATGACAACAACACTGTTGGCGCATCCACATAATACAAGTCTTACGTGATCACACAACAACCCACACCCCTCCCTCCACCCAGTTGCTAGTAGCCAAGGAAGACAAGGAGGATTAAAAAAACATGATGGATTCTTCAGAAGAGGTCATTATCTTCACTTGATTTTCTGCGAGCAAAAGTCACAGTCCTACTGAGATATACAGAGAGAGTTGTGTGGAGCTGGTAGTCTTAAATAGCTTTGTAGCAACTCATTTGGCAATGGCTTGAATGTAACGGACGTTCATTAATATCAACAAGTTACGCACTAAAGCTTTAAACTCTCATTCCAGAAATTTTTTTAAGAATGTGAAAATGCTGGTGTTATTGGTATTTTTTTAACATGGTTTTCCCAAATAAAAAGTAAAAAAAAACAACCTCTGGAGGGGCTGGAAGCACATCTACTCTTTCTCCCTCAATGAGAAATTATGGATCTAGCCCCGCCCTGCCAACACCGCTGCTCACACCCTGCACTATGTTGGGACTCACGCAGTGACTACATTCTAGCATCTGGTTGACCGGTGAAAGAGCAGTGTGCATCAAGATAACTAAAGACAGTGGAGGGATTTAGCCATGGTTTCAAGTTTGAACCTCACGACGGGTTCAAGCAGGAGGCGGCGGGCAGATAGAGCATATGTATTCTGAAATATGAATCATAAATGTACAAAACTTCAAGCAGTCAACCCAAGACACATGACAACATGCAGCACTGCAAGTAAGCATGACAATTTTGAAAACGGGTATATCATAGACACGCTGCACACTTACATTATAAAGTAACTTACTCCAAATAAGCTCTCGTAGAAATGATCAGGTTAATACAAAAAACAAACACAGCCAACTCATGATGTAGATTGAGCTAAAGAGAGGAGCTACGTTGTTTGATGAATCAGCTCCTATTCATCCATGCTCTCCTGGCCTACCACCGCACAGAGAGCTCAGGCCGACATGCGTGGACCGGAGTAGTGACCCCATAGAAAACACACACATGCTCAAACACACACACGGGTGCAAAAGAAAGCCCAAAATCCTCAACAAAATGACGCACCCACCGTCCTGCGTGTGCTAGAACAATACTCCAAAATGAAATTGAATTTGGGGTGTTCATATCCCATGTCCCAAAATACAACATCATCGGTCTCCTGCCACCCTCTTCCCGAACCTCAACAGGGGGAAAAGGCTGATACCCGAGTGGTTTGGATCTTTAATGATTCTCCTAGCCTTTATCTTGCAGCGCCTGGTGTAAATATCCTTTAGGAAGGGTAGGGCACCGCCTACTGTATGTTCAGCCGCACAATCCACTCTCTGCTGTTCGGTTCCGTTTCCCTACCAGGCGGTGATGTTCCCGGTCAGGACCCTCTCGATGGCGCAGGAGTAGAAATTCCTCAGTATTTTATTTATTTATTTATTTGACTGCCCGATGTGAGTCGAGTGCAGATTTGCATGCGTCACTTTGCGACGAGTGCAGATGTGAGTTGCGCATGTGTCACTTTAGGATAACATTTCGCAGATATGCAGCTTCCTCAGGCGTTCGAGGGGAAAAAGTCTCTAGTTTTGGTTGAAATAAACACGTAGTTTACTGATCTACATGTGAAAATATATTGGCTCTATACACGCTAAAAGTATTGTTTTTTTAAATGGAGTCTGGTGGCTATTTCTGGTTAAACAGAAAAGTCATGAAGAGGTTTTAACTAAGAATAATTGAAATGACGATGACGATGAACATTTGTCCCATAGGGTACGTTACAGCTCGGTCTGTGGCTGCTGGTTACAGCGTTCATGCTTAATACTGAACCAATTTCAAAGATTGTTGTTCCTATCAGTCACTTACACACAAAAACATAGAAAAAAACCCGGTCCCGGTTGAAAAAAACCCTAGTTACCCTTTAAGCTATTTCACTGGATACAGGGAAACTTCAACGTATCAATAGTGTTCCTCCTTGAATGTACACACTTTTTTTTTGAGAATCAATCCAAGAGTTGTTTAATTAAAAGAAAAAATAAATAGCTTGAGTAGTAGTGAGTATACAGTGGTCAGCTCACATAATCTTTTAGAACACACCAAAAACAATTTCATTTGGAGTAAACTAACAGTCTCACACAAGGAACCTCCCCTGCGAACACACATAAACACACAGAATATGGGATTTTGACTGCTTGGTTGGGAAAGCACAAATGCGTGCATGCACACACACATACTGTATTCACTCAGTGCTGACCTTGGCGTTGGGCCCCTCCAAACCCAGGGCCATTAGCTGAGCTACTGTGTGTTCCCGCAGGCTGTTGAGCTCCGCCTGCTGCCGGCGGAGCTTGATCAGGAGCAGGGTCAGCTCCTCGGGCTGCGCAGAGCAACACACAGAGGAGAGAAGAAGAGCTGCCACACTGGCGACATCAACAACACCCGTCCACTGATTGAAATCCAACATGATGCAGTGACTCTGATGAACTACTGCAACCGCTGATTAATTGTTTGGTAAAAACAATTACAACCCTACTGTAAGAAGATGCTTTTAAACCCTTTATTTTTTTAATCTAGAGGCAGAAGTATATTATATGCTGATGACTATGCCGCTTCTGTTCAACTGCTACAGCAGACATGTCAGCCCCCAGCCTCACATTTTTTGTAGTTACATCTAGTTTTGTTCATTTATTTATTCAGGAAATCTCATTGAATTCAAGATCTTTTTTGCAAGAGAGATCTGAGAACAAATTACATTTATATATACTGTATATATTAGAAGAAACAGCGTGAACCAAAACCTCGGCACGCACCATGAGAGAGCAGGACCGGTTCTAGACTGCTTTGAATTTGGGCGACTAGTGTTTATATGAGTGTTCTTTCTGACTGTAAGCTATAACATGCACTGTTTTATGTTTGTATCTAAAGCTAAAGCCATAGTAATTAATACATAACTTCAAAACATAAGCCTGTAGTTGATTTCTTTAATTTTAAACCCAACTTTACAACCAGAAATCAATTCTCTCTGAGAGAGAAAGAGAGAGCAAAGCAGAGAGAGAGAACCACTAAAACTGTGACTCCCACCAGTGACGTTAAGCTAAACTCATTAGAGTCATGCAAGCTAATACCCAACGAGTACAGGCAGGCTGGCTACAGTTGGCCTATTTAACCACGGTATATTGTTAAGGGGGCCCCATGTTGAGAAAGCTAAGGGCCCGGGGGCCAGACATTTCCTTGAGCGTTGTTCTTATTATGTATGTACACTTGACACAACGCTCCCCCACATTTTAAATCACAGGGTTCAGGTTTTTTTTTTGTCACTTGTCCGGTCGTGTAAGTAAAAAAAAATAATCTACTAGGCCGAAGTCAATTTTTACTAGCCCTATAAAAAAAAAAGAAGATATTTTATATATATTATTATATATCAAAACACTTTGAAAGAAAGACCAACAATAGCAAAACTGAAAGGGTGAGCGTGCCTATGTTCCCAAAGCCATATGTTCCCACATTTCTAAGATGTTTTTCAAAATTAGGCCCTATGTTCCCAAATTTCCTTTTTCATAAATTTGTATCAGATTTTATCCCCCTTTCTCCCAATTTGGTAGCCAATGACACCCAACCTATTATCCAGTAGCAATGGACTACAGATGGAATGTAACCCTAACCCTAACATAGGGCAGAATTTTAAGAAAAGTGTTAGAAATGTAGGACCATAGGGCTGTGGGACCATAGGGCTGTGGGACCATAGGGCTGTGGGACCATAGGGATGTGGGACCATAGGGATGTGGGACCATAGGGATGTGGGACCATTGGGCTGTGGGAACATAGGGCTGACCCCCTGAAGGTATGTAAGCCTACCTAACTGATAAGACTGACTGACGTGTGTATTCGTTTCCAAAGGTCTCGGTTTGTGCCTGGCCAGACTTCTAAGAAACCTGGAGTTGTTAAAACCAAAACGGGATAAGCAGTGTTTTCAAAAGTCTCTGTTTTAGGAGCTTGTATTGTGAACATGAGGCATGAACGTAGCAAAAGATATTAGTTTTTAAACAAGAACATAGTAGTGTGGATGCTGGATGTGTAAACTGGCAACTGTATGCTAGCACATTTCCCAAATAAACTGTATAAAGTGAGATTAGTACTACAGTCATATTTGTGAAGTCCAAGTGGTATTTTACTGAAGCTCTAACTGGTTTAGCCAGGTATAGGGCTGAATAGGTATGAGACCACAGACTATTTCCCCAAAATATTCTGTTACACTCATTCAAATGTAAAAAAAAAGGTTCCCACCTTTGAATAAGGCTAAGTGAGCTTTATACCGCATCTGAGAGAAATTAATATAATTGTCACATGGAGAGGAAATGTTCCTGAAAATGGGCAGCCTTTCATTGACCTCGTGACTTTGCTGCTGGCCCCTTTTTTTTAATCTACTTTCAATTATATTGTCAGTTTGAAAAAGAGAAACCGCGTGATTTCATTTATAGAGATAGAGATATGGTGGACTGGTGCACACACGCCTGCAGACATAAATACAAACACTGGTCTCTCTCTTACACACGCACGCACACACGCACACACACACCCGCTCATAATACCGTTACCTGTGAGACCATGAAATAAAGGCATGTAGCCACTGTGACAAAACAGTGCACAGGAAAAGCCACGTGGAAAGTCACTGGACAAATCTTTCTCATCAAACTGCCGTCAAGCAACATTATTCATATATCAGCGTATATCAGCGTATATCAGCCCTCATCCTTGATTGCCGTTGCTTCAATTTGAGAGCAAAGGCAATTTCACTCGTGCCGCTGCAATGCACGTGTCATTAAGAGCCAATGGGATTGTCAATGATTACATTGGTCTTGCTGAGACAAGTGGAAAAAAACCTGCAATAAGAGGCTGCTGAGGTGGTTCTAGAGGGGCAAGTGTGGCCAGCGCCCCCTTAATATTAAGCCTAGACCCCCCCCCCCTGTGACCACCCTAACTTTGGCAAACATTTTCATACATTTTTCACCCCACCTTTATCCCCAAAGAGGGGATATCATTGTGCAGTGATAAATACAATGTAGGTTAACACTGAATGAATATTCTTGTGTTTATTGTTGTCACCTATGGAGGGTTGGTGGTATGTAACACTTGTGGTTTTTATTTGGTACCTCTAAAATCGCCCCAGTCTGGCCCCTCCATTTGAAATGGCCTAGAACCACCACTGCAGCAGTGGCTGCTTTTTCTCTGTGGAAATGCTCTCAAAATTCTATTCACTCTACTGAAATCAGTATACTCGTGGTATATAGTGTGAGGGAGGAGAGGGGGTGCACTGTGCCACTCACCGTCTTGCCTTGCAGGGACTGTGGGGTGATGGACTGAGGAGGGACGCCGGCTGCGATGGATCGTCGGTCAGGCGGGTAGCCGTACTGTGGGGGAGAGGGATGAGAATGGAGGGGCTTTAACAGAAGGTAATTGGAGTGGATTTATATATGACCAAATGGAGTGGTTGTTTAGATTTATTATATATAAGTTGGCGACTTTTGTTTATATAGCATGGCAAAAAAGGTTTATTTGTTTAATTTATGTTGCTATTTTGGTTTGCTATAAGCGATGTCTTGTAAGCCCATTTGGGCTGGGTATACTTTTTGGGTGCATGACACAATAATAAATCATTCATTCATTCATATATTGCACTCTAGTCTTAACGACTACTCAACGCGCTTTTACATAGTAGGCATTCACACACATTAATACACTGTGGCCGAGGCGCAGCATCAGGAGCGATTTTTGTGCCTTGCCCAAGGACACGTCGACATGGGACTGCCAGGGATCTAAGAGACTAAAATGTTTTGACTAAAACTTGACTAAGATATATTGAGTTTTCTTTTGACTAAAATGACAAGACTTTTAGTCAACTAAAACTTGACTAACAAAAAAATATATGTGATTGAATAAATATGACTAATACTAAATCCCTAAAAAAAAAAAGACATTTGGCACAATTAAAAATAGGTGACAAAATTAACACAAATGTTGAGGTACTTGTACTTGACTTGAGTCTTTTCTCTTCATGCCACTTTCTACTTCTACTCCGCTACATTTCAGAGAGACATACATATGACAGACAGAGATATTGGACTTTTTACTTTTTTACTTACATGACTTACATTCATCTGTTCCAGCTTTAGTTACTAGTTACTTTAGTTACTCCACTACATTCATCTGTTCCAGCTTTAGTTACTAGTTACTTTAGTTACTCCACTAAATTCATCTGTTCCAGCTTTAGTTACTAGTTACTTTAGTTACTCCGCTACATTCATCTGTTCCAGCTTTAGTTACTAGTTACTTTAGTTACTCCGCTACATTCATCTGTTCCAGCTTTAGTTACTAGTTACTTTAGTTACTCCGCTACATTCATCTGTTACAGCTTTAGTTACTAGTTACTTTAGTTACTCCGCTACATTCATCTGTTACAGCTTTAGTTACTAGTTACTTTAGTTACTCCGCTACATTCATCTGTTACAGCTTTAGTTACTAGTTACTTTAGTTACTCCGCTACATTCATCTGTTACAGCTTTAGTTACTAGTTACTTTAGTTACTCCGCTACATTCATCTGTTACAGCTTTAGTTACTAGTTACTTTTGTTACTCCCTACATTCATCTGTTACAGCTTTAGTTACTAGTTACTTTAGTTACTCCGCTACATTCATCTGTTACAGCTTTAGTTACTAGTTACTTTAGTTACTCCACTACATTCATCTGTTCCAGCTTTAGTTACTAGTTACTTTAGTTACTCCACTACATTCATCTATTCCAGCTTTAGTTACTAGTTACTTTAGTTACTCCACTACATTCATCTGTTCCAGCTTTAGTTACTAGTTACTTTAGTTACTCCACTACATTCATCTGTTCCAGCTTTAGTTACTAGTTACTTTAGTTACTCCACTACATTCATCTATTACAGCTTTAGTTACTAGTTACTTTAGTTACTCCACTACATTCATCTGTTACAGCTTTAGTTACTAGTTACTTTACACATTCAGATTCCTGCACACAGAACACATGTAGTTTATAAAATCTGATGTTTGATTCTAAAGTAAACTAGCCGACAATATAACGACTCCAAGTCCAGCTGAGATGATGAGACCATTAAACACACAACTGGTTGGATCCTTTACTCTTTCTACAATGGGAGGAGAGTTCTTTACTTTTAATACTGATGATACTTACAGACTTTTACTGAAGTAACATTTTTAATGCAGGACTTTTCCTTGTAACAGAGTATGTTTTCAGTGTGGTATTAGTACTTTTACTGAAGTAAAGGACCTGAATACGTCTTCCACCGCCGGTTAAGGTGATGATAAATTAAGTTCAATTCATTTCAAATGACTTAAAGCAGGAGTTCCATACCGTTTTGTCAGATGTACCACCCAGGATATTAAGAATGTGTTCAGTGGACCCTGCGGTCGTCCCTGAGCCTGCTCTATGTTTCACCCCCCGCACCATCTCGGCGTGCTATGCCAAGGGCCTTACATGGTCAATTAAACATCCCCACATCCTCCGTTTTCATCCCTATATTTCAAGCATTACTTATTACCCTCCCTACCTGTAGTCTCTCTCCCTCGTTTCTTCGTCATTACTCAGTAGCCCTCCTCGTTACAAACCAGCCTCACCTTATGTGAGCCAGACTCAAGCTCCCAGAGCAATCTAAACCACTATACTGTACTCGTTTTATGTCTTATGTCTGTATGTTTTAACATACAATTGTCCTGTCTTCTGGTAATGTTTTATAACACCAATTGTCCTGTGTTGTTTTGTAATAAAACAATAATTATATTATTAAACTATTGATGAATGTTGATAATAATAATAATAATAATAGTAATAATGCTAATAATACAAAAAATAATAATACAAGTTACATACATATTGGTAACACTTTACTTGGAGGTATATAAGAGTAAAAGTGACATGACACTGTCATAAACACACGTGAAGCCTAACCCTAACCCTAACCATAACTTGTCATGACAAAAACTGAATGACACTTACTAAAAGAAGTGTTATGTCATAAACATTTATGACTGTTTATAAGGTTTATGACACGTTCATGACAGTGTCATGTCACTCTTATGTAGATACCTTCAAGTAAAGTGTAACCTACATATTTTCACACAATTAAACTGTAATTTTTGAATGTTTGAACTGAACTGCCAATTGTTTGTTACCATTTATCCATTTCTTTAAACTCATTATTTCAATAGTTGATCCATTATCTTAATGGTTTATCCATTACTTGTAGCTTACCATTTGTCTTTGCTTCTCTTCTCACTTGCTAACTATTTCCTATTCACTCTTTGTCCAATCATCTAAAGCCTACAATTACAAATTACAGTATCGACTGTAAACATATATGCAGAATAAATCCAGGAGGACTGTGTCAGGTATCACCAAACAGACCTGAGTCACGTGACCTCCTCTGCACCATGGAGACCACAGAGAATCTAATTTCCCAAGTTGCTGCACATTTTTTCAACACAACTTCTGTGGCTGGCAATCTGGGTATCTTTGATACAGAGTTCAATTGTAATGCACAAATTTGGAACAACAGTAAAGTGGCCTTTCACCACTCTTCTTTACACTTATCTCAATGACTGTAATGCACTGTTCATCAGCGTTCATAAGAACCTGGTTTAACATCTACAGTACAACGGGTTGGAAACACTGCAGCCAGGATTAAAACTAAACTGCACATTATATATACACATTATGTGAGTCAAACTCGAGTGCTATCCAACAACAATAATGTAGACTGGAGAAAAAGATAGTGATGGGCGGATGAAGTCTTAGGAAGCTTTCTTTCTATTTGTGCCGAAAAAGATTCAAGACTGTGCAGCTCCATATTTCTCAATTATTTTCTCAACTTACTGTATCTCCCCCTTTCCCCTATGTGCCAATCACAGGGTTAGGGCAAGTTAAAAAGTTAAGCTGAAAACTGTCAAACAGAATGACGTTTTCTGAAGCAGCAGTGATGCCATCAGCCACGTGCTATTCCTCATTTGACACAATGTAATGAGTGAAACAAGCTTCGGTAGCATTTGCCCATCTGTAGAAAATGCTAAATGAAAAGAAAAAAAGGAATGGCATGCATAACGATGACTGTCAGTAATGAAAACTGTACATCAATTGTAGTTAATTAGCTAATGCAAACCGAGGCATTGTAATGTCCTGTAACAGAATGCATTCACTAACCGAAAGAAACATCACTGCATCAAAAGAGGGACATTGTTAAAATGAGAAGGTAACAAAAGGAGCTTCACTCTGCTTCTGTATCTATTTGCCAACATCTGCTTCCACTGTTAGCAAACACAGAGCAATGACTGCACTCAATTAATGTCAATGTAATTAAATTCTGCTGCTATAGTGGGCGAAAAAGGAATTTATTGCATCGAGGCAGAACATTATTAAAGGAATACGCCAACTTATTGGGACTTTAGCTTATTCACCGTAACCCCCAGAGTTAGATAAGTCCATACATACCCTTCTCATCTCCGTGTGTGTCGTAACTCTGTCTGACGTCCCCACCGCTAGCCTAGCTTAGCACAGATCCTGGAGGTAACCGGCTCCATCTAGCCTAGCTTAGCACAGATCCTGGAGGTAACCGGCTCCATCTAGCCTACTGCTCCCAACAAGTGACAAAATAAGTCCAACATGTTCCTATTTCCATGTTGTGATTTGTATAGTCACAGCGTGTACAAATAACAAGGTCACATGACACACAGCCATCTTCTAACCGTATACAAACTGGGAACTATATTCTCAGAAGACACACGTAGGGTACATTGTATGTACACTCAAACTAGCTGTGCATTGTGGGTATTTTATAGTGGACTATATAGTGAATGAAATTAACCGCGGAGAATTCAAACACCACTACAAAATGGCGAATACACCATATAGTGCACTATTCCCGTGACAGGGAACAGTTTTTTAACACAGCTAGTGTGTGTGGCTGATATCTCTAGCAGTCAGTTGGGCCTGCCCTGATTGGAGCTTCACCAGCTGCCTCGTATTCTGCATCAAGCCTGCCTACAAAGACTCTGCACGGCCACACTCCCACTACCAACAAAATAAAGATACAGCGGCAAAGAATATGCAAATTTTACACAAAAGGAAGACATTTATAATCAGATTCAGTAGAAAGTGGGGGAGGAAATAGGACTGGGGAAAAACCGGAGAGAACAGTGCTTGTTCAGTAGAATGAGACTGCGACACGCAAAGTTAAGTGCATCTTTGCACCTTATTGGTAAACATCCCACTGGCAACTGTGATGCATGCAATCAAAAGGAGACTGTGGAACATGTTCTTCTGGTATGCCCAAAATACTCAACTGAAAGACATTTGGACATATGGACATTAAAACAACCTTAGCAAATAACTCCGGAAAGATGGTGTTAAAGCTTACATTTACTTATCTGCAACAAACTGGACTAACAACAAGAATGCTCCGACTGGTTGCAAGTCGCCATTAAAAGAAGACTTACACTGCCAGAACGTTGGTCATACTCAGTCAGTTCACGTCTCTAGCCTCAATGTAGTTTTAGTGATTGTACTTTTTGAACTTTTGCTAACCATGTTTTTTTCGTCTCCCTGCAGTTCCGTCTGCTCCATCTTTTGTTCCTGTGAGACTTTGGGTTTTCCCTCTCAGTTTTTCCCCTTGGATCGGCTCACTACTGGACACCACCCTGGCACACATCACTCCTGGCTTCCCCCTTCCTGGATTCACAACTTCAGTTTACCACCTTTTGGGATTTTGTTCACTCCCTGCTCATAAATATCCAAGTTTGTAATAAATCTTTTCAACTATATTTCTTTCCTAGCCCCCCGTGTCAAGCGCTTGGGTTTCCTAGCTCTGCCGTAACACACACTGAAGAAACATCATCATTTTTGTCAGTTCAACTCATTGCTTTAAGATGGTCCAATAGCATTTTTTGCTTCCTGAAACTGATTCCGATACCTTGTTGTTAAACTCTTTGTGAAACATGAACAAAAAAACAATGAACGCCACAGAACTTTCTTTTATCATCCAGTATAACAGTGAGTCATAAAGGTAAAAGAACATAAATAAACTACTTTAAAGTAAAATATTTTCAGGGCTAAATTACTTGGTATCGGATCGGTGCATAAACTGCAGTAGTCACCCATGCCGATAACAGCATCATAGGTGGAATCAGAGGTTTTTCCTATACTGCTATCGGTATCGGAATATCTCTACTTCCTAATCTGAGGGTGTTCTCAGTGGCTTAGTTCTCTTGCTTATGAAAACAGAGAACGTGTGTCGACTGGTATATTAACATGAGCTGTCTGCTGTGTCTCAGTCAAGGAGTAAAATCTTTATCTCACTTTGGCTCGCAGTGTGGGATAGGGATTGGACCTGGGCTTTAGATTTGTGACAGCAGGACTGGACTCATCCGCTGAAGTCAATATCATCCACTGCTTGCAAACTCAACTCTGTTAAGCGTTCCGGCAACACCGATTAACGTGTAAATTAATCTAACTGGCAGTTTCATACATCAGTGTTTCCCCTTCTTTTAAAATAACACCAAATATCCATTCCAGTGTTTCCTCTGCTCACTCTCAGCAGCGCAGTGCCGAGAGTCCATAAACAAGGCAACTGTCTGTGGTGAGTTCACATGTCTGTAATAAAAGCAGGACAGTCACGGACTATCTGGTAAAGTCAGCTGAACAGGTGAAGATCACGTGTGCCGGTATCCTACCGGTTACAAACAGGCTCGGTAGTGATCGACATGCTAACATGCTGCAGATCTGGTGTTTTTAGCTGAGCTAGACAGAATATTCGGTTAAAATGGTGATGCTGTTCTGCCCTCATTGTTCTCCGTGAAGTTAGCTGGAGGTGAATGTAGCCCCATTGTGTTTTTTGTGGACTGGCTGCGTCAGACTCCATTTAAAAATAGCCTTTGCAATGCGGTAACTTAGGGGGCAATTGTGTCTTGTGTGCTCTGATTAATTTGGCATGCAGTTAATACACCAGTCATAATTTAGTGTTTAATAAAAACTCAACTCCTGACTGTTTTAGAAGAAGGAAATAACGAGAGTAACAGGTGAACTAGAAGTGAGTTGTTTTTTTCACTTCTTTATTGACATCCCCCCACCCCCCCATATCTGACTTGACCTCCTTAGTTAATGGAGGATAGAATGCCAAGCATATTAGTGAGTGTCCAGTATAGGAGAGCTGTATTTTGTCAAAATGTTTTTTCCTCTGAATAAAGAAATGATAGAAGAGAGAAGATGTGATTTGCAGCTATTTTCTATTTGCATTTAGGCTCTGTGATGTCACACTTCATCTCAGGGAGCATATTTGTTTTCCCTTCAAACACTGAGTCAGACTTCATTATGAGGATTAGAGATGCTGCGTGTTTAAGAATTTTTATTCCTACATTACCAGACTGTTGATCTTTGTGAGGTTTCACACCGATCGCAAAGCATTTCAGTTGAAAGGCAATTGGTTTGTTTACCAAACTGAATTAAATGCTTTCCTACAACATATCCCACCTGTATTTGCTGTGTTAAATCACCATAATTTAAAGGGCTCAATTCCTGTTTCCTGTTGCCCCTTTTTTACATTTAAAGCAATCCATTGGAAAATCACATGGAGGTTTTCATTGTAAAGCAGCTACAGGGAATACATTGTAAATGTCACAGTGAAACTGTGTTTCACTGTGTAAGCTTTTGGAACAGAGTGTCAAAATTAAAGATGGTCAGTCTAAAATATGCACAACAGTAAATATTTCTTGTGGTGTGCACCAAGGTTCACTCATGGGCCCCATTCTACTCTGCAGATAATAGAACCTCATGGCAGCATGTACAGACAAACAATGCATCTGTTTCTATTGCTATGCAGATGACACACAACTGTATACCTCCCTTCATCTGATGATCGGAGCCCTGTCTTCAATCTCATAAATTGCATTTCATAAATTAGTGATTCAGTGGCCTACATGTTATCCAGTTCAATAAGGACAAAACTGATTGTACAGTGGCCCAGACAGCTCAACACAATGCGATATAAAGCAAATAAATAAAACATCTTGACCAATTTGATAAAATGTAGGCAGCATTTAAATAAATTGCTGCAAATAGAGAAAACACAACCAAATACAGAAACACATTGCAAGTAGCATACATAACAATATAAATTGTTTCCATGGGACACTAAAAAGTGATGCACAGAGCTGGGACATGCTTGCTGTTGCCATGGTTTTTTGGCTTATGAAGTTATGGAAGTCAGCAATCCATCAGTGGCATTGGAACATGAGCTAAAATGTAGCTATGTTTTTTAACATGCCGAGATTCACATATTATTGCAGATATCTACGGTTAACCTAGCGTTGGCCTTTTGCTTATTATTAGCCAATTTAAATGATCTGATGAAATACACTAGCTTGACGTGGTCATACTCAGATTCTAGTCAGAATGTGAGTCTGAAACCGCTCCATTGGGCTGTGATTATGGGGCGTGTTCCAACCGAACCAGGGAAAAAAAATGCCTCTGCATTCATTGGATAGACCTCCAACCAATCAGAGCAACAGAACTCAACTCAACCGTCAACAGAACTCAACACTGTATATCGTCTCCATAGCAACCACTCTTTGCACAATGCATTTGTTCTAATTTCCGACTTTTAGACTTTTTTGAAGCTGGATATATCATTTGTTTCTTGTAAATATAAATGTGGATAACGTTAATGATAGTGACATGCTCGCTACAGTTGCATTTCTAGAGATGAATCGGCGAAAACACATTTTATTTCTCTGATTCACGGCTTTGTTCTAGCGCCGGCGGTCCCTCTCTTCAGTCTCTCTCTATGTCTCTCCACCATATAACGCTCTCTCTCTTCAGTCTCTCTCTATCTCTCTCCGCCATATAACGCTCTCTCTCTTCAGTCTCTCTCTATCTCGCTCCACCATATAACGCTACCGTGCTTTCGGGCAGTTGTTGAGGCTCCTCCGCTGAGGATTTTAAAATGAATGCGCTGTCGATATCTTCTGTAACAGACGCGATGGTGGAATCTACACATCTCAACAAATCCAACCCAAGCATTCTTTGGTGACGTGGTTGATTCTGTTACTGTTGATCATCTGTCCGACAATCTGATTGGTCCGAACAGATCCTGTTTGGGCAATAATTGCTTCTCAACGGAGCAACTCCAGACCGAACTTCCCGACCTCGAATTTTGTGGGCGGGGCTAAGTTCGGCTGGCATCCAGGCTAGAAATACACACAAATAATTGTGAAACAGGCTAACGTTACTATAGTTACTTTCAGAATTGTCACCAAGTAACGTTCAAAAATAAATATGAATTGCAAAATATAAATATTTCTGAATTCATTCTGACCCTTTCTGCAATGAAAAAACGGCAGCAATTCTTAATTGTTAAGTTATGAACAAACTAAGTAAAGTGATAGGTTTAATTTTTTAGTCATGTCAGCAAAACTACCGATAGTTTACCTTGTTGTCTCCTGTTACAGGTTATGAAAGTAAATATTAACGTTATAGTCAGCTAACATAACATAAGCCCGAAACTAATTGTATATCACCCACAGTATAATTGTTTTATTTACTGTTGATTTGGTCTTTTTGTAAAGTCTCTTTTTAAATAATTTCTACTTAGTTTTTAATGTTCCTACTTTGTCTTGTCTTTTTAATAATAATATTAATACATTTTATTCATGGGCGCCTTTTGCGACACTCACACAATAAAAAATAATAAAAGATAAGAAGATGACAGCAAAGAACAAGAGAAATTTTTTTTTTTTTTTTTGTTTTACAAGGCTCCTCCGTGACAGGTAGAGAGGCGGGGGGTGCTGTTGTTGGAGGGACCTGCTGGCGTGGGGGGGAGAAGGTGCTGTAGAGGGCCAGGGAGCCATGAGACGGTGAGGTGGGGATGGAGTGCGCCACAGAGTGTTCACAGATGTTACCCATGGTCTTTGTGCTGGGCAGGGTGCCATAATGACCCACAGCTGGAAGCACAACACCAGGAGAGGAAATAGAAAGTCACAGTGGAGTAAGAACAGTGGAGGTTCTAGAGCAGAGCTCTTCAACAGGGGGTCTGGGACCCCTAGGGAGGTCCTCAGAGTTACTGCAGGGGGGCCTCCAAATAATTGTTAATTCTTTTAATTTTTTTTTTAAAAATGTTAATGTGATCCTTTTGTTTACAGACTCTGAGATAACACAACATCTGCGTCTGTGGAAGTGACATTCAAGATGGAGAATAGAGAGATGCTATTTGGTGCAACATATGCACATGTGGAAATCAGTTTTCTGTTATAATTAAATTTCAATTGGTTAGTAAAAGTACACATTTGAGTACCAACTACAGAAATGTGAAACTACTTGCCCTGATAACATCAAGCATATTACAAACATAGTCATATTATTGTTAAGCCGCTGACTGGGATCAAATGAGAGAGACAGACGTAGTCTTAGATGGGCAAGAAAATCAACCTGTCCTGAAGAGAACTTGTAAGTTACCTACTCAACTGGGGGTAGATCTGACAGCAACTGCACTAACTGTAATTTCATAATTGTGTGTAAACGTTTAATTTTTTTTTTTTAAATGGTCCCATTGTTGTCTGTAGTTATACATACACTAAGTTAAAGTAAAACTCTATGACGTGATCCAGTTACTGTAAATTAAATTAGGTTATAGTAGTGTCTCTCTCCAGGACCAGAGTAAAAAAGATGAACTGTTGGACCCAATCTCAATGGTTGCTAACAGAATAGCAAGGACCCATTAGTGTTAATTGGCAAACGTGGCTTTCTGAGCCAACAACAGGCTAGTATGGACATTTTCCACTTGAAAAATCCTCAAAGGAATAATTCGCAAATCCAATAATTGTTCTTCTGCAGGTGCGCTGGAAAATATCACAGACTTGGAAAAACAGGAAGTCCTGCGCTCTGCTCTCACTACAGCATTACCGTTTATTAAACTCTGGACCAAGAAGTCAAGACTATTTCCAACCATGAACACAACAATGGTCTTAAATACATTCTGCTCCTCCCATATTGTTTTACCAGGTGTGGGACAATTGGATAGTGATGGGAGTATCTCTCATTGAACTCATGTGTCACTTTTCAAAATTTCACATCCATTCCAGTAATAAATATTCTAATTCAATTACAGTGCTATACTACTGAAATCAATATGGAATTGATATATGTAGTGTTGTAATTGAATTAAGATATTTTTAACTGAAGGTTGTGAAATTTCAACACATTCTCACTCCCAACTCGACAAATATGGATGCTTGGGCAGTGTCTCTCAGCGTCAGATACGGCGCAAAAATCCCCCTTTAGCGTCTGTATGGGACGCAGAGGGCAGAGCAGCAGCTCGACGGCGCTGTAAGATGACGCAGTATTAAAGGTGCTCTAAGCGATGTTGGGTGACGTCACTTCTTGTTGACGTTCGAAGTATTGTCAAACAAAACGGAGGCTAGCTCGCCCCTCCTCATCCCGTCCCCTCCCCCTCCCTTCCGCGCACTAACCCCCCAACCCCCACCCCACCCCCAAATCCTTCTTGTCGGTTATTGGCTGGACAACACAGGACTTTCATCCAGGAGACCGGGGTTCATGTCTCGCTCTTGTCCAGCTAAAGGAGACCTTTTGCGTCAATAACAACGCCATAGGCACATGCCCAAGCCTCCGTATTTTACGCGATGGGAGTGAGAATGTGTTGGAAATTTTGCACAAGTGACACGTGAGTTGAGTAAAAGACACTCCCATCGATAGGTGATTGTCCATTGTCCCACACCCCTGGGGTCACAGAACGTCATTTTACCCAGAAAACAAAAAGTTGCATGGTCGATGGGACGACAACTCAAGGGTTAAGACCATTGTTGTGTTAATATTTGGAAATGCGCTTGAAGAAGGTTCAGAGGGACCGAAACTGAAGTTTTCGTTAATAAATGGTGATGCTGTCGCAAGAGCAGTGTGCGGGATTTCCTGTTTTTCCAACACTTCAAAACTCCAAACTTCCCTTGTCATTGCTCCTACTATAGGACAGGACATATTATTGGATGTGTCGGTGGTGTCTGTACCTGTTGGCTGAGCCAGACTGTGCCTGGAGAAGGCCTGTCTCTGCTGCCACTCATACAGCTGCCACATGGTGTCGTCCCTCATCGACCGCCTCTTCTCCGCTGTGGTGATGGTGCTGGTGGAGGCGGGACGGAGGGCCCGGTCATACACAGAGCCCGCCACGCTGCAGATGCTGTCGGGCCTCATCATGCTGTTGCGGGGCAGCGTGCGGTAGCCCTCTGGGTAGCGGGGCACAATCTGAGCACGGTGGCTGGGCATGTTCCTGGGTAGGGTCTGGTAGGACGTAACACTGGGAGAGGAAACAGACAAACTGATGAGTGGTACTCGCTAATCACTACAGAGGCACTTTTCTTTGCCCATCACCATTACAGGGAGGTCAGAGATTAGTGTGTCCGGTTTGGATCGGTATCTGGATCCTGTGTTCACGCTTTGAGAAGAAACAAAAAAGCAATTTATGCAGTTTTAAATGGCTTTTAAATAATTTTTGGGTGAAAAATACAAATCACACAAAAAGTGGGCTTTGTGAACACAACATAAAGATCCCCTGTCCTCCAGCCCTCTAAAAACAATGGGGGGAGGGATGGTCAGAGGTTAGCCCTCTGCTTGATTTCGAGTTATGCTCAGTTTGGAGAGGCCATCCAAATAGATGGCTACAAGGGGAAGTGGTAAAATCACTCAACCAAACAAACAAAACAATAAAAAAAAAAAGATGTTGCAAGGTGTTATGGGTAGCCCTTGTTGTCATAGGCAGTGTTAAATAATCTGTTTGAATTGCAATCAGTCACTTCACAGAGCAGAGTTTTGTTAGGACACCAGAATTCACTGGTAATAAAAGAAGGGATGTTCGAGGGCAAAGGAAACAAAACATAAAGCAACCAATAATTAGACCTTCAGTGGTAAGAGTAATAGAATTCAGACCCCATTCCTGTAAGACAGGTCAGAATAAAGTACTGCTGCAAATTAGCAAAGGACAGAAGAAAGTTTTCTTCTTTTGTTACAGAGGAAGAATCAACTGAGCTTGGCAGAAACTAATACAAGTGCAAATAACTGAATAAATGGATGAAGTCAGTGACTCATGAGTCTTGCAGTGTCCAGACCCCGCTCTCTCTCTCTCTTGCAACAGGAGACAAGCTCAGTTGTGTTTTATGCTAAGAAAGAAGACATTAACTTCCTTTGCACCAATCAAGATAACAACCAAAAGGGTTGACATTAAAGTCACTCAGTTACATGTACTGTAGCACCAACTCATACATTTGGTGATTACTTATCAAAAATACTGGATAAGAACAAGGGCTGAAGGCATTCACACATTCAGCACATTCTCACTGCCATTGCGTCAAAAAGCGAAGCTTGGTCAGGTAGCAAAAATTTAGAAAAGCATCAATTTTAGAATAGTTTGTTCAGGACTCTTGGCGTCACTTTTTGACGCTCTGGGTCGGGACGTAAGTTTAACTGACATGCGGCAGAAGAACGGGACAGTTAGGTTTAGGAACAGATGGTTGGTGGGATTATATAATGTACGTTTCAGCAACACGAAGGACAAAAATGGGACACGAACCCTGGTCTCCTGGGTGAAAGTCCTGTGTTGTTTGACCCATCCCCCAACCCAACCTGCCTCCTTATGCGGATTTTAGGTCTTTCATACTACTCTCTACCGTTGTCTCTCTTAATACTACGTCTTCTTACAGCGCCGCGGTCGAGCCAAGGGGGTAAGCGAGAGACCACAAAGCATACATACTATGGAGCCATTTTGATGCTAACAAGCCATCACCTGCCGTTAGCATCCCATTGACTGCCATTCATTTTGGCGTCACTTTGACAGAGAATAACTTTACATCTGAAGTGTTTAAAGACTCTATTTGTCCGTTGTTAATTTATAAAGAAACACGACAATGTATAAAAGGCTCCATTACCTTGTATCTCACGTTATGGCTCCGTAGCACACGCTTTTATAAAAATAGGCTAACGATTGTGTCATAACCACGAGACTTACTGTCACACAGTAGAGGAATTACCGTATAGTACAGGAGAAGCTTGCAGGCAGTTTCGACTTCCATTAGCTGTTTAAGTTTAATGACTAATGTTAACTAGCATGTTAGTGATCAGTAATTAGCCTGTGCCTATGTTATCTCCTTACATATACCTACGCTCTCCGTCTCTGTAAGATTGGGAATGATTGAGATTTCTCTCGGCACAGCTACCAGAAGACTTCACACTTTCAGACAGGTTGCTCACGTCACATCTACGTCTTCAAGCTCAGTTGGAGGCTGCTCAGTAACGCTCAGCCAGCACCGGAAAAGTGCTTCTAATAACCTTCACTGGTCTCCGTGGAAATCTACGGCATCACATTGTCCATTTCATTGTCTATGGGTCAAGCTGCTGCTATTCCCGGTGCGTCCCATACAATGAGAACGGGTTGACACATTCCACGTAAACACCTGCACTTGCTGTTTCCAGCAGCCAGTGAATCAATGCCTTTAATCAGTGTGTACTGAATAGGAACCAGCTTAATTATCTGTACGTGTGTGTCTTGACATTTATGGTGTGCTTGACTGGGTTTAATTATCAAACTACTTTTGTTACCAGAACTCTGCTTCACTTTCACTTTGGCTTTGACCTGGGAACATGGAGTTATGAGGAGCTCGTTATCATTGCAGTCATTAGCAGCTAATCATAAAATGGGTGCCTCGAATCTCTAGGACAGTGGCTGGGATCGTATGAGTGCATAGGGACAGACATTATGGTGGTTGTCACTCTGGCTGCCTATCATCATTCGTCACCCGAATGGAGAGAGCATCACAGTCTTCGTTCTTCTCATTTAACGTTTGCAGGAAGACAAGTCGGTACACTGATTTGAGCCCACTTTGCTTCACTTTCTGCATTCAGCCGGGCATTGTGTTCATCTATGCGATGTCAGAAGGAGTTAACTTCAACTTTTCCAGCTGAATATAAAGAGTTATTTCAGTAAGTCAACCTACAACAGCAGGTCCTTGGTGTATTGATTCCTGGTAGTGGGAAATCATTTGTTATGCATCTTTTATGTCTTATATGATGAAAGTTGTTATTCTAGAAATCATGCTAAGATGTAGGTACTGTTTGTGGCCAAGACTAAGACTAGTGAGAAAGGATGACAGCTGGACATGTGTGTGTGTGATGGAGCCCCACATACTATTTCAAGTTCATCTGTTCACCTCTGACCTCTGCCTACAGTAAGATAGCTGAGATGGAGCCTAATGTGGCTGTGTTAGTAGTCTCGCATTGCCAGACCTTTTGAGGAGGGTCCACACAGCATTCTGGGATGGGAGAAGAACATGTTCTGGTTCATTGGCATTTCTTTAAACCAATCACAACCGTCTTGGCGGTGCTAAGTGCCGGACAGAGCCACGGTGCCTCTGCTAAATAGTCTCAGGAAGGAACTGGTTTTGGTGGAACATGTGGACGTTCAAAAGTAGTTTTAGTCGTGCAAGAGAAAACTCAGATTGGACAGATAGTCTAGCTAGCTGTCTGGATTTACCCTGCAGAGATCTGAGGAGCAGTTAACCATAGTCCTCACAAATCCACCGGAGGTTAGAACGCCAACACAAAGGAAGAGGAAGGTAACGCACTCTCTCACCCAGTATACTGAGTAGACTGTCCTTAGAAGAAGATCATGAGTCTCTCTCATCAGTCGTCTGATCATGCCTCAAATTCATCACAATTTTTCCCTTATTTCAATACTGTTAATTGTACTCTTAGTCTGTTATTCTTTCATCCATCTTTCACCCACTGTTTTGCACACCTTTACCCAGTTATCCTTGTCACGCCCAATTGCATATTTTCACAGATGCACATCTTCATTGCTATCATATTCTGTTTTCGCTCTTTTGCATCTTTCATCAGCCCTGATTGCTCAATTGTTTTTCTTTTCTTCCCACCTTTGTATCACACAATTTTAGTACACTCTACATCACTATCTAGACCACAATTCTGCACTAACTGTATATCGACTCTTTACCACATTTCAGCATTTTAGATAGTATGTCAATTTGTATTTACATTGACTCTTTCAACATTTATACAGTCTGTCTATTCATGCATATTGTGTTATTCCTGATCTACATTAGCACCTAGACCACTATTTGCACTAACTGTATATTGACTCTTCACTACATTCAGCATTTTCGCCAAGTAAGGTCTTTGGGAAAAACATTGCACTTCCACCGTTGGCGGCTGGCCCATGTTTGCATCAAAGCCTGGCGCTGTTCCTGGGGGCTTGCTGTTCTCGGCGCAGAATGGATAGGATGGTCGCTCTAGACTAGAGTGACGTCAGAGTCGCATGGATTTGGATCTGACTGTCCAGACTGAGGTCGCATTAATAAAATATTAGACCTGTAATGGAAAAGATCGGATGCCACGGGACTTGGGCTGTTTACACTGACATGAAAAAATCAGATCTGAAAAAAATAAAATTGGATTTGGGTCACTTTGGCCTGTCTGAACGTAGCCTTAGTAAGTTAGTGGTGCTCATGGGGTGTCGCTTTGGGATGGAATCATAACGGTATACCCACTACAATAAACAAGACTACACCACTGGGGCGGCTGTGGCTCAGGTGGTAAGAGCGGTTGCCTACCAATTGTAAGGTTGGAGGTTCGATCCCTTTTCTTGCAGTGCTGTGCCGAAGTGTCCCTGGGCAAGACAACAAACCCCAAATTGCTCCAGATGCTGCGCCATCGGAATGTGAATGTTTACCTGATGAGCAGGTGGCAACCTGTACGGCAGCCTCAGCCACAGTGTCTAAATGTGTGTGAACGGTGAATGGTTTCTGTACTATGTTAAAATGCTTTGAGTAGTCGTTAAGACTAGAAAAGCGCTATATAAATACAGTCCATTTACACTGGTTTTTACTACTGGGCTCACTCTAAATAATATGACTGTTAGTAGTAGAAGCAGGCCTCGATGTTAAAGCTATAGTGTGTAGTTTCTGTCTCCCCAATGAGGAATTCTAAATAATGACAACAACACTTATGGCTCGTTCACATGATACAAGTCTTCCGTGAAAGCACCCCCACCCCTCCTCCACGCAGTTTCTAGTAGCCAAGGAGGACACGGAGGATTACAAAAACATGATGGATGATGAAGCCACAATCTTCTGAACATAGCCATACTGAGAAATCCAGAGAGAGTTGTGTGGAGCTGATAGTCTTAATTAGCTTTGTAGCAACTCATTTTGCGATGGCTTGAATGTAACGGACGTTCATTAATATAATAAAGGTACGCATTAAAGTGTTAACAACAATAGCAATCGGTCCTACAACAAAGTGACTCTATTTCCTTCCTTTGCACCAAGTGCGGATAAAGATGACAAATGTGGCTAGGCAGCACTCAGCTTGCTCTGCTTTCATTACAGTCCATTTCCATGACTTATTCATGGCAGCAGAAGGAGAAGGGAGCATCAGCGCTCTGTAAGTCTGTTCCGCTGCGTTCCTCGCTACAGCCGGCTAAACGCTATGCTAAATGCCAGCACTCCCAAATGAGATACACATCTCCGGTGACACGGAGAGCTTTGAGCTCCCTCTGGTCCGCGAGCACAGAGCAAGGACAGAGGAAGATACACGGGGAACGAGGGGGGAAGACGGAATGGCAGAGTTTAAAAAAAAAAAAAAAAAAAAAAAAAGGTTTTAAATCTTGTGGAGGAGCAGACCTGTCGGGATGAGAGGTCGCCCCTTAGATTGCAGTAAAGATAGAAAGTATAATGCGCATGAAGGGTTGAAATATGTTGAATAAAGTTGAATAAAACACTTCTAAAGACAATATATCCATGAAACATTTCTAAAAACTGATTGTTTTCTAAGAAGAATGCACATCACGTGTCAGTCTGACATTTATTTACTTTATAGAAGAAGAACATAACATGGATTTTCTGCTTTGGCTCCGTTTTGCTGGAAACAGATACGATGTAGTCTAGGGGTGGTACGGTTCACAAAACCCACGGTTCGGTTCGTATCACAGTTTTAGGGTCACGGTTTTCGGTTCAGTACGGTTCTTTTTTTTTCTTTAACACTCCAGAATATACTTCAGCATATGATATATAGCTAAAATTAGCATATTGAATGCATGTTGCACAAAACGTGCACACAGTGGCAGTTCTTGTTATATTTCATCATAGGTAACGTGAAATCCAAAATGTTCCCACACACCAGACTATAAACGACGCTGGCGCATCCTCCAGCTCTGGGCAGCCTCTCTCCCACTGGACATTTCTGCAGGTCACGTGACGTGACCTGCAGCGGCAGCACTCCACTTGAGGAGCGGTCGGCTCGGTGTCTCTCAAAATCTGACGAAAATCTTTTAAACTGACCTTTGTCGATCTGAAATGAAGACAGATTCAGCAACTGCATGGCCTATTTCTCGCTTAAAATGTTTTCAGAAACCCGTTTCGGTGAACTATTTTAGTACAATATGAGATCGTATTCTGAACGAGCCGCCATGACAGTCCGTTTTGAAATTAGGGACCAGCCAGACCCATGTGACGCAATCGTCCAATCAGCTGCCATGGGTTGCGTTTGTCACGCCCATCCCGCTCGTCATTCCCAGTGACTGTTTTAACATAGGTGTATAAAGAGGACACTACGGCAGTAAGAGGTTAGTGCACATTAACAGTGTACTGACGAACCGTGCGGTACACACATAATCCGGACCGAGACTAGCAAACCGAGCGGTTCGGGTGTTTTTTCATGAACCGTACCACCCCTAATGTAGTCGCCGTCGGTGGTACCGTAGAAACAGGAAACATTTAGGTCAATAAAAAAAACCTGTATATTACTGTTCTGTGGAGTTGTTATGTTAGAAAAGTTATTTATTTTTATGCCTAATTAATTCGATCAATTAAAATGTTTACCTTAAACCAGAGCCAGTGACTTTAATGGAAGAACGTTTGCGGTGTAGCAGCCAAATAGAGTAGTGCCTCTTTAAGAGGAGTGTGCTGTGAGTACCAGGCTACAGGTGACCGGTGATTACTCCGTGAAAAGGAAGCAACGAGATTCATGCAGTCTGTGATGACTGTCAACCCGGTGTGTCAGCCACTTGGTAAGCTCTCTTAATTATAAGTGTTTCTTGTCTGTGTTTATGATGTGCGCCTCATCTGTTGCCATGCTATGTTGTTGCGCCTGTGTTTACGTTTGTTGCACGTTAAAGACAACGCTATGCTCGCGGTAGGCTAAGCAGGTTGATTAACTGATGTAGATGACGCTACACCCAGAGTTCTAAGTTAACGAGGTGGTGGGGTTGTGAGATGAAGCCGTCGCTTAGACTTGTGATATTGCTGCTGCACCATACGCGTGCCTGTTCGTGTTTACTTTCTTTAGCTGTATGAATGTCAGTATGAAGCGCGGACCGGCGTTTAAACGTAAGTGACGGTTACTTCCTGGTTTACCGCGGGGCATTTTGGGAGCTGTAGTTTCCAGCTGTTATGCATCTTGCATAGGCTTTGTATAGGCTTTGGTAGGTTTGTTTGACATTGTTTGAAGTGTGTACATAACAATTATGAAATTATTGTTATTGTTGGATGATGATGATGATGATGATGATGATAATAATAATATATGTTTTAATAATTAATATATATATATATAATATACTTGAATTTGATTAATTTGTATTTAATGTTATTCCGTTAATGCTGCTTATTGTCATTGGGGCTAAGAACTGGGGAGCTGTCTGTAGTATGCATATGGGATTTTCATGTTATTATGTTTTCATTTTTGGTTTTTGTTTTTTTTGTGAAAACAAGAAATTAAACCAACAAATGTGGAATACCGAGTAGTATCCTTTTGTGCACTGGGTTGCCCTTTCCGTGGGGAGAACACGGAACAGTAATAAACCAACGGTTCGAGCCATCAAGCTAAGCCTGCTAACGCCCTGTCAGCATTGACCAGTGAAGGTGCACCACGGGAAGAGGAAGAGGCCGAATAGACCCCTGTGTGTAACAGCGCCTTGGTCGGAGCGGGAGAAGGAATATGGATTCGGTAGACTTAGCGGCCCTAAAAGGAAAGCGCTCAACAGCACAAAGCTCTTTCAGTAAGAGAGCCAAAAAACTGTCCCTCACTGTAGACCTCCTAGAAAAAAGGGTACTCATCGACGAGATCAGAGCACTCGGTGTGGACTTTGGAAAAGTGAACGACACTGGACTTGAATATGTTGATGCTCTAGTAGATGAGGAAAGTGGGGAGGACGAAGAAGCAGCAAAAGAAACCGCTCGTGTAGAGGAGAAGATGGCGACGTGCCTTGCCACCTATACAGAAACGCTCCAGCTCGCTAAGGAGACGTTATGGTCCAAATTCGCCTATGTTGACCTGAAGTTGTACGCTGATGGTGCAGAGGAGAAATGTACTGAAGTGGAGAGCACGGATGTGAAGGAGTTGCCGGAGGAAGACTTCCAAGTCCTGAGAGAGGGCTTGGGGGAGAGAATCAACATGCTTGAGCAAAAGTTGCTTGAATGGGAAGCTCTTGTCTCCGAGCCAAAACAACAGTGTACAAGCAGCAGCTATATAAACTGGTCAACAGACTGCATGACTGGGTGCGAAGCTGGCAAAAATTGCGGACAGAACAGGTCGACGGGGGAGGGAAGGTTGAAGAAGCAGGCACTGACGAAAGGCATAGCGAGTCCGGTGTGGGGCCCACTAGAGCTGGCATGCAAAACCAAGTCCCCAGTGTAACACCTGTACCAAGTACCGGAGAACCTGCGCATCCATATGCACCAACACAACAAATCCCCAGCCTGCATCCCGGGGCGTACGGCTTCAGACCACAGATCAGTCTTGAAAGAACACGCCTGCCCACATTCATGGGAGACATGACTGATTACTATCGATGGAAGGCTGAGTGGGAAGAGTTGGAACAGCTGGGAAACCCACAGAGGACGGCTGGTGTTACAAGGTTCCATCTCCTGGCAAGTCTCAGCGACAGGGTGAAGAAAGACTTGGTCCTGTCCAGCTGTGCATCGGCGGATGAATGTACGCAGGGCCTTGATAACCGCTTCGGGAACAAGGCGAAAATCGTCCCTGAAGATATCCGACGAGGTCCAGGGCCTACCCCGTAAAGGGAGACAACCCCAGGAAAGCTATTGAGCTGATCCAAGCAGTGGAGCGGGCCCTTAGTAACCTTGTGATTCTGGGAGAAGAGGAGGTTATAAGGAACCGTTGTAGTACCAGTCCCTTGAAAGCAAGCTACCAAGCTCTCTGAAGGAGAAATGGATTGCGCACAAGACTGAGCCCGGGAATGGGTTTGCTCCACATGACCACTTCGACTGCTTGCTGCGCTTCCTAAAGAAGCAAGAGGCAATCCTAGAAGAGCTGGATCAGCTGGAGGTAAGCCCTAGAGAGGGAGGCTCCTTCTCAGTGAAAGGCCCGGCAGACAAGCCAGAAAAAGGAGTTAAGAAAGCCGTTCTCCAAAGCTACCTCAGGCCGAAGAGGGTCTCAGCCGAGGCCACGCTTGGGTTCGGTGCACTGCCTGTGCTGATGAGACACGCTGGCAGGCTGTTTGCCCGCAAAGCCTTCAGGGAGATGGATCTCCAGAGGAGAAAGGCCCATCTAAAGACCCATGGGATGTGCAATCGGTGCCTGTGCTTCCATCTAAAGGATGGCCGCGCAAACCCGAGTTCCTCTGCAGTAAAGTGGACTGCCGCAGAGAAGAGCCTCACCACTACCTGCTTTGCTCCAGGTTCATCGCTAAGAGAAAGACGCTGGCAGCGAGGTGCAAGGTTCCAAAAGAGTGGAGAAAAGGGCCTCGGGCTGACCAGCAAGCAAGAAGAGCTCTTGGCTAAGGTCACCCGGAACTAAGAGAAGAATTCAGGAAGGCATTTTCCAACAAAGCCTCAACCACGATCTGCACTGCTGGAGGTGGACTGAAAGAGTATCCAGCTATAATGATGTTACTGGAAGTGACAACTAACTCAGGCCAGTTGATAGGTACTCTGATTGACCTTGCCTCTGACACCAACTATATAACTAACAACGCTGCCCAGCGCCTTGGACTGATTGGGGAGCGCATCAAGTTAATTGTCCGCGGAATAGGAGGGATGAGAACAGCAGTCTCAACCAAGAGATACTCCTTGAGACTAAGAGTGAAGACCACCAAGGGGACAGTAATGGAACACAAACTGCTCTGCTACGGCCTGGAGAGTATTGCGGAGATAAGTCAGCCTGTCACTCCGCAACAACTGCAGAAGATATTTCCTAACGTCGCTGCATACGAGCTGGTCCGCCCTGAGAACATCGATCTTCTGATCAGCCACAGGGAAGGTCGTTTAGTTCCACAGCCGATCAAGTTGGAGGGAGACCTAGTCCTCTGGGACGGCCCGTTAGGCAAAACTGTTGGCGGTACTCACCCTGATCTCTTCGAGGTGGTTGACCTAACGCTGCACCAGTCTGACACTCACTTTGCGAGGTCTATGAGAACATCCTCAAGTGTGTATAAGGAGGTCCTTGTGCACACCAAAGACCTGAGTGAGGACCCACCAAGGATGGAAGAAGTGACCCTCAGCAGCACCACTACCACAAATAAAGAGGTGTTTGAGTGGTTCGCGGGATAGTATTGGAGCAGCGTGTGACCGAAAATGCGGGAGCTGTAAGTGCAGTAAGTGACCTCCGGAGGCAAAGAGATGACTCTTGGAGAAGAAAGGGACTTGGGAAAAAATAAAAGACTGTCTCTTTGCGCTTGTGTGCGGACAAACACGAACGCGCCCACACTGGGATGCGGCCTACCCATGGAAAGTAGCCCACGTTTCTTGCCAGATAACCGCCAGAGCAGTGGAAGCAACCTTCCAAAACACAGACGTCAGGCTCGGTTGGCGCAAGAGAGCCTCTGTGGAAAGCGGCTTATGGAGAGCAGATCCGTGAGATGGTATCGAGAGGTGCAGCCATCGAGCTCATGGAAGAAGAGATCAAGGGTTGGGACGGCCCAATCTGGTACATCAGCCATCTGGTTGCCCCGAATCCTCATTCTAGCTCAACGCCAGTGAGGATAGTGTGGAACAGCAGCCAGGAGTTTAAAGGGTTAAGCCTGAACAACCTCCTGCACAAAGGCCCTGATGTCCTTAACCCAATCCGAGGTGTTCTGCTGAGATTCAGGAGCAGATTGTATGCTGCTCTTGGGGACGTTAAAAAAATGTACAATTCAGTGTGGCTGAAAGACGAAGAGGTCCACCTCCATCGCTTCCTTTGGAGGGATAAACCTGAAGATGAAATCGGTGTGTTTGCCGTCGTCAGGGTCAACATCGGCGACAAGCCTGCCGGATGTATTGCTCAGGTTGCCATGAGAGAGACGGCAAACCTGCCCCAGTTCGCATCCATGGCTGAAGAGCGCCGGATCCTGACAGAGGACTGCTATGTGGACGACATCTTAACATCGCATGACGATCTCCAAACTCTGTTCAGGTTGACCGAAGGAGTGGAAGAGATCCTAAAAGCAGGTGGCTTCTCCCTCAAGCCCTGGGTTCTGACAGGCCAGAGTGGGAGGATTGGAAAACCCGCTGACCTAAGCAACGTCAGATCAACAGACCCCAAGACCCTGATACTCCCTAACCAGATGCGGGATGAGGAGAATAAAGCCTTGGGGTTGGGATATGAACCGCGATCCGACAAACTTCGTGTGCTGACGTCAGTGAACTTCTCGAGAGAGCGAGGAAAGATGAGGACTGGTCTGGATCTGAGAGAAAATGAGATCAGAGGCAGCACCCCCGATCCTCTCACCCGACGCATGCTGCTGAGTCAGATTGCAGGGTTTTATGACCCCATCGGCCTGGCCTCACCTGCCAAGCAACGAGGAGCAATGCTAATAAGAGAGTCCTTTCAGGAAGCAGGAAGGGACCACTCCTCCAAGGACACCTGGGACGATCCTCTTTCACCACGTATTCGAGAGGCTGCAATAAAGCTCTTTGAGCAATATGTGAGGCTTGGCCAACTCAGCTTCGACAGGTGTCTCACCCCCTTGGAGCCATAGGGTCCCTACGGGGATCACGTTTTCCGATGGTAGTGAAGCTTCCCTCGGAGCCGTTCTTTACTTACGGTGGGAAACAGAAGATGGAGTCGTAGTGAAGTTGGTTGAATCAAAGGCCAAGCTCACCCCTCTAGACCAGAAAGGTGACGTCATTAAAGCAGGTACGTGCGGGGCTGTTTTTGCATCCCGCCTGATGACTTACTTTGAGAAACACTGCACCATCAAGGTTGATCCGTGGACCCGTCCATTTTGTCGATAGTCAGACAATCTTGGGAGCCATCCAGAAAGATAGCTATGGCTATCAGACATTTTTTGCCAACCGAATTGGAGAAATCCAAAAGGCTGGATCAGTGGAGAGCTGGAGGTGGGTTGAAGGAAGAAAGAACGTCGCTGACCTCATCACAAGGGGGGCAACCCCTGAGGAGCTTGCAGAAGGATCAGTCTGGCAGGAAGGCCCAGATTTTCTGAAATTGCCTGAATCAGATTGGCCTGTGAAAACTGCCAGAGAGATCAACCCCTCTGTTGCTGAAGAGATCGGAGGACTTCGGAGGAAGGCGTTCTCAGCACTGGTCTCAGGAGGAGCTCAGCCCAGAAAATGGTCTGGCCCAACCAGTGTTGCGCTTGTGCGCCTCGTGGACCCCCGACGGTTCAGTTCACTGGCACGGTTATGTGGGACTATTGCCTGGATGAGACGAGCAGTAGAAATCTGGCTGGGCAACAGCCAGGCCCCAGTTCGGTCAAAGTGGGAGGCAAGACCATACTTGTCTGTGGAAGAAAGAGAAACAGCCTTCCAAGATCTAGCTCTCGCAGCTCAGGATGGTGTTGAGTTCCGTGACACAACCCTGGATCGCCTGGTTGTTCAGAAAGAAGAAAAGACAGGACTCTTGCTCTGTGGAGGGAGAATCCAACGCTGGGATGAGGATAGAGTGACTGTACCGCTAATCCCATGCCAGTCGTGGCTCGCAACCCTAGTGGCCAGAGAGGCTCATGAAGAAAATCATGAAGGTGTTGCCTCTACCCTTCTACGGACAAGAAGGAAAGCCTGGATCATGCAGGGACGTAGAACAGTCAAGAAGGTGCTGAATAACTGTGTCACCTGCAGAAAGCGAAGAGCCAAAATGTGCCAGCAAGTAATGAGTGATCTCCCTCAAGAGCGTACTGAAAGAGCAGGCCCATTTGAGTATACAACTCTGGACCTTTTTGGTCCCTTAGAGGTGAAAGACGCTGTTAAAAGAAGGACAAGCAAGAAGGTCTGGGGCATTGTTTTCTGTTGTATGGCCTCGAGAGCCGTTCATGCGGACCTCACAGATGACCAGTCAGCAGAAAGCTTCCTCCAAGCATACTCCCGCTTTGTTGCTCTGAGGGGGCATCCAAGGAAACTATGGTCCGACAGAGGCACCAACTTTGTTGGCGCCAGGTCGGCTCTGTGTGAGCTGCATAGACATCTGGCTCGCTTGCAGGCTGCGTCCCTGGAAGATGTAGCCGCTAAGAACGGGACTGAGTGGAAGTGGGATTTCCACCCTGCAGATGCACCCCATAGGAACGGAGCTGCGGAGGCTGCTGTGAAGCTTCTGAAGAGGGCACTCATGAGCCTTGGAGGAGCTACAGGGTCTCTCACATGGGGGGAGCTCCAAACCCTGCTCTATCAGGCAGCCAACTTGACAAACGAACGCCCAATCGATGCCAGAGCTCAAGAGCAGGAAGATTCGGTCGAGTACCTAACACCCAACTCCCTCATACTGGGTCGAGCATCGCTTGGAGGAGACACCAGCGGGCTTGACCTAGAGACTCATCCCTGGCGTCGTGTAAGGGCTATTCAAATCGGAGTGGACCGGTTCTGGGCTAAGTGGAGGGAACTAGCTGGCCCAAATCTGTTCGTTCGACACAAGTGGCACCGGACGGAGAGGAATGTCAAAGTCGGCGACCTCGTCTGGATAGCTGACCCAAATGCTTTGAGAGGTCAGTTTCGTCTGGGCCGGATTCTGACTGTTTATCCTGACAGAAAAGGGATTGTCAGGGATGCTGACATCGCAACATGTGCTGGTCTTCCTGTTTCCCTGGCGGGTGGCCGGAAGAAGAGGTGTTCGTCGCTGCCCATGACAGTTATCAGAAGAGATGTGAGAAGACTGGTGGTTCTTCTCCCGGTGGAGGATGAAGCTCATTCATTCCAGCCGCCCTAGCCGCAGGTTTAAACCCTTTCATTCACCCCACCCAAACCCCTGTCACCGCCCTTACCACTGTTGGCTGGTTGGTGTAAGCCTAGCGCTGCCACTATGCCCATCACATTGCACATACATGAAGTAAGAGCATTCACATCCCATACCTCGCATACCTGGGCAGTACACAACACACCTGCCAAAAGGATGTGATTGACTTGGACATTGGACTAAGCTGCTCCTTCATCAGACGTGCTTCTGCACATAGATATTGGGAAAAAAAAATAATTTTTGTGTGGGAAAGGTAAAATGACACTAAGAGGGGTCCTTCGAGTGTTTTTAGTAAGTTCCCTGGATCTTAAGATCAGGAACTTAAGTGGGAGGTGTTCTGTGGAGTTGTTATGTTAGAAAAGTTATTTATTTTTATGCCTAATTAATTCGATCAATTAAAATGTTTACCTTAAACCAGAGCCAGTGACTTTAATGGAAGAACGTTTGCGGTGTAGCGCCCAAACAGAGTAGTGCCTCTTTAAGAGGAGTGTGCTGTGAGTACCAGGCTACAGGTGACCGGTGATTCCCCCGTGAAAAGGAAGCACGAGATTCATGCAGTCTGTGATGACTGTCAACCCGGTGTGCAGCCACTTGGTAAGCTCTCTCTTAATTATAAGTGTTTCTTGTCTGTGTTTATGATGTGCGCTTCATCTGTTGCCATGCTATGTTGTTGCGCTGTGTTTACGTTTGTTGCACGTTAAAGACAACGCTATGCTTCGGTAGGCTAAGCAGGTTGATTAACTGATGTAGATGACGCTACACTCCAGAGTTCTAAGTTAACGAGGTGGTGGGGTTGTGAGATGAAGCTGCCGTTTAGACTTGTGATATTGCTGCTGCACCATACGTGCCTGTTCGTGTTTACTTTCTTTAGCTGTATGAATGTCAGTATGAAGCGCGGACCGGCGTTTAACGTAAGTGACGGTTACTTCCTGGTTTACCGCGGGGCATTTTGGGAGCTGTAGTTTCCAGCTGTTATGCATCTTGCATAGGCTTTGTATAGGCTTTGGTAGGTTTGTTTGACATTGTTTGAAGTGTGTACATAACAATTATGAAATTATTGTTATTGTTGGATGATGATGATGATGATGATGATGATGATGATGATGATAATAATAATATATGTTTTAATAATTAATATATATATATATAATATACTTGAATTTGATTAATTTGTATTTAATGTTATTCCGTTAATGCTGCTTATTGTCATTGGGGCTAAGAACTGGGGAGCTGTCTGTAGTATGCATATGGGAGTTGATAATTGCATTTCTTATTATTACAGGTTTATTACCTGGTTTCCCTTTGTGAAAACAAGAAATTAAACAAACAAATGTGGAATACCGAGTAGTATCCTTTTGTGCACTGGGTTGCCCTTTCCGTGGGGAGAACACGGAACAATTACTACAGCTTTCACTGCTGTTGATGCACAGGGCAGCCACGTTGGATTTTTAGCTAGGAGTACTGTGGCATTATTATGGATCCCACACAACTTCTAGGCAAGTCCCGCCCTACCAAGCAGCCTGATTGGTTGGGGTTAGGCATTGACCTCGAGTGGTTAAGGTTAGGATAGCGGATTGGTCAGGGGACAGGACCTGAACAAATCGGGTTCCGTTACCTTGCGTGTGAATGCTACTGAAGGGCGGGTCCCTCCTAGAAGTTGCGTGGGTTCCATAATAACGTGGTACTGAGAGGTTGTCCGAGTTCCGAGATCGGAAATCCGAGGTCAGGGGGCGTGTTTCTGACTTTGAACTCGGAAAATCCAACTTCAGAGTACAAATGGAACGCACTTACGTGACACGTTGTAGAGACACGCAGGAAAAACTCAATTTACACAGAGACAGCTCATGTAGTAGGAGACATAGGCGGCGCTAGGCTATTTTTAGGGGTGCTGAAGCACCCCTAAAAATCATCTCAGCACCCCTGTTAATAAAGTCCTTATTGTGATAATGTGAAATCGTGTAGTGCTCTAACTAGTGGCGGTTTTTGGCACGGGCGAACCGGGCAGCCACTTAACTTAAAAAATAAATAATCCTCTGTGCCGCAAAGCGTTTTTCTGTTTTCTATCACTTCACTGTGTGGGAATTGGCAGATCAGCGCCCCAGCAGCTGCAGGCGCCCTGCTAGCTGAGAGAGTGTCAACACCCCCACTTTCACAATGAAATGGACTAGTCCGTCCCACAGTACGCCGCGAGCGAAAGATAAAACACACGGTGACAGGAGAACTGGGAAGTACACAGAGACGGAGCAAGACGAGGCCCAAACCTTTCTTTTATGTCAATGGTCTAAACGCCAAAATGAAAAAAAGTTACCCAAGCGGCTCAAATAAAAGAAAAAAGCGAAAAGACATGTTTTCGGGAGTAGCAGGACCTTCATCAGCCCCCCGTGCTCGTGGCCGGTGGTAGCAGCTGCTGGTATGGGCTACAGTGACCTGCACAGTGAGGAGGAGACTTTAGGAGGAGAGGGACAGAGATGAGGGAGTGAGGCTAACCCGCCCGCGGTAGGCTAAGCACAACTCCCCTTAAAACACGTAACCCCCTTGATAAAACTGAGTGGTGGACAAACTGTTGATGATAACACTACAACAATAAAAAAAGTAGGCATGCTTTACTGTATGATTGCATTAGTAGCCTATTAAAACGTTGCACATCATGCACATCATGCAAACGTTCTTAACGAGAATTGTAGCTTTTCTATCTGCATTGGCAGACAAAAAATCATAATAGACCTCTTCAAATTATAGCATAGGGCCTCGCAAATGATAATCATAAAGCAAGCTACATATACGTACAGGCCAAAATTTGGGCACACCTTCTCATTCATCGCGTTTCCTTTTTATTTTCATGACTATTTACATTGTAGATTCTCACTGAAGGCATCGAAACTATGAGTGAACACATATGGAATTATGTACTTAACAAAAAAGTGTGAAATAACTGAAAACATGTCTTAGATTCCTCAAAGTAGCCACCCTTTGCTTTTCTATTAATAAGGGAAAAACTTCCACTAATGAACCCTGACAAAGCACATCTGTGAAGGTAAAACCATTTCAGGTGACTACCTCATGAAGCTCATTGAGAGAACACCAAGGGTTTGCAGCGCTATCAAAAAAAGCAAAGGGTGGCTACTTTGAAGAATCTAAAATATAAGACATGTTTTCAGTTATTTCACACTTTTTTGTTAAGTACATAATTCCATATGTGTTCATTCATAGTTTTGATGAATCTACAATGTAAATAGTCATGAAAATAAAGAAACACATTGAATGAGAAGGTGTCCAAACTTTTGGCCTGTACTGTATATATAGCTTGTTTTATGATTAATTAGGAGTATACAGTTTTAGTGTATTAATAAATGGCACTTTGTTGAAGTATTTAATGTGTCAACTTTCACTGATTCTTGCTTACTCATTACATGGCATTAGTAGTTTTAGGAGTAGGTATACATATTCAGGGGAGGGCAAGGACGGGTACAGCTTTATCAATACTAGTTAAACAGTTGTACAGTTTTATTCCCTATTTTGAATATGGGGGGGCACTCGGAGGGGGTCTCGCCCGTCATTCAACACAGCCAAAGCTATGAATTCTAGCATATTTTTCAGTCCCCTTTCCCCCCCCAGTCCAACGCCCCTGGGTATGTGTGCTGCAATAATCATGCTTTGTAGTTTCCATCTTTTTTCACAGCAGATGCCTTGAATCTGTTGATAGTTTGTCATAATTGCATGTCTCAATCTGTCTATTTCTTTCCCCAAAACTCACAAGAAGTCATGATTTAAGGGTTTAAAAAACAAAAAAATCTTACGGAAGCATGCCCCCAAACCCCCCTAGCTTAACTGCCATCAACTTTTCATTAGGGGCTGAGCACCCCCAAAGGTCAGATCCTAGAATCGCCCCTGGTAGGAGATAAAACAAATGAAAAGATTTGTACCATAATTTGTGTAAAGTAGTAATTTATTTGGTTACACTTTACTAAGGTATCTGCATAAGAGTGAATCTGTCATGAATGTGTCATAAACACTACAAACAAGTCATAAACGTTTATGACATAACGCTTCTTTTAGCTTACTAAATTCAGTCATCGGTTTTTGTCATGAAGTTATGGTTAGAGTTAGAATTCATGTGTCATCACTGCGTCATGTGTTCATGACAGTGTCGTGTCACTCTTATGTAGATACCTTCAAGTAAAGTGTTTCCATTTATTTTTGTTAAAATAGATTTTATAAAATTGGTATGGTATGGTTTAGGAACCAGTATCAAAGTCACCGTATTGGTATCATACATTTTTGAACAATGCCGAGCCCTACACATGCACATGTTGGCCCACACTGTGTCGGTCTCACCTCCTGGTGTCATCGTCCAGTCCTCTTGTCCTGTGTGTGCGGACCCAGTGTTCCAGCTGCTGCATGGAATTGGTCCGGGACAGGCCCTTCTCCGGCTCCTGGACCGGAGCAGGGGACTTTCCTGGACCCATGGCCAGGCTGCTGTCCACCTCTGCCGGGCTGCAGTCCCCAGTCTGCTCCGCGGGCGCCGCAGCGGACCCCGAGCCGTTGACCTGCGCAGGATGCTGGACATTGAGATTGGCCTGGCCCTGGCGAGATGCAGACACCGCGGCTGCGATAGCGGCGGCCTGAGCCGGCTGCAGCTTGATGCTGCTGATTTTAGTCAGAGACCTCTCTGCACTCGGGTCTCTCTGGAAGCCATATCTATCCCCGCCACGGATCGTAGCATACTTCCCTGCGTCTCTGAGAGTAGCGTATTTCTCCCCTTCCCGGAGCGTGCTGTATTTCCTCACTTCCTTCAGAGTGCCGTATTTGTCCACAACCTGTATGGTACCATATTTATTCTCCATCTCCCTCATGACACCGTACCTCTCCGTCTCCTTTAATGACAGCTGTCTCTTCACCTGCTTCTGGGGAACGTATTTCGGTCCATCTTTCTGGAGTGTGTGCCTGTCTCCTATTTTTTGCAGTGCGTATTTCTCTCCATCCCTCGCGAGCAGGTACTTCTCTCCATCTTTAGACGGAGCGTATTTCTCCTCCGTCGGCGTCACAATGCACGTTTCGTCCTTGTTCTGGACAGCATGCTTCTCCAGATCCCTGTGGAGTGCGCACACCTCTCCGTCTTTCTGCAGCGAAGACTTGTCCCCGTCTTTTCGCAGCATGTACCTCTCTCCGTCCTTCTGAAGCATGTAGCTCACGCCGTCTTTCTTCAGCGAGTACTTCTCCCCGTCTCTCTGTAAGGTGTAGTACTCCCGCTGGCAGTTGTGTTTCTCCAGGTCTTTCTGCCGTTTGTCGTCGACTCGAGACAGGGAGTGTTGTCGCACGGGCTCGCGGTTGCGTTCGTTGTTCTGGATCTCGGGCCGGGTTAGGACTCTGTGGTTCAGGAAGTTGTTCAACTCCTGAGGGGTCCGCTGATCCACTTTCAACTTGTCCAGTCTGGCAAGAAAGAAAGAGAAGAATGTGACAAAGAGTCAACTTTTCTCAGAGATGTCAAAGATAACTCAAGTGTCAGAAGTGCTGCGTTTGTCTGACAGCCCCTCTAACGCTGTCACCCTCCTGCTCTGATCTCTGCCAGAAACCTGTGACAGTGCAAGACTGGACCGAGTCAGTTCCCACTGGGTATTGGGTTAACCACAGAGAAGCATTCCTGTCGTATTTAACTATTGTATTTAATAGGGAGGACAGACCAATGGGGAGTTCAAAATACTGGTCTGTGTGTCTTATTTTTTTATGGAAATTATTGTTTTTGGTTTGAGCCCTTTTTTTCTGTCACTCTGACAGATCATTGAGTTTTAAATTTAGTTGTCAAACAAGGAAGGAATGTCAAGCACCTTTATTTATTTGCATTTCTTTTTTTCTTCTTTCTATTTTTTTATTTTCTTAATAATTGGTGGTGAGACCAGGTATGTATGATTTTTTTTGTGGGGAAAAAAAAAGATTTACTGTATGGCAATTTCCTGAGCAATGCCGTCATATTCACACCCAAGACTTTAAACCTGTGAATATATTCCTCAGTGTGATACAGTATTCAGACATTTTGTGTTGGGTGCAGAAATAGTAGTATAGTAGGCCTTTTATTGGATTATCTAAACATCTATATTTGGAGGTAAAACTGTTTCTTTTCTATCGATGGGCCCTTATGAAGACATAACTTCTGTGATTCATTCATTCACTGGGACTGTGATTAAGGTGAAGGCTTTGTTAGACGTGTGTTACGGAAAAAGAACAGATCACTGATCTTTCTTCTACTTCCTTAATGTTGTCTTCACTCTCAACAATCAGCAGCAAACTGGCTAGAGCCAGTGGTGTTTATGGATGCTATGGCGCCGCGCTAAGCTAAATGCTGAAGAGAGAAAGTTGCAGATTTCCAACCCTTCTGAAGCGAGTCATCCAGTGGAGTTTTACCGGCGGATAAACACACACCTCATTCAACATTCATCTGCATGTACGGCAGAACAGAAAATCTGCAGACTTTCCGTAACGTTACCAGCTAATGCTAGCGGTAGCTAGCTAGCTAGCTAGGTTAATTTTTTCTAAACAAATCTAGTTTTAGTCTTGCAAATTGTGACCATGCAAGATCCCCAGTCATTGCAAAATCCTATAGACTACTAATGCCCACCATGCACTAGAAGACTTTAAACAGACTTTAAAAAGACTAAAGTCTGACATTCTCTTACGTCTAACGTTAAAGACTCTCATAATATGTGAAGACGCGCTTCGGAAGGGTTGAAAATCGACAACTTTCCCTCTTTAGCGTTTAGCTTAGCGTGACGCAATAGCAACCATCAACAACACTGGGTCTAGCCGGTTTGCTACTTCCTGTTTGGTGCCGGAGGGAGAGCACTGATTGGTTGTTGACAATGTTCACATGATTTAACTTCACTACTAGAGTGCGGATCAGGCCGCATTTTTCTGTCTGAGCCCGACCCGAGCCCGACACAGTTAAAATCTCATTTTTTCTCATACTAATGACACATGTACGTTTGTAAGAGTGGAAAACCCGCTTTTATTAAGCAACTGTAGGAAGGCATTCTGAAATGTCAACAGACATTTCTGTTCTGTTGCTTAACCTTTTGATGTCTAAGGGCATTTTTACATTTCTTTTTAAATTCACATTTTAAGGATATTTGAATATAACCGGATACGCTATATGTGTTTCATATGAAGATGTTCAGAACAAAACTCAGATTTCTGTACGCTGAGGCCCAAATGTGTTCCAGAGCAATCTGTAAAGAGATAAAAGCTGAAAAGTTTTTAAAATTTCTCAAATGTCTTAAATTTCTCTAAACTCAGTTGTTTTGGTGATTGAAATGAGTTTACAAAAGTCGTAAAGTAGCGTAATATATGAATAAAATAGTAAATAAATGTCGAAAATGAAATTTTGTAATATTGCTTTTTGAGTAGGAGTGTTGTCAAACATCGCTTGGACTCACCGGTGCGTCCTCACAGGGTTAATGAAACTAATTAACTATGATATGTTAAGTTCCTCCATGAAACACAATATCACCCATGTCAACAAGCTCAGCTCTGCCTTTCTGTTAGTTGAGGAGTTGTCCATGTCTTCATGAGCGGAAACTCTTAACTAGGCACTTTTAGAGGCATTTAGGGTGACCCTAGAGATATGATAAAACTCTTCATGAATATTATAGCACTCTAATCTGTGTGTGTCTAACTTTATTTCGCAACCATCCCGTCTGTCTGTAGGCACGTCTCTGTGACGAGTACCGACCTTCTCACTGGTTCAGAGTGGACGAGGGCAGCATCCGTCATGACTTTCATCCAGGACTCCATCTCTTTGGATGTGTCAGTGCAGAAATAATACGTCCGCATGTTGGGGTGAGTGGCCTGGCAGTGTAAAGAGATAGAGAGAGGGGAGGTGAGGTGAGAGATTGATAAATAGGAGGAGGAGGAGGAGGAGGTGAAACAGATCGACCGAGAGAGGAGGAGATAAACAGCAGTGTGATGGGGACCTTGAGATACGAGCAGGGAGTCTTTACATCATCCCTACTGGCAGAAGAGTGTGTGTGTGTGTGTGTGTGTGTGTGTGTGTGTGTGTGCGTGCTCCCTGCCCTCCATGGGTTTCAGCTCAAGTGTGAAAACACACTAGTGTGAAAGTCTTTGAGGCTCCTGTCTGTATCTTGGCATACTGTAGGTAAAACTCCACGAATAAGAATGACACTTAAGTGCCCGACCAGCACCGTTCTGTGTGGTCAGTATGTGTTTGATTAAGCTGTGCGTGTTATAGGCGACTCTCTGAAAACTAAAATCTTAGGCACTGTGAGGCTGAGAAGGGAAACTAACTTGCCAAATGCGCTTCTGTTAATGGCTCACAGATCCAATAATCCAATAATCCAATAATGCTTTTGTAGATTTATTTGCAGGAGAAACAAACAAGGTTGTGCATCCAAGACATTTCATATGTGTATTACTGGCATACAGAGGTGTCCAAAGGTCATATGATGTACTCTGGTTCACATAAACCACACAGGTGAACAGATGATATCTCTTTTGCTTCCTCCGCCCGCACCGGGTGCCCTAATTACCGGAAGTGACTAAAAAAAAAATGCCTTCAACAATGAAAGACTTTACCTGCCTCTTACATATGTGTACTGTGAGGCTCTGTACAGTGGCCCCAAGTCCCAATTCTTCAGTTTTCATTGTGTAAACTTAATAAGAAACTAAGTTCATTGCAAGTAAATTGCTACAGGACGAGTATACTGTTAACAAGTGTTAACAAGTGTTAACAAGTGTTAACAAGTATGATTCACACCGATGTATGCTGTGATTGGGCGCAGGGGCGACTCCAGGATTTGTTAAGCACAGGTGGGACCAATAATCATCCTGCATTCAACTCTATATTTAACACACAGACTTGTGATTAATACCTATCTTCTCATCTCTCTCTCTCTCTCTCTCTCTCTCTCTATCAAATTGCTTTATTGGCATGAATTTCTGAATTTCTCTTTTTTTTTTTGCCAAAGCATTGAGGATAATACAATGTTTGTGTTTGTGTGTTTGTGTTTGTTTGTGTGTGTGTGTGTGTGTGTGTGTGTGTGTGTGTGTGTGTGTGTGTGTGTGTGAGTTAGTTAATTTATTTAGGGTCAATAAAGAAACAGCAATATCTTAATATGAAATTGTTAAGTGTCACATGTAAGAAAGAAAACAAAAAACGAAACAAAAGAACACATGGAGAATATGCTAGGCAACTAGGACTACAGTTGAAAATTAGCCGACTGGCTAACACTGGCGCATTTACAGAAATGTTCATTAATATGCATTGTCCTAATCAAACATATGAAGTATAAAGTCTATCTCTCTCTCTCTGTCCAAAAAAACGACAAACAAGTAAATCTTTTTCCCAAAATTCTGAACTCTTCCTTTAAACAGTGTATTAGATTACTCAAAAAGTTTAATGAGCAATGTGCTCCTATTGGCTGGCTGCATGTGTGTGCATGTGTAGAGATGGGACCACCACTTTAGTTTAAAGACCATCCGGTCAGGGTAAAAGAGTGGAACTTAAAGGTGCACTATGAGTTCCTGCAGGACGTCCCTTCTGTTGACGTTCCAAGTAAATTCCAAACAAAACAGAGCAAGCTCGCCCCTCCCCCCATGTTTCCGGAACTGTCATGACTAAGGCCACGTACCAAAACAATCTTTTTTTTACCCGTCTTCCCTGGATTGGTTTCAAGAATAGTTGCGTCCAAACGAATCCATTTGTAAAAGACTCAACACGCTACTTCATATGCCAGACCTATAGGCGGCGCTGTTTCTGCTACAGAAATTCACCAAAAAATGGAGAAGAAGAGCATAGTTAACTTCCACTTCCCATCATAACGTGACTAGCTAGACTAACGTTCTCTTAATACATCCATGGACTATAATAGCTAACATCAGCAGTCAAACAAACCTCATTGATCCAATGTCTTTTTGATAATCTATACGTTTTTCTTGCGATAGCCTTGTTACAATAAGCCGTGGTAAAAGTTACTATAATCCGTTCAAGGAGTAGATAAGCAGACAGATTAGCTAGCTAGTTGATAAGTTGTCTACTTCCACTTCATAAACAGATAGCAGCTAACGTTAACGTTACTTTGCTGCTGGAGTGGTCAGTTATTTTAGCCATGTTTAACGTTAGCTACATAACATTAGCGATATATCTTGTGTAGAATCCAGAGGAAGTGTCAGGGAGCAGAGACAAAGTATTTAGATGAAGTGAGCTGGTTTAACCATGGAGATGGGATATGCTTGCTTAGCTTCGCCGCAGTTGTGTGTGTCAGTGGCCGTGGGTAAAAGAGGGTGTAAAAGAGGGGTGTGGCGATGACATCATTGATACGAACGTATTCGTATTCGCCATCCAAATGAAGCCAAACTAGAGCCGTTTTCTAATTTTTTCACCCTGAGACCAGGTTTCAAAGCAGTGCGTTTACAGGATTCGTTTGGACAGTCGGCCCAAACGATGCAAAACGTGCGTTTGCACAAAAAAACGTTTCCGTGTGGACGGCCCCTAACTGACTAACTGTCACTAACCCCCACCCCCTCAATCACCCATCTTGTCGGTGATTGTCTGGAACGTGGTTTGTTGTATTTTGGTGCACAGCCTGTGCCCCTAGTGTTTGTTTGACGTTTACGACCCCTGTGTTGTCTCCCGAGACCGGGCTTTTTCACGGTGTGTTCAGGGGGCAGGCAGCTAGCCTACCATTTGAGACAAAAATGAAATTGTGCTGAAACCATGCAGGAACTCATAGTGCACCTTTAAGTAAACCATTCTTAACCGTTTTTTGGGGAAGAAGAAAAAAATAAAAGCATTCAGGCACTTTGTTAGCTTCATCATCATCACCACCATTATTTCAAAAACAGACACTGTAAGCAGACACTTGTGATGTACCTTGAAGGCATATTTCCTGCTGATGTGGTCATCCACAGACAACATGGAGATGTGAAAGCTTGGCAGCAGGATACTTCCCAGGATGCTATCCTCTTTATCGTCTGCACCAAAGAAAGAAGAAGAGCCACATGTTAGAGCGGGTCATTTGCATTCAAAGCCACATCCACCTACACTAAACTAAGTGGAGTCTGCCTCTGGCTCAGCTTCAGTGGACATACAATCAATAAAGATGGGGCAGTGTCACAGGATGCTGTAGATTGAATAAGTGGTTGAACTGCTCAAAACAAACACTAACTATTCATCTTTGGGTGGTAAAGCCCAGAAGGGGAAAGGACTACATCATTGTGTTGGAGACTGATAGCAAAGATGCGACTGTTATGGATAATCAAAGCACAGAAAACACAGAGATGGTTATAGGTGAATACTGCAAATGTGTTATGTAATTAATCACCAAGGAAAACTAACCCAGATCAGTTTTCCCCAGCATCTTCCACAGAAAAAGTTTGTGCACAATGATTTTATACAGTCACAGAACAAAGTCAAAGTCTTTTTCTGATTGGAATACAGCCAAAAACCAATCTCTCCTTATCCTATATGGAAACGAGTCTCTTTACAATACTTTATTATCATTGGACAAAAGACTCCAAGCAACAATCCTCTGTGTCCTATAGAAAAACAGTTCATTTCCACCACTTGAGGCATTAACATATGTATTATAGTTCACATATATATTTTTTGTTGTATTAATGCATATCATGGCTTTGCTGGAGGTGCCATTGTTCTGTACATGTCATACTGTCATAGTCGTTGCTTTTTATAACACATGTTGAGGTGGGTGGGGTGGGGGGGACTTGTTAAACAAAAGTTGTAATGTACTACCTGTGAGTGCAAAAAATCAATGAAGACATTGAAAAATGAAAGAAATAAAAATGTATCTTTGGTAAATTAGGATTTTATCAATACTGATACTGCTTATCAATACTCTGATCGATACTACTATCTATAATTTTGGGTGAAAGATAAAGACATGATAAGATTCAACTGTTATTTTTACTTTTTTTGCAGGAATGAGTTCCATTTTTCCTGAGTTTCCTGTTTGTATAATAAGGGAGGAGCAAATGCTACAGATGTCTGGTCTAACCAAGGGGGAAAGCCAGCCTCCATAGAGCGTAGGTCCTATGGCGCCATTTTGATGCTAACAAGCGATCACCCGCCGTTAGCATCCCATTGACTGCCTTTCATTTTGGCGCCACTTTGACAGCGAATAACTCTATTTGTCCATTGTTTATTTCTAAAGAAACACGACAATGTATAAAAGGCTCCATTACCTTGTACCTCACGTTATAATAATAATAATAATAAATTGAATTTATATAGCGCTTTTCATGGACTCAAAGTCGCTTTACAGGGCAGGGTAGATTATAAAAACATAACAAAACAAAACGAGCAAACAAAACAAGTAGAACAAAACAAGATACAGATGAAAAAGGGAGGGGGGCAGGTGGACTATGGGTAGGCTGAGGTGAAGAGATGGGTCTTGAGGCGGGACTGGAAGATGGTGAGGGACTCAGAAGTGCGGATCTCTTGGGGGAGGGAGTTCCAGAGCCTGGGAGCTGCTCTGGAGAAGGCTCTGTCCCCAAAACAGCGCACGTTGGACTTTTGGATGGAGAGGAGACCGGCTGAGGTGGATCTGAGGGACCGTGAGGGTTGGTAGGGGGAGAGGAGGTCAGTGAGGTATGAGGGGGCCAGATGGTGGAGGGCTTTGTAGGTGAGGACCAGGATTTTGTAGGTGATCCGGTGGGAAATAGGAAGCCAGTGGAGTTGTTTTAGGACTGGAGTGATGTGGTGCCAGGATTTGGAGCAGGTAATGGACCAGTTGGAGTCGGTTGATGTTGGTAGAGCTGATGCCGAGGAGAAGTGAGTTGCAGTGGTCCAGTCGGGAGGAGATGAAGGCGTGAATGAGTCTTTCAGCAGCGGGGGGTGTGAGAGAGGGTCTGATTTTGGCGATGTTGCGGAGGTGAAAGAAGGAGGTTTTAATGACTTGACGGATGTGAGGCTCAAGGGAGACGGTGGAATCAAAGATAACGCGGTTGCGGGCCTGGGGAGATGGGGAGACAATGGTGCCGCGATGGTGATAGTGGGGTATTGGTTTTGCTGAGTGTGGATTTGGAGCCGATCAGAAGGAATTCTGTTTTTCGCGTTGAGTTTTGAGGAAGTTGTGTTGCATCCAGGTTTTAATAGCTGACAGACAGGAGTTGATGTGGGAGAGGGAAGGATTGTTGGGGATTTGGTGCTGAGGTAGATCTGGGTGTCGGCCAGCATAGCAGTGGAAGTCCAGGTTGAAGTGGCGGAGTATCTGACCAAGAGGGAGGATGTAGATGATGAAGAGGAGGGGCCAAGCACGGAGCCTTGGGGAACACCTTGAGTGACTGTGGCTGTGGCAGAGGTGTGGTTGTGGAGAGAGATGAAATGGGATCTGTTGGAAAGGTAGGAGTGGAGCCAGCTGAGTGCAGTACCTTCGATCACGAGGTCTTTGATTCTGGTGAGCAGGATGTTATGGCTCACAGTATCGAAGGCTGCACTCAGGTCGAGGAGGATGAGGATGTTGAGGGAACCGGTGTCAGCAAAGGTGAGGAGGCTCGTTGAGGACTTTGAGGAGAGCGGTTTCTGTGCTGTGTAGGGGCAAAACCAGATTGGAGAGGTTCGAATAGGTTATTGGCATGAAAATGTGTTTTTGTAGTTGTGAGGCGAATTGGTTCCAGGGTTTTAGACAGAAAGGGGAGGTTGGATATTGGGCGTAGTTGTTGAGAGAGGAGGGATCCAGACCAGGTTTTTAAGGATTGGGGTGACAGCGGCAGTTATGAAAGCAGAGGGGACAGTTTCAAGGGGACAGTGAGGAGTTGAAGAGGTTAGTGAGGTAGGGGCATAGGACCGGGAGGCAGGACTTCAGAAGTGGAGAAGGGAGGGCCCAAGGGAGCAGGTAGTGGGTTTGGAAGAGCTGATGAGTTTGGAGATTTCAGGAGGAGTGACTGGGTCAAACTGGGAGAGGAGGAAGTGTGGAGGAGGGGTCGGGAGGTCTGGGGAGGGATGGGGAGAGGAGGGTCCAAGGTAGGTGCTGGAGTAGATCCTGGGAGGTCAGATACAGGGGGATAGAGATTTGTAAATGAGATTGATTGTCAGTAGAAAGTGGAGGAATGAATTGCAGAGATCCGGAGTAGAGGTAAGGAGGCTGTTGGTCCGAAGGCTTGATGAGGTTGTTCAATGTGGAGAAGAGGGTTCTGGGGTTTTGGCAGGGGCGGTGAGGATGGTGGAGAGGTAGGCAGATTTGGCAGCAATGAGGGCATCTTTGTAGGCGATGAGATGGGATTTATAGGCTTCATGATGGACTGTGAGGGATGATTTCTTTGTCAGACGTTCAAGTTGGCGGCCAGTTTGTTTCATTTTCCGGAGTGCAGGTGTGTACCAGGGTGAAGAGGTGTTAAAAGTGACGAGTTTTGTTTTGAGGGGGGCCAGGGTGTTGAGGGAGGTAGACAAGATGGAGTTGAGGGGGTCTGTGAGGTCATCGGGTGAGGTGAGGAGAGTGGTGGAGAGCAGGTCAGAGAGATGGTGGGGATTGATAGATTTGAGGTTGCGGAAGGTGATTTCTCTGAGGAGGCGGGGGCGTGGGGTTGGAGAAGGGATGGTGAACCGTATCAGTTTGTGATCAGAGAGGGGAAAGAGGCATGGATGGAGGTCGAGCACTGGTTGGTTGGTGGAGCAGACCAGGTCGAGGATTTGTCCTTTTTCATGGGTGGGGAATGTGACATGTTGGGTGAGAGAGAAGTTATCCAGTAAAATGTTGAATTCTGATGAGAGCTTGCAGGTGGGGGAGTCCATGTGGATGTTTAAGTCACCGAGTAGCAGCAGACGTGGAGAGAGAGATGAGGCTAGTGTGAGGAGTTCAGTAAAATCAGACAGGAAGGAGGGATTTGGTTTAGGTGGCCGGTAAATGAGGATGACTGTCATGGAGGAAAGAGTTTTGAAGGCGAGATATTCAAACGATGATACTGAGGGGAGGGTGAGGGGAGGGTGAGTTCTGTGATCCGGAAGTTCTGATTGAAAATGACGGCGAGGCCACCTCCACGGTGGGAGGGGCGGGGTTTGCAGATGTAGTTGTAGCCAGGGGGGGATGCTTGGTTGAGGGAGAAGAAGTCATTGGGTTGTTGCCAGGTTTCGGTGAGCAGAAGGAAGTCAAGAGTGTTGTCGAGGATTAGTTCATGGAGGGCAGGGGCTTTATTGTTGAGCGATCGGGTGTTGAGGAGGGCAAAGTTGGCATGGTGAGAGGGTGGTGGGATGGGGGCAGGCTGGAGAGATCTGAGGTTGTCCCGGTTAGCAGTGCGGGTGGTCATTGGGGTGTGGGGTATTGCAGTTGAGGGGGACAGTGAGCCGATTAGCAAATGATTGGAGAGTATGATTGAGTGTATGTGAAGTGGGGAAAGCACTGTAGTCCGGTCCGGGTTTTCTGTGTAGCCTGATGATGCCGTTCAGCCCTATGTGAACCAGTGGGTGAAGCATTCTGATGACGGTGGGGACAGGTGCAACAGAGCGTGCGCAGGTGACCAGATGGATGGAATGGATTGTCCGTGGTGGAAGAAAACAAACTTGTGGCGAGAGCCTCTGTGGATGTAACGGGGTCGAAGTAGAAGTCCGAGCTGTTTGATGACTGGGATGCAGGATGGAATGGAGTAGTTGACGAATGGACCAGTTGCAGAGTTGAATATTTGATCATGATGCCGGAGCGGAGGGACTGAGAGCTCTGTGATAGTGGTTAGCCGTGGGCTAGGAGCACAGAGGTGGAGGTGGAGATGGATGAATGAGGTGATTGCCAAAATGATCCACGGCATGACCGAAGGAGAGGAATGTCTAGTCTTGGTCGCGGCTCGCGGCTCGCATCTGGTGGAGGTTGCCTATGAGGAGGAGGTCAGCAATCGGGTTAGCGCGCAGCAGCTAGGATTAGCCGCCACGCGTTTGGTGAACGGGGCAGCTAGCTAGCGGCTAACCGACGAGCAAGAGTCCGGTCAAGGAGCCCAGGGCGGCGTCGGGAACCAGCAGAGAGACTGTCCAGAGGAAAAACCAAAAAAGGGAAAACAAACACAGAAGCATAAAAGTAGCAAAGAGAATCAGCAGACGAATAGCAGATGAATAGCAGATGAATAGCAGACGGAGAAGCGGCGAATAACCAGCGCCAGCGTCCTCTCACGTCGGTGAATTGAGTTGATGACGTTATGGCTCCATAGCAGGCGCTTTTATAAAAATAGGCTAAAGATTGGGTCATAACCACGGAGTACTACTGTCGTATAGGAATTACCGTGGTATTACATGCGCAGTGCCAGGATAAGCTCACTAGCCAGTTTTGGAATTAATTTTTTGCCTATGTTATCTCCTTACATATACCTAGCTCTCAGTCTTTGCAAGAGTGGTAATGATTGAGATTTCTCTGAGCCATAGTAGCCAAAGAAAGTAGTGCTTGTTCAGCCATTAGTTAAAACCACAAACTGTTAATCTCTCATTTCCAAAAGTTATTGATACTGCGTTTTGGAAATTTCTGCTTTTCCATAGATGAATACCCAATTTGATCTGTAACACCACCTCACCTTTGTAGTAATGGGCCTGGTACTCGTAAGCGTAACTCTTGCCAAAATGCAACCTAGTGTCTTTTTGTGAATGTACCCGACTTTCATTTTAAATCATACTTATGACCGAAGCGCCACTTTTAAGATTGCCCGTATTCTCGTTTTCGGTCAAATGGCCTTTTGAATGGAAGAGCTAGGGCCACTTCTATGATAGCATCAAAATCACTATTTTTAAAACACGAAGAAGGCTTGACACAACATGAGACTTTGCTCCAAGTATCACCAAGGGCTCTACACATGAACTCCGTTGAGAACACCGTTTGTGTTCACAGAGTTTACTAAAAAGGCTTTCAACAACTCACTTTAGCAATTGTTGTTTACGCTATCTGCCATCTTGCCAGTCAAAAAGAGTCGATCTCCGAATGCAACGTGACAGGGAGGAGAGTAAAGATGGAAAGCTCCTAAAGCTTAGTTCCATATAATAGCACGGATGATTTGTTTTTTTGTCGTTAGTGAAAAACAATATTGACCTTGTAGTTGAAAAATGAGCCTCATATAAGAATGACATTTCCTCCTACGGAGTCCGTTCATTCGCATTCAGAGATCGACTCTTTTTGACTGACAAGATGGCGGATAGTTTACTCCCCGGAGTCCTTATGTTTTTTTTTTTCGCCCAGCATGTTTCCTCGGATTAGAATTAGGGCTGCACAATTAATCAAATTTTTATCACGATCACGATTTTGGCTTCCCACGATCAAATTTGCGTGATCGAGCGATATTTAAAATGCGTCATTCTCTTAATAGAACAGTTTTTGCAAAGCCAATCTAGCGCTCCATAAACCACTGTCTGATCACATGTCTCCATGAGCCAATCAGAGCTGTTCCCTGCCTGCACTGCGCAGCTTAGTTTCTAGATGTAGACAGTCACCGAGGACAGAGTAACGTGAGGAAAATTCCACAACAGGTAGCAGTCGGTCATCATAAGCCGGTCACAATGTTTACCAGTTTACAAGTAAACGCAATGTTTTGTCCCGTCTGTGTTGTTTTTCAGACAACAGCAGTGACCGGTGCTAGTTTGTGTCTTTTAGCTCATAGCTTTAGCAGCAGACTGTTGGACGTCCCGCTGTTGGAATCCTACAGTGAAATACAGACACACTACACTGTTTAGCAGTCAGCATTTTAGCCGTGTTTAATCCAGTTACTACTGTGGCTAACGGTAGGCTAACGTTAGCTGTTGTGTAACGTGTTACTAGTGTTTACTAGCGTGACATTCAGCGATGTTTATGTTGCCTCTAACGTGGGTTTCGGAGCATCAGAGCGCAACGCAGACATGTAAGTGTCAGTGTAATGAGCCACAGAAATCCGCGTAGCTATTTCGTCTGGTAGATACCAGGCATACCAGGCACCACATGAGCCGTTAACGTGAACAGAAAATTGCGTTGCCTGTATCTTTCACGGCAAACATGCATGTCTGGAAAGCGGTCGCACAACAGCTGAAATGGCATACTCCTTCACAGTATCCTTCAATAAAGGAGGAATGTAGCACAATATGGATGTATTAGTAGGAATGTAGCACAATATGGATGTAAAAGCAGTTACAATTATATAATTATGTGACAATAAAATTTGTTTTGGCTAAAATCAACAAATTATCGTGATAATTAATCGTGATCTCAATATTGATCAAAATAATCGTGATTATCATTTTGGCCATAATCGTGCGGCCCTAATTAGAATGGCACCAAGATCTTTGTTGCAGCTGTCGCCGTGGTCCTGCTGCACTCCCTGCTACACCCTGCTACGCTCTGCGGTCCCCTGCAGTGTCCGGCTGAACCATGCTACGTCCTGCTGCGTCCTGCTACGCCCTGCTATGCTCTGCTGTGCCACGCTACATCCTGTAACGCCCTGCAGTGCCCTGCTATGACATGAACTACTACGACTACCATTTCTAGTCACTGTTCCATTATCTTTATTATGACTATTATTGCCACTGTTCATCACACCCCCAACCGGCCCTGTCAGACACCGCCTACCAAGAGTCTGGGTCTGTCTGAGGTTTCTGCCTAAAAGGGAGTTTTTCTTCGCCACTGTTTCACTAAATGCTTGCTCTTGGGGGAATTATTAGAATTGTTGGGGCTTTGTAAATTAGAGTGTGGTCTAGACCTACTCTATCTGTAAAGTGTCATAACTCTTGTTATGATTTGATACTATATATAACATTGAATTGAATAACAACAACTGCTATAGTTAGTTGTTGAAAACCTTTCTTTTTAGTAAACTCTGTGAACACAAACGGTGTTCTCAATGCTGAGTTCATGTGTAGAGCCCCTGGTGATACTTGGAGCAAAGTCTCATGTTGTGTCGAGCCTTCTTCATGTTTTAAAAATAGTGATTTTGATGCTATCAAAGTAGTGGCCCTAGCTCTTCCATTCAAAAGGCCATTTGACCGAAAACGAGAATACGGGCAATCTTAAAAGTGGCGCTTCCGTCCTAATTATGCTTTTAAACGAAAGTTTGACTCTTTCACAAAAACCAAAAAGATGACCCTAGGTTGCATTTTGGCTTGAGTTACGCTTTAAAGGAAGTTTTCTCAGAACTGTTGGTGTCTTTCTAGTTACATAATTCAGTGTTTCCCCTACCATGATGTTAACAACAAAGTTAACACAGTAGAATAAAGTTAAATTACGTTGAAAGGGTGCCAGGCACCCCTAAAGCTCTGATCCTAGAATTGCCCCTGGAGTGGTACACATCGTGGAACGTCTTCCTCATTTCAGAAGCGCAACAAAATATGTGAAACGCAGCCGTGAATACATTACAGTCCTCTAACCAAGTAAATGTTTATTGATGCCAGATTTTTTTTTTAAAAGGCCTTGCAACAACAAACTGAGCATCGTTCCATCGCCTCTCTGTGCTCTGTTTAGCGCTATGCTGCTTTCATGGGAGCTTCCAGGCTACAAAGTGAAGGCAGCACAATGCAGGCAGAGACACGTCTGCTGCACCAGCTGCAGCAAAAACCTATAGAGCCTGCAGCCAGCGCTGCTGTTTGCTTTAGCCGAGGCTGCACAGTGAGCCGTGCAGCTCCTCCGGCCCCATCCCCGCTGCTGAATTATTGAGATACAGAACACACAGAGAAAATGAACGAGAAAGAAAGGGAACACGTGAGCTGGCATGCTGTTGGTATACACTGCAGTGTGAGTGGGTGGACTGACATTTCAAGGTTCTTCACTCAGGTTTAACGAAGCTGCAAATCTGTCACGAAAAACATTTTTTGTTCAGATGAGTCCCTAACCCATACACAAAAACTGTAACTACTAAGATAAAGGTTTGGTTAAATGATTATTATTGTTTATAACAACCAGAATATGCCTGTTGTACATGTCCTTATTGCACCGTGGGTTAGAGAGAAACGTATTTTCAATTGCTCTGTATGTCTGGCACATATTGCAGAATTGACAAAAAAGTTGACTTGACTTTTGGGCATCGATGGAGCCTCAAAAGATGCACACCACAGAATAATTTGTGCACACAAGATATTACATTCATATCTAGTTCACACAAGATATTTTAAGATAACAACTTGTGCCCACAAGGTAATTATATTGATGGGCAAAATATTAATTTGTCCACACAAGCTGTTTTCTAGTGCAAAAGTACTTTAAGTCTAGGGTAGGAAGTAACTCATTACATGTACTCTCACTTCTGTGATTACTGTACTGTACTTACTGTAAGTAAGTAATGTCTGTACTCTACATCCAACATACTGTGCTTTATGCAGGCTGTAAAGTCCAATTTCTGCCAGATCTGACTGCTTTCATCATCCAGTTTGAATTCAAATTTAGGAACATTTCCTGCTTGTTTATTTGTTTGTAGAAGCAAAACAGACAGCTGCAGTTACAGTAGGCTTATGCATAAAATGTGCAAATAATCACAGTTTACACATTTACATTCCACTGAATGTCCATCAAACTAGCTGCATTTGGGCGACCACTTTAACCTTAAAGCCCAAAGTGACAACGAATTTGATTTTGCATCGAATGGCACTTACATAACGCTTTCACAGCGTGAAAGTGCTTTACAACACACACACACACACACACACACACACACACACACACACACACACACACACACACACACACACACACACACACACACACACACACACACACACACACACTCAGGATTTCATTCTAATATTGGAAATTAGCCTGCAACAGTGGAAAATGATAGTTCTGTTGCTTAACCTTCTGAGGTCTATGGGGAATTTTTACATGTCTTTTTAAATTCACATTTTAAGGATATTTTCATATAACCGGATACGCATGTGTTTATGAAGATGTTCAGAACAAACTCAGATTTCTGTACACTGAGGCCCAAATGTGTTCCAGAGCAATCTGTAAAGAGATAAAAGCTGAAAAGTTGATGTTGGCTTTTTGAAATTTCTCAAATCTCTTGTAAAAACAACTCTAAACTCAATGGTTTTGGTGATTGAAATGAGTTTACAAAAGTCTTGGGATCACACAAGTAGCAAAATATATGAATAAAATAGTTAATAAATGTTGATGAATGAAATTTTGTAATATTGCTTTTTGAGTAGGAGTGCTGTCAAACATTGCTTGGACTCACCAGTGCGTCTTTTTTCCTCACAGGGTTAAACGTTAATGCACTTTGTTTTTTTTTCAATTGCTAAACCACACCGGTCACAACTGGAGCTACGTGTGCAAAACTCTAACTCCAGTCTGCACTACCAACAGTCACCTGAGCTAAACAGTTCACATCAGCTGCAAAACTCATTCACAGCAACACAACTCTTCACACACGTCTCAGAACAGGCTCAGTGCAGCCAAACACTCAGAACACACCTCACTGAGGTAACACACACAGTCACTCAGAACAAACCTCACTGAGGTAACACACACCGTCACTCAGAACAAACCTCACTGAGATAACACACACCGTCACTCAGAACAAACTTCACTGAGATAACACACACCGTCACTCAGAACAAACCTCACTGAGGTAACACACACCGTCACTCAGAACAAACTTCACTGAGATAACACACACCGTCACTCAGAACACACCTCACTGAGGTAACACACACCGTCACTCAGAACAAACCTCACTGAGATAACACAACACCGTCACTCAGAACAAACCTCACTGAGGTAACACACAATCACCACTCACCAGAACAAACTTCACTGAGGTAACACACACCGTCACTCAGAACACACCTCACTGAGGTAACACACACCGTCACTCAGAACACACCTCACTGAGGTAACACACACCGTCACTCAGAACACACCTCACTGAGGTAACACACACCGTCACTCAGAACACACCTCACTGAGGTAACACACACCGTCACTCAGAACACACAGAGGAAAAACACTAGCATCAAACACCAAGACAGACATTACAAACTTTTCATCAAGATTATTTTTTGGGGCATTTTCGGCCTTTATTTTTGATAGGACAGCTGAAGACATGAAAGGAGAGAGAGAGGACACCGTGCAACCAGTAACCAGTAACATAGCTCAAGAGGCGTTCGTCGTTCGACTGGTCATGACTGTTTTCCCAAGATGGCGCCTGCCTGTATACGTGAACGCTACTGTCTTTATAAACTATCTTTTTAATAAACTGTCTGTACACTTACAAAAGTTCTCAATGCTTCAGTTCACATGTAGGGATTATGCTACCGTGGAAGTGTGGTGCTATTTTGAGCCTTATTAGTGGTGTAGAAATAGAGATTTCTTTTTACTTTACCCGTGCCACGAAGACTAGCGTTATAAGCTAATTAGCGGTTTGCGCTAGCTTGTTTCAAGCCAGAGACACATTCGATTAGCATGAAAACATATCCCAGAGAACAGTCGACTCGGTACACATGTTATTAACCCCTAGGTTCATTTTGCAATGGATTTGTCCTTTAAATACACGCTCTTTAAAGTCAGAGTACTTTTTTATTTGAGTAAAGTATTTTGGTGCTCTTTCCGCCCTTATTCAGCTCACAGAGAGGAATACAGCTCAATCGACTTCATCGAGTTGTACTGCCAAACATTGGGATAGCCTGGAGGAGCTGCTTCATGTGATGTTACGACAGCTGTAATCATCAGTGTATCGCCTCACTCTGGTAATAATGGAATGATTAGAGTGCACGCTGTATGAATGTATCTAGACGAGATTTGCTTATCATCCCTGCTTCAACAACTCCAAATTCTGCAAACACCTCCCAACCTGAGTGACAGACGGTATTTGGAATAAATTGATAAAGCAAGCAGGAGAGAAAAAAAGGAAGAAGAAGAGGTTATTATCCGAAGCTGAGCACGACATTGTCCTTCCAGAGGACGCCTCCTCGCTCTCGTCTCTGGCTGGCTAAGCCAATAAACATCCAATTTTCCCTCGGGTTTGTCATGAAAGCGGCTGCTGATTGCGCTCTGGGAGCGGCTAATTTGGCAATTTATGGAGATGGAAAAATCTCTCTCAAGGGTTTAGGAGACAGGAAGGAGGAACAGATGAGCTCTTGTGAACCTAGAGTTGTAAATAAGTGGTGCTGCAGCGCGGGCGTCGCAACTGTGGGTGAAAGCAAGGACAAACACTTTTAACTGGCTAGGACACCTGACCTCTGGACTCTGCTCTTGATTAGGCGATAAAAACAGCATTGTGATAGCATTTCTTATATATATGTTATTTTCTTGTTACACTATCTCGTCGAAGGTACACAAGCTCAGTGAAATAAACGGTTACACTTTACTTGAAGGTATCTACGTGAGACTGACATGACACTGTCATGAATGTGTCATAGACAGTACAAACAAGTCCTAAACGTTCATGACATAACGCTTCTTTTAGTAAGTGTCATTCAGTTTTTTGTCATGACAAGTTAGGGTTAGGGTTAGAGTTATGGTTCATGTGTCGTGACTGTCATGACAGTGTCATGTCACTCTTATGTAGATACCTTCAAGTAAAGTGTTACCAAATTACCACTTTAACAATGATGAGAGCACCACAAACAGAATCCATTCACCTCCACCGTATTGGGTGGAATCTCTATTCCCATAATTCAGCCCTTCAGTAGTGGAATTATTCTAATTACCTTGTGCATGTATGTCATACTTTTCTTTTAAAACTTTCCAAGATATTTGGAATCTTGGAAAACATTGGATTCTGCTGCTTTGAAACACTGCTTTGTAATGGAACATACAGTGCCTTGCTAAAGTATTCGGCCCCCTTGAACTTTTCGACCTTTTGCCACATTTCAGGCCTCAAACATAAAGATATAAAACTGTAATTTTTTGTGAAGAAGCAACAACAAGTGGGTCCCAATTATGAAGTGGAATGAAATTCATTGGCTATTTCAAACTTTTTTAACAAATAAAAAACTGAAAAAGTGGGCGTGCAAAATTATTCAGCCCCTTTTACTTTCAGTGCAGCAAACTCTCTCCGAAGAAGTTCAGTGAGGATCTCTGAATGATCCAATGTTGACCTAAATGACTAATGATGATAAATAGAATCCAGCTGTGTGTAATCAAGTCTCCGGTATAAATGCACCTGCTCTGTGATAGTCTCAGAGGTCCGTGTAAAGTGAGCGCAGAGAGCATCATGAAGAACAAGGAACACACCAGGCAGGTCCGATATACGTTGTGGAGAAGTTTAAAGCCGGATATTGATACAAAAAGATTTCCCAAGCTTTAAACATCCCAAGGAGCACTGTGCAAGCGATAATATTGAAATGGAAGGAGTATCAGACCACTACAAATCTACGAAGACCCGGCCGTCCCTCTAAACTTTCAGCTCATACAATGAGAAGACTGATCAGAGATGCAGCCAAGAGGCCCATGATCACTCTGGATGAACTGCAGAGATCTACAGCTGAGGTGGGAGACTCTGTCCATAGGACAACAATCAGTCGTTATACTACACAAATCTGGCCTTTATGGAAGAGTGGCAAGAAGAAAGCCATTTCTTAAAGATATCCATAAAAGTGTCGTTTAAAGTTTGCCAAAAGCCACCTGGGAGACACACCAAACATGTGGAAGAAGGTGCTGTGGTCAGATGAAACCAAAATCGAACTTTTTGGCAACAATGCAAAACGTTATGTTTGGCGTAAAAGCAACACAGCTCATCACCCTGAACACACCATCCCCACTGTCAAACATGGTGGTGGCAGCATCATGGTTTGGGCCTGCTTTTCTTCAGCAGGGACAGGGAAGATGGTTAAAATTGATGGGAAGATGGATGGAGCCAAATACAGGACCATTCTGGAAGAAAACCTGATGGAGTCTGCAAAAGACCTGAGACTGGGACGGAGATTTGTCTTCCAACAAGACAATGATCCAAAACATAAAGCAAAATCTACAATGGAATGGTTCACAAATAAACATATCCAGGTGTTAGAATGGCCAAGTCAAAGTCCAGACCTGAATCCAATCGAGAATCTGTGGAAAGAACTGAAAACTGCTGTTCACAAACGCTCTCCATCCAACCTCACTGAGCTCTAGCTGTTTTGCAAGGAGGAATGGGCAAAAATGTCAGTCTCTCGATGTGCAAAACTGATAGAGACATACCCCAAGCGACTTACAGCTGTAATCGCAGCAAAAGGTGGCGCTACAAAGTATTAACTTAAGGGGGCTGAATAATTTTGCACGCCCAATATTTCAGTTTTTTATTTGTTTAAAAGGTTTGAAATATCCAATAAATTTCGTTCCACTTCATGATTGTGTGATAACTTGTTGTTGATTCTGCACAAAAAATTACAGTTTTATATCTTTATGTTTGAGGCCTGAAATGTGGCAAAAGGTCGAAAAGTTCAAGGGGGCCGAATACTTTCGCAAGGCACTGTACAGTATAGTCTGGATCAATGGAAGTACATTTCCAGGATAAAGGCCGACTCTCACCTTCCTCTCTCTCTCTGTGTGTGGCCGATCTCAAAATCTCTTTGCTACAGGAAACAACAACAACAACCTTCGAGCTAGCAAGCTAAATGCTGAAAATGTCAAGTTTTAAAGAAGATTTGGATGGTGCAACAGGGCAGGTCTGCTCGGTTCTTTCAGGGAATGATTGTAAAGATTTACAAAGAATATGTTTAAGGCACTTCCTCTCTAACTGGGAGGTTTTGGGACTGATTGGTGGGATTGCTGTGGAGATTCACTGGTGAGAGCCAATGAGGTTTAACCATATATCAGCTAATTTAAATGGCTCACGTTACTGTAGTGTGTCAACAGTTAACTTCATTTAATATTGGATGTGGTTTTTTTCTTTCTTTTGTGCACATGTTCCACCAGAACTAGTTCCTTCCTGAGACTATTTAGCAGAGCCACCGTCGCTGCGTCTGGAGCTTAGCACCGCCCAAGGTGATTGTGATTGGTTTAAAGAAATGCAGACAACAGAGCAGTTTTTTCTGCTATCCCAGAAGGCATCTGTGGTGTAGCCAGACCGTAAGGCGGTTTTATGGTTCTGCGCAGGCTCCACGCAGAGCTCTCGCCGTAGCCTACGTAAGTGGCCTGATGTTTATATTTGTGCGCTGGTGTGTGCGTCGAGCCGGCATGGGTATGTGTGTGTGGGGAGTGTGTGGTAGAGCGAGGGAGAAGTGAGAGAGTGATGGTGATTATCTTCAGAGTGAGTAGTGACTCTAGAGTCCTAGTGAGAGAACCAAAGTGTCTCCCCTGTTCTTTCTGACCACGGTGGGAGATCTGGAGCAGGAGAAGTTAACCCTCTCCTTGATCTCATGGTGTTGATGGAGAAGGAGAACGAGGAAATGAGTCGGGGGAAATGCAACGCTACCACGCCATGGCCGAGCGACGTGCGTCACTGCGACGTGTAGTTTCATTTTTCGAGAGGTGCACGTCAGGCTACGGCGTAGGGTCCGGCGTAGACGCAGAGGGGTCTGTGTGGTTACGCCATCGATTCTACGCAGAAGCATAAAACAGCCTTTACTCCACAGCGCTGTGGAGATAGGTCTGGCTATGTGAGACTATGGAACATACAGTTTGGTGACAAATGACAGCTGCAAACAACATAAAGTGTGATCATAAGGTGTTAAAGTCTCCAGAACTCTCCAACTGTGAGCGGAACTCCACTGGAGGGATGAACAGCATTCTTCCAAAAGATATTCCCTCATTTGGCGTTTAGATGATGGTACACTGAATTTAAACTCAGGGTTTGTGTTGATAGCGAGGGCAGTAATGGAGCAGAAAATGTACTTTTGACTAAATCAAGTCGTTTTTTGGTTACGCCATCTAACCGCAAATGGCACTGTCAATACATGCGGTTTCAAAGTATAGGCCTCATACTTCCTTTGCATTACAATGTATTTATTGCGAAGCACATGCAGGAAGTGATGACTGCAGAAAAAAAACACCAAAGTGGAATAGAAAAGTGGAGCAGATACCAATCCGACAGTTTATTCTATGATGTTTTCCTACTGATTGATTCAGAGTTTTCCCTTCATTGGTCACATCTGTTTGTAATAAAGAGTTTAACATGGGATGGCCTTCAAGCATGAGTGGTATGATCCTTGAAATAGTGAATGTGCTTTCTTGAATTGCCCTTGAACAAAACATGGACTTGCTTTTGATTTGACAATTAAAGCGTCCATATTATGCTAATTTTTAGGTTCATAATTGTATTTAGAGGTTGTACCAGAATAGGTTTACATGGTTTCATTTTAAAAAAACATCATATTTTTGTTGTACTGCACATTGCTGCAGCTCCTCTTTTCACCCTGTGTTCAGCTCTCTGTTTTAGCTACCGACTGAGGCAATGCACTTCTATCCCATCTTTGTTGGGAGGCGTACATGCGCAGTACCTAGGTAAGATCACATCAGCTAGCTGTTTGTTTCTACAACTTCAGTTAGTACGAGGCAGGATTAGCCGGGAGACTTCTTCTAAACGAGGACACACTTCCAACTTTGCGTGGAATACCTGCAGAACAGGGACATGGAAGTAGTTCTTTTGTAGATTATGGTGAACTAGTGTGTGTTGTAGCAGTGTTTTGCCATTGAGAACGAGCTAGCATGCTACGGTTAGCCACCTCGTTTCGGCTAGTGATGTAGAAAGCCGTGCAGATTTTGAACAGCTCACCAGGAGACTGAAGGCAGGACACATTCAGAAACCGTATCTCACTCAGAACACCATGGATGGATTCTTTTCAAAGTTTGTATGTGTGTGGAAGCACCAGAGACACAAAATATCACCCCAAATCCCAGAAAAAGGGATTGTTTTCATAATATGGGCACTTTAAAACCATTTAAATCTACAGTCTGAATCACACATCTGGATGTGTGTGTGTGTGTGTGTGTGTGTGTGTGTGTGTGTCCTTACCACGGTAGTAGAAGAGGCACAGGTCGCACAGAACAAACCACCTCTTCTTCCACAGCTTCATGCCTGTGCTGTCCTGCAGGGGTCAAAGGTCACACACCATCAGTCAGTCAGTCTAAGTGTAGTCATTACAGCAAATGACACACACACACACACACACACACACACACACACACACACACACACACACACACACACACACACACACACACACACACACACACACACACACACACACATACACACACACACACACACACACACAGCCTCTCCTTTGATCTCTCCTCACTTCCCCTCTCCCTGATACCCTCTCTGTCTCTCCCTCTGGCTGATTCTATTAACCAGCTTCTATCCCCCCCTCTGAGACAAATTGCTCTGTTTTATCTCTTCATAACGAAGTGACAAATTTGCCTCTGTGCTGCTCGGGGCGAAGCCCTGTGCTTTGTTCTCTATGCGGCAATAGCACATTTTTTGTTGAGACCGTTTGCTCGCTGTTTGAACTGCGTGGCGTTTGGCCACAGATCCCGAGGTTAGGCGCTTTGGGTAAACACTGATGACATTTCTTGTGCGAGGGAGCACTTTGCCTGACACGTCTGAGGGGAAGAGAAGGGGCTACGCTGGTGTGAAGTGAATCGATTCTCGTCTGGATGTGAATACAGTGAGCAGCAGCACAGGGGCAGAGGCTGAGATGGAGGGAATGGAAAGCTGAGTTGAATAGTGGTGAGTGGTCCACAGACCAATTGAAACGTTGACCCAGAGTCGATGTAAAGAAAATTGCTAAACTTGCAACGAGTGGGTGGAGAGGTAATGAGAGAACAAGCTGAGCCCCAAGCTAGGTTAGCTAACCTCCAGTCAAGCCATGCAGCAGGAACAGGATCCTCCCAATTCCTCAGAATCCTCAGGCTGCTGCAGGATTCAATGTTTCCAACCCAACAAATATTAGAACACTAGTAGTCTATATCGACGTTTCATTTCCGGGATTGTTCCGGTGCCACCGAAAATTCTGCCAGATGTCCCTCATTTTCCTCCGGATGTCCGTCACCTTCCTCTGTCTTTGTGTTGGCGTTCTAACCTCCGGTGGATTTGTGAGGACTATGGTTAACTGCTCCTCAGATCTCTGCAGGGTAAATCCAGACAGCTAGCTAGACTATCTGTCCTATCTGAGTTTTCTGTTCTGTTGAAACCAGAGTGTTCAAAATAGTTGGAAATCTGAACGTTTTAGCTCACAGGGATTGGTCTAAAATATGTTTACCTCATTATTTGTATAAACGTTTAACATGAAAATCCAACATTATAACAGAGATATGACAGAAAACACGGAAAAGCATAATATCTGACCTTTAAAAACAGGATCTTGCTCTTTAATAGAAAGGTCGACCTCCTTAGAAATCCTTTCCATAATGTTGTCAGACACTTAGAATATTAATCTGAGCCTGTCAGTGGCAAAACAAGCACTTTTGAGAAGGTAAATACAAGCTGGACAGTAGTCCTATTAACTTACATGTAGCTTGTTTCTCTGCTGCAGACTGCAGAGATCTCTCTTAATACTGGACCAATGTCAGAGATTGTTGTTCCCATCAGTCACTTAGACACAAAAAAAGGTTGAAAACGGTGGATAGAACCCCCTCAGGGTAGGTGGGATTCTTAGCCGATAGGTAGCAGGAACTATCCACAACTTTTGCTAAGGGAAAACCAAAAAAGAGCGGTTCCAGGCGAGTCGAGTTGAGCCGTATCACCAATGGAAATGTGGCAATTGTGTTCTCATTGGCCGATCTCAGTTGACTTAGGAGTATTTATATCAGTAAGTTGACTCATATAGTATGCAGCTGTGTCATCTCACCAAAGTGTTTCACAATTTTAGTGGTCATATTTCTCTCCTTATTTTTCATGGATGTACTGTAGCTAGGTAGTTATGCATAACATCATGGACCATATCAGTATGCACCAAAGATTTATATATTTTACATGACCATTATCCACAGCCAAGCCTTTTAGATTTTTTAATTTGTTTTCACTACCTTCTGGGCAACCACTAGCTTCCATGGATTTAGGTTCAGAATTTAAATCAACCCACACAGACACTTGCATAACTTGCATAATGGTTTTAGGCGAACACTATGCTATTTATATTTTTTCGGCTGAGTTGCGTTACTGTGTTAAATCACTTTGTACTTGCAACACCTGTACGCTGCAGGTAGGTTTCAAATCTCTGTAATGGGATTTTCATACTTCAGTAAAATGAATGGAAACCAGTGGCTGTCTGGTAGAAAAAAAGGATCAAATACTACAGCTCTGAAAAAGTGTACACAGTCATGTGAAGATTGTGTGATTTTTGGTTAAAAAAATGAAAAATATTTAAGCATGAGAACACCGCGATATGGACGGATTAAACACTTTTTGGGGGGCTAAACAATGGCCTAAATGAATTAACAGAACTCCAAATTTCAGGATACTTTGCACAGTCACTGCACTGTTCCACCATGTAACTGCCCCTAAACCTTCTGAGGTCTATGAGCATTTTTACTTATTTTTTTTAAATTCACATTTTAAGGATATTTGCATCTAACCGGATACGCATGTGTTTTATATGAAGATGTTCAGAACAAACTCAGATTTCTGTACACTGAGGCCCAAATGTGTTCCAGAGCAATCTGTAAAGAGATAAAAGCTGAAAAGTTGATTTTTGAAAATTCTCAAATCTCTTGTAAAAACAACTCTAAACTCAGTTGTTTTGGTGATTGAAATGAGTTTACAAAAGTCTTGGTTTCACACAAGTAGCAAAATATATGAATAAAATAGTAAATAAATGTTGATGAATGAAATGTTGTTATATTGCTTATTCAGTAGGAGTGCTGTCAAACATTGCTCGGACTCACCAGTGCGTCTTTTGTCCTCGGGGGATTAAACCACAAACTCTCTTTATTTTTATTTTGGTTTGTATGGATGAAACAACCCACACACACAAACACACACACACACACGCATCTTATCTCGTATTATTCAGTAGTTCGATTGAAAGTGGCACAAATGACAATTTATACGTGTTTAGCTTGCAGTTTGGTAACCTGTACCTCCTGCCTGACTGCATCAGCTCAAACTCACTATTCAAAAGAATATACTGTGTGTACATATATATATATATATATATATATATATATATATATATATATATATATATATATATATATATGGCCTTCCTACTGTACCTGTTTGTAAAGCCAGTTGCTCTTGACAACCGGGGCATTGGGGTTCCTCTTGATGGAGTTTGACCTCTTCCCGAAGTTGTGAACTTTTTTGGAAGACCTAGAGGGCTGTTGAAACACAGGAATGGGTAAGACATGTTGTATTCAGCTCTACAGAAGGAAAAAAAATAAACATTTACATTACAGATCTTTGAAATTCACATTTTTGGAATTAAAGTCACCCAAAAATAATCTATACACCTTTTTGAAAAACAACAGCCCAAACCTTGATCCAGCCTGCACGTCAATTCAAGTTCACAAAAAGTGTTGGCCCGCATAGTTTTTGTCGCTTTTACCAACATTTTGGGGGATTTTTTCAATGTTTTTGGCACTTTTTCTTAAGATGTTTTGGGGATTTAAAAAATAAATAAATGTGGCGCTTTTTTTGGACATATTTTCCGACATTTTTGACGCTTTTTTCAACATTCTTGGCATATATGACTTTTTCAATAAAAATCAAATCAGTACACCATCTGGCCCTTGATGTGATTCTCTTTATCCATTGTGGCCCTCAGAGACGTTGGGTTTTACACTCCTGTCCTAAAGTGAGAACCCAACTGGGAGAAACAACAACCCATAATAGCAGCTTCTCCCATACATCACGGCTCGCTTGCTGAAAAATGCAGCACTGCAGTTGGAAAGTCGAACGATCCGAGGCGTTCTTTGATCGAGTCTAAATTGAAGACAAATAGGATACAACTACTAGTAAACCATTCACCATGATGTGTGCATCCATCAGAGTGAAGTTTCCTGACATTTCAGGTCGTGGTTTTTAACAACACGTTCTCACTCCCATCGCGTCAGAAAGCGAAGCTTGATCGGGTGTCTTTGGCGTTTGTTACTGACGCTAAAAGTCTCCTTTAGCGTCATATTTAGACGCGCTTGGTCGGGACTCTTGGGGTCACTTTTTGATGCTCTGTGTCGGGACGTACATTTAACTGACATGCGGCTGAAGATAGGGACAGTTCGGTTTAGGAAAAGATGGTGTGTGGGGTTATAAAATGTCCGTTTCAGTGACACACAGGACAACAACGGGACATGAACCCCGGTCTCCTGGGGGAAAGTCCTGTGTTGTTTGACCCCCCCCCAACCAACGTGGATTTTGGGTCTTTCATACTACTCTCTACTGTTGTCTCTCTTAAAGGGGTGATAGAATGCAAAACCGATTTTACCCTGTCATAGTTGAATAACGACAGTTCGGTGGGTAAATAGGACATACATAGAAGCTCAAAATCCCATTGACACCCCTTTACTATGAAAATTTCATATTTTGAAACTGCCGCTGAAAACGGGTGAATCCCAACAAAGCTGGAAGTTGACGTCAACCTCCCAAAAACCGGAACCTTTGTCAGCCCATGGGTGTATTAAGAGAACGGTCACGCCCAACATTTACATAGGCTACACAACTGACCTGAGATCAGGTAGTCTTCTGAATCTAGGTCGTGCAGATCTCAGAAAATGTATACATTGTTCATATGCTATTTTACCATTAAATTCACTTCTGAGAATTTTTATACGCAGAAATCAACTACTTAGAGGTCAAATATGGGCGCGGTTTTTACGAAAATTGATGTCTAATTGCAAATTTTGTCCGACTGTGTGTCGGACTTCAGAGGCTGGTGCTGCCTGTGTTGCTGCCTCGCCGCCTGGCCTGCCTTCCTCCACAGACCCCGGCTTGCTCTGAGCTCGATTGAGCTCCGGCACGGCTGCTGCAGCCCACAGCACCTCATACCCGCGCAAAGTCACCGTTTGGGCTGGTGGACTACTACCAAACGCCGCTGCCCTGACAGAGCTCCAGGGCCTGCAACTCCCCTCTTCCTGCTAGCTAGCTAAATGCCGGTGTATGTGAGTGAAAGCGCGGTCAGCGAGCTTGTTACGCCAGCATTCTCTTACCACAGATTCTAGTTAATCTTATAATGTGTGTAATTATAATGTGTTGAGTTATTTAAACAAACGATTGGGAAAATAAACGCCGCTTGTCCATGAGTCTCATTGATAGAGCCTGCGGCTGGATGGAGCTCTATCAATGAGAGCTAGCTAGCCTCCTCTTAGAATTCCTCTGGAATTCACAAATATTCATGAACTTGAAATCGGACACCGTTGTTAGCTTTATAAAACATTTAGTTAGATGTTGTATAAGTGGCGTGACGAAATTCAAACTGTAAATATACTCAAATTACGATCAAAAATGAAGCTACCTAGCCGCAATCTGTACACATAGGATTGCAGGGACAGTCGCAGCTAACGAAACCCGTACAGCTCACAAATATTCATTAACTTGAAATTGGACACCGTTGTTAGCTTTATAAAACATATAGTTAGATGTTGTATAAGTGGCGTGACGAAATTCAAACTGTAAATATAACTCAAATAATATAACTACCAAAAAAATAATAACTAAATCTGTTCAATATAGGATTGCAGGGACAGTCGCAGCTAACGAAACCCGTATTGCCTCACAAATATTCATTAACTTGAAAGCAGACACCGTTGTTAGCTTTATAAAACATATAGTTATATGTTGTATAGCTAAGGGCGTGACATGTGTGTAACATTTGGTAAGAGATTGCTGGTGTAACAAGCTCGCTGACCGCTCTCACACACGGGCCATTTAGCTAGCAGGAAGAGAGGAGATGCAGGCCCTGGCGGCTCTGTCAGGGCAGCGGCGTTTGGTAGTAGTCCACCAGCCCAAACGGTGACTTTGCGCTGGTATGAGGTGCTGTGGCTGCTAACGTGCCGGAGCTCAATCGAGCTCACAGCAAGCCGGGGTCTGTGGAGGAAGGCAGGCCGGGCGGCGAGCCAGCAACACAGGCAGCTGAACTCCGACACACAGTTTTACCAAATTTGCAATTAGCCATCCATTTTCGCTAAACGGCCCATATTTGAGCTTTATATAGTTGATTTCGCATAAAAAGTCTCAGAAGTGAATTTGGTAAGGAAACATTGCAGTGTCTGGAATATGAGATTCTGTCGCGTTTCTAATGTCTGTGTATTGGGGATTCGCTCAACCAATCAGCACGCACCTACCTCTAATGCGTGTGTATGGCGGAGTCGCTCAACCAATCAGCGCGCGTCTCTATGTGTGTAATGCGGGGCTAAGGCTCAACCAAGCAGCGCGCAGCTCATCTAAATATTCATGACATACCATATTTGGAAGAAAAGCTCTTGTTACAAATAGGGCCAAAACACAGGGATGCATAAGGGCCAATAAAATATCAACCAGGCCATTTTCAGCCCAACCAATGTTACATACCCCATTAGGAGACCATAAGGAACAGTGTGAAATACCCTATATAATCATTCTATCACCCCTTTAAAGAGTAACTACCGTTTTTTTTTTCAACCTGGACCCTATTTCCCTATGTTTTTGTGTCTAAGTGACTGATGGGAACAACAATCTTTGACATCGGTCCAGTATTAAGAGAGATCGCTGCAGTCGGCAGCGGAGAAAGAAGCTACAATGTAAGTTAATAGATTAAAATTAATTTTAATTTTAGAATTAGTATTTACCAGCTTGTATTTATCATCAGAAATGGGCTCATTTTGCCACTGACAAGCTCAGATAAATATTCTAAGTGTCTGACAACATTATGGAAAGGATTTCTAAGGAGGTCGCCCTTTCTGTTAAAGACTAAGATCCTTTATTTAAACATAAAAACATCCGTGAAATTGCGTTCTCTAAACCCACCAGACTCCATGTAAATAAACAGTCATTTTAGCATCGTAAAATACACTTCATTCAAAGCCAACAGAAACAAAATAAAACTATGAAAAGCCGTTTTGGGTCGTCTTTCCACTTTTCCAACCATCACAACTCTAGTTTTGGTTGAAATAAACACATAGTTTACAGATTTACATGTGGAAATATGTTGGCTCTATATTAAATAGAGTCTGGTGGGTTTAGAGCTAGCGACCTCAGAGCTGTTTCTGGTTCAACAGAAAGGTCTCAAAGAGGTGTTAAAGGTCTATCTCTGTAGGGATCCTTTCTATAATGTTGTCAGACACTTTGAATATTAATCTGAGTCTGTCAGCGGCAAAACAAGCTCATTTCTGATGGTAAAAACAAGCTGGACAATTGCCCTATTAACTTTCATTGTAGCTTGTTTCGCAGTCGAGCTGTTGCTCTGCCCGGTGCGTCCCATTGTGCGATGTGATTTTTGCATCGGTATCTGACGCTGAGAGCCACTGACCAAACGTCAGTATTTTTTGAGTTGGCAATGAGAACGGGTTGGGTTCAATGGTAATGGGTAATGGGTTTTCCCAGACAATGTACTTCCTATGGACTTTAACCCTACATGTAGCATCCTGAGTCCATCACATGCTTTGGTTTGAGTTTAGGCTACTAAAAGCTGAGGGTCTAAAGATGGACGGTGCTGTATGCTATCCAGATTGTAATGATTTTGAGCCGTGTAAATCCAAATGACTTGACTCCACTAGGTAAAGGGATAGGGAAGTACCGTGGCTTTAGTTAAATATTAAAGGGGTGATAGAATGATTATATAGGGTATTTCACACTGTTCCTTATGGTCTCCTAATGGGGTATGTAACATTGGTTGGGCTGAAAATGGCCTGGTTGATATTTTATTGGCCCTTATGCATCCCTGTGTTTTGGCCCTATTTGTAACAAGAGCTTTTCTTCCAAATATGGTATGGTCATGAATATTTAGATGAGCTGCGCGCTGATTGGTTGAGCGAATCCCCAATACACATACATTAGAGAATTAAGCGACAGAATCTCATATTCCAGAAACTGCAATGTTTCATTACCAAATTGACTTCTGAGACTTTTTTAAGCGAGAAATCAACTATATAAAGCTGAAATATGGGCCGTTTTTACAAAATTTGATGGCTAATTGCAAATTTGGTAAGACGTTCGGACTTTAGGAGCTCCACACAGTCTGACGAGAAAGCGGCAGCCTGCTGGGCTCCATACCCAGGGCAAAGTCACCCTTTGTGGATACTGCACTACGGGGCTCCGCGGCCAGCTGCCGGCATAACTATAATATATTTACGGTTTGAATTTCGTCACGCCACTTTGATTTTAAGGCATTTTTATGAACGTGAGGCGTCTTTGTAGGACGAGCAGCTGCTTGCAATATGTCCCATTCATTACAATGGGGAAATACCGCGCGCAGCTAGCTACACTATCGCCATAACTAAATTATATTTACAGTTTGAATTTCGCTCACCGCCACTTATACAACATCATTCCCCAATGTCTTATAAAGCTAACCGTTGTGTCCGGATTTGATTTTAAGGCATTTTTATGAACGCTAAGGCCTTTGTAGGGACGAGCAGCTGCTTGCTATATGTCCCATTTATTACAATGGGGAAATATCGCAGCTTGCTCACTTTCGCATAACTAAAGTATATTTACAGTTTGAATTTCGTCACGGCATGAATATTACAGGTTCCTCAAGGTCTTACAAAGCTTAGCTAACACTTGTCCGATTTCGGATATCAATTGAATGTATTTTTGTGAATGTCAGAGTTAGGAGGAGGCTAGCTAGCTCTCATTGATGGACTCCATCTCACCGCGGCTCTATCAATGAGACTCGCGGACAAGAGGCGTTTATTTCCCCGATTGTTTGTTTAAATAACTCAACACACATACCCATTATAAGATTTACTGGAACCCGCGGGCGGCCGTAAAAGATTGCGGGCTAATAAGCCTCGCTGACACTCGGTCAGGGCGGCGATGTAGCAACCCAGGCAGCACCAACACGGCACTAAACTCCGACACAAAGTCGGAGAAAATTTGCAATTAGCCATCCATTTTCGTAAAGCGGCCCATATTTGAGCTTTATATGGTTGATTTCTCGCATAAAAAAGTTTCAGAAGTGAATTTTGTAATGGAATAGCAGAGATCTGCGTGACCTAGCTAGATTCAGAAGACTACCTGATCTCAGGTCAGTTGTGTAGCCTATGTAAATGTTGGGGCGTGACTGTTCTCTTAAGGTTCCGGATTTTGAGATGCTTGCGTAAGCAACTCAGCTTTGTTGGGATTCGCCCGTTTTCAGTGGCAGTTTCAAAATATGAGATTTTCATAGTAAAGGGGTGTCAGTGGGACTTTGAGCTTCTATGTATGTCCTATTTACCCACCGAACTGTCGTTATTCAACTATGACAGGGTAAAATCGGTTTGGCATTCTATCACCCCTTTAAAAGGTAAACATCCTGTCTTGTGATTCCAGTCACCATGGACTTTTTAAAAATTCAACCAAGACAATGATCTCTCCCTAACCTTAACAAACACACGTTAATCATGCTGTAGTTGTTAGTGGAAGATACTGCATTCTGGCCAGTGTAAGCAGAAGTCTAAATAGTATTAAGTAGTATAAGCATCACTTATTCATGAAAGCCGGAAATGGTTGGTTAAAAAAGCTGCCTACCAACATCTCTAAAGCTTATTAATTAACATGTTATATCTTGTTTGTTTCTATGGAAAAACTGTCAAAATGTCAAAATGACTCTGAGCGATTGCCCTGAAACCAGCGGAGACTCCAGGAAGTTATGACCCCCTGCATACATCCCAAAATGTCTAACTATTCCTTTAAAATGTATCTGACTGGACGTGCCTTACAGAAAAGAGAAGGTATGGTACCCAGGATGTGCTGAATGTAATAAAATTCTGCTTCCCTGCAGAGTTTACACACTTTGATGTGCCAGAATTCACTGTCTGATTTCCCATCATTGACGCATTTCCACGCTCCAGAAAAACAGCTAGTGGGTTTGTGGGTTTACTGCACAGACACACATCCGCTGGTGGTGTGTTACCCTTACCTCGCTGCCTTTCTGCAGATTTAATAAGAGGAAATCCCGTGGAGTCACATCATCTGTGTGTTTTAGGAGAACGGTACCGTGTAGTAGAGTAACGTGCGGCAGAGTACAGTGTAGTAGTATATCACAAAATGGTAGAATGGTAGGTTATGGTGACTTTCAAAATAACTTGTGTCTTTATTTTGTTAGAGTTCGCGAGCCATGCTGATGTTTATGAGGAAATGTTTGCCATGTTCACCATTCTTCTTTAAGCTACATCTACACTACTCCGTTGTCATATTCAAGCAATGTTTTGAGACAAATAAGATCTCTGTCCACACTAGAGTTTTAGCTCCAGTAGCAGAACTAATCTCTTCCATATTAACACACATCACATGACCATTCACACACACACACACACACACACACACACACACACACACACACACACACACACACACACACACACACACTGGGCATGTGCGTGCCGGTGTAAACAGGAAGCAGATTGTTTGACGTTACTCTGCGGTTGGAAGTTGAAAATACAGAAAATACTCTGGAGAAAGAACAACAATGGTGAAAAGTAGGAGCAAGGATTTGGAATTGTTACTGTAAGGTATACAAGACTAACTAGGTTTCCAAAAGTCTCCATTTCTGCCCGTCCAGACTTCTAAGCAACCCCAGAGTTTTCAAACCAAAACGAGGGCAGCACTGTTTCCAAATATCTCTGTTTAAGGGGCTCGGAAACAGTAGCGTGGACATGAGGTGTAAATGTAGCAAAAGATATTAGTTTTTAAACTAAAACCTAGTAGTGTAGATGCATTCTTTGTGCGCTAGCAGGCTAACATCTGCTAAACAGTCAAAATGTAAATGCTATTGACGTTTCAGTCTGGACTAAAGTGTCAGACCGACCTACAGACTGACTGACATTGCCATGCCTAGTGACACACAGCTAGCACGGCTAAATAAAACAACAGAACAGGCTCCTCTTTTTTATAACCCCGCTGTGAAACTATCTCACCCGACAGCCTTATGCGCCTTAGTCAGCCTCTGTCGGCTAACAATGCTTGATAAATGAGATGTTATGATTAGCCCTGATCTAGAAGTGGGAATACACTGCTCACCAGAGCTATGCTCTGGTTTGAAGGCCTGTATAAATGGAGACTGACCCGTGTGGATGAAGTGGAGGTGGTGGTGGTGGTGTTGGCGGTGGTGGCCGGGCTGCCGGGGAAGGTGCTGTAGTCGGAGCCGCCCGTGTAGTTTGACGCTTCGCTCATGGTGCTCATGGGACGCTCCTTCTTGTCACTGGTGCTGCCTTGCTCTGACGAAGCCTTGGGAGCCGGCCTGCCACAGGGCGAGAGACATAGAGAGACAAAGAGAGAGGGAGTCAGTCACACATACGGCTCTAGATCAGCACTCTTCAAGGGGGTCCGCGACTCCTGGGGGGGGTCCTCAGAGTCACTGCAGGGGGGCCGCTAAATTATTGTTTAACGCTTTTTTGAATGTTCCCAAAAAAAAAAAAGGCCCCCAAAAAAAAAATTAAATAGGTCTATAAATAAACATGAATCCAACATATTGGTGAAGAATAACAACCTCAACAACATGATACGCGTACTGGCCTGTAGGGATATAGTTAAGCTAATGGATTCACTGTGCCTTCCACATGTATGATTGACATTAAAACATGATGATATATGAATATGTAAATAGTAGCTAAGTATCGTAGGGCCCCATAAAAAGGTATGTGTGAAGGCTTTACACGTTGTCAGACCAGTTTATTATGCAACTCAATTTTGTACACTATATGTAGTATGGGGTCCCTGCTTGTCTCTTTTGAAGGTTATGGGTTCTCTGCCTAAAAAACAATGAAGACCACTGCTCTATATGATAAGAAAGTACAGTAGCATGCAACACTTAACGTGACAGCTAGGAGGTGTGACCATGACTTCAGTTTGCATTTGATTGATTTGTATTTGATTGTGTTAATTCAAATTGATTTTTATTATTCCATTGGACAGAAATTCTTCTTGGACAGAGAGATTCTTCTTACATTATTCTGAATAACTGAGCACGGGCATCAGTCCAGTGTGTGTGCGTGTGTGTTCAGCACAGTTCAGCTCAGCAGTCAGATGCCAATGCCCCTCTCCTTTAACAAGGTCAAGAGTGAACTTTCTTACTTTAAGCACACAAATCTCTCCTTCAGTTCAGCTCTTCCTCTTGACAAAAAAAGACTTATGGTAGTTTTACCATAAGACACCATGCACACTATTAGACTTTATTCACAAAATGATGGGGAAATATATCCCAAAAAGTGGGGTCCAGTGGTTCTAAATGAAACGGTGCAGGTTGAGGTTAAAGGCTTTAAAAACGGCATATTTAATAAAAACAAAAAAGGTTTTCAATAATAACCCCAATTGTGCAAGAGGGAACAGCATCTTAGGCTATTTGTTGCCATATAATAGTGCGTTCCAACTAACTAGTCGGAATTCACAGTGGGTTTAAGCTCTATCCAGGTTAGCCATTGTTAGCAATACCAGATGATAACGACACATTAGGCTGTTTTTTGTGCATACAAACAGCGTAACAACATGTCCACTAATAAAAGTTGGACAGAGCTAATTATGACTAATTTAATGAGACACAAATAAGGCAGAAGTGCTACTAAACTGTATGTTACTACAGCTTTCACTGGCCCAGCTACCAGGTGCTCCCAGGCTCCCAATTCCGTCTTCCGGTCAAATCCTAAGTCACTGATTGAGTCAAGGCGCAGTTGAGTGTCCAGTTATATAATAATATGTTTTCCTTTATTATGCCAAGTATGCAAGCAATGTATCCTCTGCATTTAACCCATCCTAACTAATAAGGAGCAGTGCAGCCATAGTCCGGTGCCTGGGGACCGACTCCTGTTGTAATGCTAGTACCTTCCTCAGGAGCAATGGCAGGAGTTCCCTAGCATGCATGTCTTTATGTTGGGAAGTAGGGCTAGGTACTGAATTGGATACTTTTCGAACCGAATTGCCTCTAAAGTATCGAGTATGGAAAAATGCCTCGTCATACAATACCCCAATTTCAGTACCTAAGGAGTGAATCTCATCAGCATCAATGAGCCTGCAATGAGCCTGCAATGCTGCATGCTTCTACCAAGATCTAATAATGTCTGTGATTGGCTGTCTAACGTTACACCTTGTAGAGAAAAATATCATTTAGGGACCGGTAGCGAAATTAATGTAATGGTATCGGTATCAAATAGTTTTGAAAGACACCCAGCCCTAGTGGGAAGAAACCAGAGCACCAGGAGCAAACGCACACGAACACGGGGAGAACATACTTCACACAAGAAGGATTGAACCCAGTACTCAGCAGTACCTACTTGCTGTGAGGATGCATTGCTAACCACTGAGTAGGGCTGTGCTCGATTGAAGAAATTCTTAGTCGACTAACACTCATTCACTTGTATCGACTAATCGATTAGTTGATTTAATCGACAGATCTGTAAATCTGAGTTTCTCCGCAAAGTGTCATTCAAAAGCACCACTTTAATTCTTGTGTTTACCAGAGATGTGCTCGTACGTTTCTTGGAAATAAGTCATTCAGCATGAAAAAAGCATCAAACATGACTAATGGACTAAAGAAATCTAAGTTGACTAAGACCAAAATGACCGATTAGTCGACTAATCGACTAAGAGGGAGCAGCCCTACCACTGAGCCACTGTGCCACCATCTTCAAGCTTGGATCCCTGCGTTATGCAGGTAGTTCTGCTGGCAATTGGAACTGCAATACAAAGGTGTAAATGTCTCTTTGGTTAAATTTGTGAATTCGGTTCAAATAACTGTGATGTAAATGTGTGCAGGTGGATGTGTATGTGTGTGTGCTGGTATCGTAACCAATTGTGCTACCAAGATGAGAGAGCAGACAGCTAATCTCAAAGGCAGAAGCTGTCTCCACGACAATCCAGCCAGCCAATCAGTCGACCCCCGCCATCTCATCTTCACTCTCTTAATGACACACGATCTCTGTCAGGGCCATTAGAGAGAGGGAGGATGAGGACGAGAGGAAGGGTAGAGTGGCTTGAATGAGCAGAGAGGGAGGCGACGGAGACGAGAGACGCAGAAACAGAGATAAAGAAAGTGAGATTTTAAGGGAGGAGAGCCGGTCGCATGAATCACAGCTATTATTCCCTAGGTGTCACCTCTGATACATGCCTCTACGTCCAACCAATTTAAATGGCCTGCCAACGTGGCCTGAAAAATTGAACCAGCTCAAAGTTTTTGTCCCCTAGTCGAGTACAAAGAGAAAAGCTAATTAAAACTACCACACGTTGACAGCCCTATCTCAGCTCCCGAGGTTAGCAAAATAGAAGCAAAGCATGTCAATACAAGTCGTCGTCCACGTTACTGACGGCACACAACACAAGGGTTGTTGTTACTGGTGCTCAGAGTGTATAGGGTTTGTAAGAGTGAGGGCCTCCGATAATGCTGAGCAGTCTCGGGGATGGTGATCTGGTCTTCATAGTGCACATGTATAATTATCAAACAGCTTAGTTTTGGCTACAGAACAACCTGTTTGAAGGATGACTTGTGTGGGTCGGTCCTTAAACTCTCAACCTGAACCCATTTGGATCTGGCCAGACAAGTTTCTATTTCTGTTTTCTTTGTCAGTTCTATCAGCTTTTACTTGTGTACTGCTATGTTTTGCTATTCTGTGTCCGATTTTACCGTAATGTAAAAGGGGTTGCCTGAAGTGATAATGTAAATAATGTACTGATTTTAATTGGGTGGCCAAAAACACAACTCCCAATGAATGCTAAAGTTGCTCTATGACCACTGTAAATAGGAAAATGTTTGCCAACATGTTAGCCGTAGAAACTTGGAGAGGTGTTAATATGTCAGATGTTCTGTTTTTGGCTTGGTTGCTCAATTTTTCTTACATTTTTTGACCTGCTGAATGAGATGCTATTGTTGACTGTTTTGCTTCAGATATCTCAACAACTCTTGGCCAGACTTTCTCACGAATATCCACAGACAAATAGAAAATAGAAGTTGTAGAAGCTGTAACGTGAACAGTCTATAGCGCGATAGAAGGATAAAATCTGAGTAGCAGTTGCTGATTGGATTTAGCCGCTACAGAGCTCCAGGACGCCGGCTGCCAGCGACAGTTGTTTAGCCGCCAATAGGTGACTGTGAGCCGGGTACAGGGACCGCCAGATGGCGGTGCTTTCCAACAGGCCGTGGTAGTGGAGTTTAGACAGAAAAAGTGAGTGTCATGCGGCGATGATATTTAAGTTTAGACACCAAAACGACTCGTTACGTTTAGGAAGAAGATGGTGGTTCCAAAGAATCAACGAGCATTTCCTGGGTGAAAGTATTTTGTTTTCTTGAACTTTTCTATGTTGACACCACGTGGTGCTGTTTCATTTTGAGATTATTTTCCATTGAATGTGAATGTTCATAAATAAGTCAGTATATCTATGGTATCTATGGTTTCTGCTTTTTTCACAAATTGCACCATGAATATAAATATACCATGTGAATGTAGTGGCAATTCAAGTTGAGTTTTGCTTCATTAGTTTAGGCGTGGGTTAAGATAAAACAGAATCCAAGTTGAGATAAGACCTGTTTTTCTCTTTTTGGAACTCATCAGGAACCTCCACGAGCTAGTTTGGGACTGTCTGTGACACCTATGCATACACCTGTGTATGGCCCGTCATCGGCCCACACTGCTGATCAGATAACATGTAGGACAGCAGCAGTAACGGCCCCTGGAATCAAAACTGGACCTCTTTATCTCGCCTCCAACACTTTCTGCTCTGTCCAAACCTACCTGTCTTACCAGCCTTACTACCCTTACTATTTCATTCTCTATCCTACACAGTGTCTATCTTAAATAAAACTAGTTTACGACCTCTTATCCCCATCCCATACTGTACTTTGATTAAAACTGATGTGTCTGAAGGAGCGCCATTGGCATGACAACCATTGAAATGCATTAGCAAATATTTAATATTCCATACTGACAGCTCTGGTAATCTCCTATACTTCAGCCCACTCAGCAACATTTAGTCCCCTGAAGCCAAATGGAAAACCCCAACTCTGCTAATTAAAGGTTGACTAAACTCACATTTCAAATAGAAACATCCATTTCTTGCTAAATATATTTGAGGCAGGATATCAGAGTGCCATGCATTCTACTCTGTAGAGCACTGGATACTCACAGCAGTTATCCATCCTTAGGTATAGCAAAAGCACTTAAAGCAAGTTAACCTGTCACATTCAATACTTAGCTCTTAATAGGGTGTAAATTGCTCATATTAGTTAAGGGAGCTGCAGCCTATTGAAGTTAAAGTTAATCACCCCTTTTAGAGTAGCCTACACACATGTTGCATGATTCTAAAGCTGACAAATGGCTCCCTAGAAGTTACAGCAGGTCTATTGTTCTAATAACAACACTCCTTTCTCGAGCAGGCGGTTTTCATTAACCATAAGTACATATAAATACGAAAAGTTAAGCACGAAGCATTCGTAAGCATTCCACGTTTTTTGTTATTGCTGTATGCACCACAATGACTGCTGCAGTATGAAAACTGTGGAATGCGGAGGAGGTCGGGGTGGATGGGTGGGTAATAAAACACAGCGCGTTCCAAGCTGGGGAGCGGAGATCGCTTCCCGGGGAAAACAAAGGACTTTCACCCAGGAAACGCATGTTCCTCTGAAGTGTTTTAATCCTTACCTCGATCTTTTTCCTAAACTTAACTAGTTTTTTTGGTGCCTAAACTTAACTATTGTCGCCGCATAACGCTCACTTTTTGTCGCCTAAACTTGACTGTAATGTCCGCCGAAACGACCGGCAGCTCGCGGTGCTCTGTACCGGGTTCAAAGTCAACTAAACCACCAACTGCTGCTGATACGACAGAGCTCTGTAGCCGGCATCACGGAGCTCAGTGTCGGCCAAGGACAGCTAGCAACTGCCGCTCAGCTAGCAACTGCCACCTAGCGTCAAAGAGCCTTGTAGCCGGCCACTGTAGCCGGCGTCACGTGACCAGCTGGCGGCCGTCTAGTTTTGTAGGATATCATACATTTTGGTGAGAAAACATTCTCATACTATATCATATGGTCCCGTTAATGAGAACACGCTTACAGAGAACGTACTTCCTACAGTGACAGGGGAGTAAACTTTTTCATCCATGAAGAGGGCCTTCTGAAGAGCCAACAAGAAACCTGCATGATGTAGCAAAGAGGAACAGCCTTAAATGACCAACGAGACTAGAAGTCTCAGCGAAATTCAAATATGATGTGCTACACCCAGCTGGTAGCTACTGCAGGGTATTATGGAGTATTCTAAGGTGTTTGTGGTACCTGTCCATGCCGCTCTGTGTGGGCGCACAAACACCAGTCAGTCTATTCACGGCACCAAGGCAACCTTACAGACTTAACCAGAGGAGTTAGAATATATTCATTATGAAATATTATTCAGCTGGGCTGGCGACATTTACATATACCAGTCTCAATGGTGTGTGTGTAGTGTCTGTAAGGCTTTAGACAACAGAGGGCCATTGTTGCCAGAACCAGATGTTAAATTTCTCCCATTTTGTGGCTCTGTCAGTGACAGAAGTGAATTGCCGGCCAATTGACTGTGAGTGAGAGTGGAGGCCTTCACTCGCCTCTCCTCACACACACACACACACACACACACACACACACACACACACACACACACACACACACACACACACACACACACACACAGTCGCCCACTGATCACACAGCCAATCTGTTTCTCTCTCTTTCGGTCTTCCCAATCCTTCCCACTGTCTCATCTCGTCTGCCTTTTCATCTTTCAGTTGCGCGGTTTTCTTATTAAAATTTCCTTCATAAACCATTTCCTGCGGCCGCTCTGTTTGCGCGCACTTTAGTGACTTGCTGATGAAACCGCTTAGTGTGAGCGCTGGCCATCTGAGCAGGATCAGAGAGTTTTTTTTACCTTGATCCATTTGTTTGCAGTATGGCTTCCACTGCATGTTAAGCACCAGTGTTACTGATGACTCTGCTCTATTTAAAACAGCCATTTTTTGTTCTCTGCAGTGGCGGCCGGCCCTAAGAGGGTGTAGGGCGCCGCCCCTCCTGCGCTACATCAAAATGAATTAATTGTATTTAACAATTAGTTTAATTCCACGCTTAACCTTGCAATTGCATTTTCTGCAATATATACGACTGCATTGCAAATAGATATTTTCATTTGTGGAGGTTGCTGGAAGCAGAACTGCTGAGTCGAGCCAGCGAGGCAAAGTAAAAGCTTGGTTTCGCCAATTTACAGGGATCGGACGGGATTTAGGGTGCTCAGGCTGAGCGTCCGACAATTCCACATACACACTCATTAACAGGCAGCCTGCTCAGTCTATGGGATGAATAGATAGGACTCTCCGCTCCAACTCTCGCCTGTGATGGGTGACTGACAGACTACACGAGAACGTGAACTGAAACGAAAGTTGAGGCAACCACAACATGGAACCCAACACTGTCCCTGGCTGTCACATCTTTCTCAAACTAAATCTGTTTGAGAGAAGATCACTATCGGATGAACTTGTTAACTTGTCAATCAACTTGGACCAGATCAGCGTGACGTTACAAAATGGACTGATCAGTCTCCCAGAGTTGGTCCAAAAAGTGCCTCAGAACACACCAAAGCAACAAGACGTAATACGTCTCCATAACAGGCGGCGCTAATCTGTATTGTTGCCCAAAAATTTAAACCGGCAGCTGATTGGACAAATGCGTCACGTGGGTCTGGTTTCTCTGGAAATTCAAAGCCAGACTGTCATGGCGGCTTGTTCAGAATACCATCTCGTATTTTACGAAGATAGTTCACCGAAACGTGTTTCTGAAAACATTTTAAGAGAGAAATAGGCCGTGCAGTTGCTGAATCTGTCTTCATTTTCAATAACAGATTTTCATCAATTTTGGTTTTTTTCTTTCTTTTCCCTCTTTTTCCTTTTTTCTTTTTCCCCCCCCCTTTTCCTTTTTGTTTTTTTTTTTTTTTTCTTCTTCTTTTTTTCCTTTTTTTTTTTTCCAAAAAAAAGCCGCCCCCCCTTCCCCCAGTTGTTGGCCCCGCCCCCCCCCCCCCCTTTTCTTCCCCCCCTTGCCAGCTAATCTGTCGCGTCGAATATCGGGTTGGTGTCACCGCACTTCAAGCTGTCACAGTGATTGAAGGCGGAAATGCCAACAAAAATCTTTAAAAAAATTTATAAAACAAGCTCCCACATTGAAAATTCAATGAAATTGGCCATGTTTGAGAAATTAAATATTGCAAGTAAACATCTAAATAAAATAAAATAATGTTTGGTTATGTTCGGCTCGGTGACAAAAATGTGTCAATCATTACCTTAACAAAATCTTTATGCAATGAGGGGAAATGGGAAATGAAAATATAAAGCTCTGTCTCTAATGTAAGCATCTTTCAAAGACACCGTCTTGTGAAATGCATTTGATAAAAGAAAATGAAGAGCAGACAGATCTTTAAATCTAAATGACACAGATACTTAGGTGAATGATAGCTCAAGCTGTGAGAATGACTTTAGGTATATTTCTCAGTAATGGAATTCTCTTGCTTTTATGTTTCTGGATTGGATCAGCGAGTCACAGTTCACTATGAGACAGTTCAAGGCTTTAACTGGGAGAAAATACTAGGCCTCGACTTTTAATACCCTGTCACTCAGCAGTGTGTAGTCACAGTGTCAGCCTGACACATGGTTTCATTTCATCAAGTCAGAGGTAATACAAGCCACTGCAGACGAAAAAAAAGGGAATTCGCTTCATTTGGATGGCAGTAGAAATATACGAGTTCCTACTAAATTAACACACAGGGTGATTATTCAGAGAGGAAAGTTGAACTTTCCCCGCTGTATGCTGGAGACACAAGCCATGGCACACACATTAATCACCCGGAATATCATTTGTGCATTAGTGTTGCATAGCGGCTCATCAAGCAATTCACACAGAGTCTGAAATAAAGTTAGTGTTAGTAACAGCAAGAGGCAGAAACATGGAAATAATTCTCCAGCCTTGGATTGAAGATGAATGGAGCTGAAGACAAAGCTGGGAGAAGTGGGTTATTCTTTGCTTTCGTTGGCAGCACGGTGAGGATTCACCAGTTTTAATTTACTAAACTTAACGGAACAGCTTGATTGTTTGAGAAGACCAATATCATCTCTGTGTTTCCAGTACAGAGATAGATGAAAGTCTTCCAATAACTCTTTCACCTGTTATGTATGATCAAAGTCAAATCCACCTGTGGAACAGCACACTGACTAAACTGAACATTCTGGAGTCAGTGAGGGTGTTCTGGGTCCCATCATTATAAGCAGCTGCTGCAGCGTCTCTATAATATCATACCGTATACCATAAAAACAATGGACCTCATGCAGAAACAGTTTCTTAAATGTCTCTTATATTTTCTCGTAATTTTGTCTTATGAGAAAAAATAATAGAAGTCAACTCTAGACACACCAAATGTTTTGAGGCCCATTGTCGAGAAGCTACAACTGAAGAAACTATATGTTACTATGTGATGCGATCAAAAAATGTTAGAGGAAGCGGTAACACTTTGTTTGAAGGGGTGTGCATAAGAGTGAAATAACACTGTCATTACCTGACATGACACACATCATGAACATGAAGGAGTCATTATGAATGTTTATGACAATAAATTATGACACTTTTAATACAAAGTAAGCATTGTTTGAGACGTTTGTGTTATGACAACTTGACTTTAACCAAGACAACATAACCGGTCATAAATATCTCATAGCAGGCCTAATAATCAAACTTTAAAAAAAACATTTAGCTGTATGTGATAATATCAGATTAAACTGTCATTAAGAGGTTGTTTTTAACTTTTAACTGTCATGAGACCATTATAATTGTGTCATGAATATTTTCCTTGACCTCAAGAAAAGTGGAACCATTTGTTGTAAAGGCTCTGACACACCAACCCGACGGCCGACCTTCGTCCGAAAAGCCAGTCGGACTGACTGCCTCCCCGAGTTGGTCAAAAAAGTGCCTCGGAACACACCGAAGCAACGCCAACTTGAGCGTATGTTCTGCGCGTGCGTGAGACGTAATACGTCTCCATAACAGCAAGCGGAGCTAATCTGTATTGTCGCCCCAAAAATGAAAACCGGCAGCTGATTGGACGAACGCGTCACGTGGGTCTGGCTGCTCCCGGATTTTTTTGTTCAGAATACGATCTCTTATTTTACGAAGATAGTTCACCGAAACGTGTTTCTGAAAACATTTTAAGCGAGAAATAGGCCGTGCAGTTGCTGAATCTGTCTTCATTTCAGATCAACAAAGGTCAGTTTAAAAGATTTTCGTCAGATTTTGAGAGGCGTTCGTCACGCTCATCCCGCTCGTCATTTCCGGGTTAGCACGCCACCAATCAGATTGGTCATTCAGTCCGACTGCCTGCCTTACGATTCAACATGTCAAATCGGCCAAAATGAAGGCCGACGGCTCCTCGGATGGACGACGGCACGGAACACACGGAACAGACTTGAGTCACCGACCTCGCCAGACTGTCCGACGGCCGATTATCGGGTTGGTGAGGCCCTGACACACCAACCCGATTATCGGCTTTAAGACCAGTTTGATGACAGTGAATACGGTACCAAGGTGATTTATGGAGTTTTGGACAGATAACATTAGCTTTAGGCTAGTTGTTGCTAAAGTAACTGCTAACTGTAGTTAGCTGCCGTTAGCTGCCGTTAGCTAGTTAGCTCGGTTAGCTGTAAAGCTGAGCCCAGTGTGCAAGGAGCCAAACCCTGAAAGAAAACAACCTCGGTAACTGAGTGTATTCCCTCGTGTAAAACTGGCCTCCTTGCACTGGGAGCTCACAGGAAAAGCGCATTTTCAACAAACTTGGACAAGCCACAGAGAGATGAAACTTATTAGCTATAGCGAAGCAAAGCGTTAAATAATAATAAAATAATAATAAAATGTTTCGATCACAAGGACTTAGTGCTAACCTTTTCCGTTAGAAGCCTCCAGCATCCCTATGCAGTCGCTTTACAACCTTATGAGGTTTACGTACATAGAGTAAGGATTTCTGGCAAAATCTACAGTAACACTTTAATTAAAGGTATCTACATAAGAGTGACATGACACTGTCATGAACAGTCACAACACATGAACTGTGAGTCCAATGCGTTGTGGCTTGCATCAGTGATATCCGTGGAATATTTTACAATACAGTAAGGGTGTTTGAAATTAGATTATTTTTTGTGGTTTTATGAGTTGCTGTCAACAAAACCACACCAAATATCCTATTCTTTCTAAAACTACAATGTGTTGTTTTTACGGTGTTATTTCTACACATGTTGATACTGATCCCCTAATCTGACTAGTCACGACCGCATGTGGAACTGTTCTTTGAACTTACCCACTGCTACCATTCTGCATGCAACAGCTTTTAGCAAACTCGTGTTCAAAGCATTAAGGCGGATAGGGAAGCTGAAGCCAAAGCAGCTCTTCCAGAGATGCGAGGGATCATTACCTGCTCAGAGCCTCTACTGGCTTGTCAGGGTGGACAAGCATTCCACAATTCATGCTAGAAACAGAACAAGGGAGGGAGAGAGAATGACAATACAATTGTGACTTTGAAGTTTGAATTACATTCAGTCATGCTACATGAAATAAATGATGACAGAAATCATAACACGAAGAATAGAAAAGGTAAAACAACACAATACGTGAATGAAGGTATTTGTCCAACACATTCCCACTCCCATCGTGTCAGAGAGCGACGCGTGATGATGCCTTTGGCGTTTGTTATTGATGCAAAAAAGTCTCCTTTAGCATAATTTTTTTTTTACACGATTATTTTGTTGCCATTTTTGCCTTTAATCTCCAGGACGGCATAAAAGGGGAGAGAGAGGGGGAAGACATGCAGAAAACTGCCGCAGGTCGGTTCGAACACTGGGCCTCTACATATGGTCGCGAGCTCTACCAACTGAGCTACCCAGGCACCCGTTTGTTCAGGACTCTTGGCGTCGTTTTTTTGGCGCTCTGGGTCAGGACGTATGTTTAACTGTCACGCGGCACAAGAGCGGGACAGTTAGGTTTAGAAAAAGATAGTAGGTGGGGGTTACAAAATGTACGTTTTGGTGATACATGAGACAAGAACGCTGACCAAGCGTCAGTATGTGACGAGTTGGGAGTGAGAATGGGCTGAGTTGTCACTGCACGCGGGGGGGGTGAGGGTTGAGGGTGGGGGCGGGGGAAGTTGGGCCACTAAAATATCTTTTTAGTGGTGTTTTGAAACACTGCATGAGTCCACGTGGTTAAACCCCAAAATCTTTGTTCTTCTAAACACCAATCTATCAGTGCATCAGTCCAGACAATCGGATTATTAATTTAAAGCCAAACTATTTTCCCATCAGACACAGCTTTGATCGTTCAGAGCCTCCTATCTCTTTTCATCTCTGTCTCTCTTTCTTTCCGATTTTCAGTTGTCTGTCTGATATAATTTTCTGTTATTTCCCTTTTTTTAATCTTTCTGTTTGTTGTTTGACACTGAAGATGTCTGAGTGGAATCTGTGAAAATGAAGTGATGAGACAGACGGAGGTGTCTGGCGTTGTGCGCCAGAAAGGTCAGCGATGAACCTTGGCGTTGGCTTTGATCATCAGGGAGATGAACAGAACAAGATATTAGTGAGTTGAATATATATCACATAACAGGAAACCAGAGAGTCATTAATAAAAGCTGAAGAAGAAGCGTATAGGAAGACGTGAAGACAAGAGATCATTAAGATGGGAAAGAAGGAAAATGTATTGCTAATACTTATTTAGACTTTAGACTAACAAAAAAGATCCTTGGATATCTATCACAAATGCTCCATTAGGCTCTAAGCTTGTGATTAGACAGGCCAGTGTATGTGTTTGATTGACAGCTGAGTCAGCATGGGCAGGCAGAGACAATGCAAACAAACTAATGCCGATAAAGGGGCTGGTATACTATAACGCAAGAGCCTGTTGGATGTCCTGAGAGCATCTAAAACCCCCTCATCACTTTTCTGATATTTTGCCTTTGAGTGTGCCCATTTAGAATACCACTTTTGCCTTCAGGTGGGTTTGGACAGCACGTTGTATAAATCAGTCCTCTTCGAGCTTATACCTGCCTGAAGTGTAGCGTACAAGCAAAGGACAAGCAATTTAGTGTTAAGTAGTGTTGTTGAAGACTGAGAACCACACCATTTACCATCTGTTTAAAGGAGACCTGTCATACTTTTCTGTTTTTTCTGTCATTTCTATAATGTTACAATTTAGGATGTTAATTGTAAAAGTGGCCAAAGTTTCAAATAATGAAGTACATGTATTTTAAAAAAAAAAATCCCTTTGAGTCAAAACCTCAGATTCCCCACTGTCCTAAATGCTACAAATTTTTTTCCCCACTTCGCTCCATATGATGTCCAAACAGGCACTCTACTGCTGTATCTATTCGTATAAAATCTGTATTCTTGGCTGCCAATGTTGTTAATTTATCCCAAATTTTGGGTCACATTCCTGCTGGAACACGTCCGGTTGCGTAGTATTTGGTTTAGGAGCCTTTAGAAAAAAAAAAGTCCTGCTATATACTCCACTGCAGTCACTCTCTGGCTGCAATGGACTGTACACATGCAGCGACAGTATAGCATAGCTGTGGAGACTCCAGAGATCTGGACACGCTGGCCAATCAGAGCAGACTTGGCTTTTTGGAGAGGGGGCTTAAAATAACAGCGCTCCAACAGGGCATCTCAGACAGAGGGTGAATACAGGTGCAGCAGCCATGGGCAGTATGAGGAACATTAAGTGTTTTTGGAACATGTAAACATGTTCTAGTAGAAACACAAAATACATTTCATGTTGTTTGGTGTGTTGTAGTCTATATCCACGATGCTACGGTGCCGCCGAAAATTCGGCCAGATGTCCCGCGTTTGGGCCGGACGTCCGTTACCTTGGGCTTGGACAAGTTCCTTCCCGAGGCTATTTAGCAGAGGCACCGTTGCTCTGTCCTCCGCCCGAGACAATTGTGATTGGTTTAAAGAAATGCCAATAAACCAGAGCACGCTTTTCTCCCATGGACTAGACAGACCTTCCTCCGCAGCGCTGTGGAGGAAGGTTTGGTAATGCATGACTAGGTGTGTTCTGATTGCATAATTGCATCAAGGCAAGTAAACCTGCATTTCATTTATTTCTGTTGTTTTGGAATTTGGATAATATTAATAACATGTTTGTACCACCATGAAAATCAGCAGCACAAAGCCCAACAGTAGGTTTTTAATAGGCGACTCAAATAAAAAGCACCGCCCACAACAACATCACCACCTTTGCTTCAGTTTCAACATCATTTCAGTGACCTCTTAGTGCAGGACAGAGTACAAATGTGTGGAAACTTATGGAGCTTTAACACAAGGTCCTACCCACAGGTGTCTCACTGACTGGGCCAGTATAGTACTGTTGCTCAGTGGCTTCTGATCAAAAGGCCCTCAGCTTTGGCTGGCCCAAGAATACTGCATTTGAGAATTTAAAGTAAAACTGAACGTGTTGAGGTAAATGCTTTTGACTGGAAAAAAAAAGAGAGAAGATCGGGGATTTCAATAATACCACTTGAGAGAAGAATAGTCTCTGTATTTCAAACGCACTCATCTTTTGAAGAGACCAGAGAGAGAAGAAGACATGAAGACATACCTGCTTGTAAAAGTGTGAGCATTCCCTGTGCAGTCACTTTCACTGAAATCAAGCAAAGCTGTTTTTAGCAGTTGCTCAAGGATGGGTTGAATCTGAGGAGCTCTCTTAGATCCTGAGCCTGCAGGGAAAGCTTAGGGCCTGTGCTCATTCATTTTCATTTTAAAGTTTGAGAGGAAGGGAGAAGACGTGAAGAGGCTTGAGGGCTCATGTGGCACTAAGACGCCTTTATATTCATATTCTATATTCTTATATTCTATGTCAGAAAGAGATACAGCGCTAAGGAAACATATGACAACTGTCCTGTTTTTGAAAAATGCCACTTTTTCCTTAAGTATAGCACCAGACTGTCATGTACAGTACACTGTTAGAAAAGTCCGTAGAAAGTAGTGTTGTTTTCGTCAATGAAAATTATGAGTAAATATCGTCGTCAACAACCCTTTATTATGTGACGAAAACGAGACGAGACGCAACATGAATGCTGGTCATGTGACGATGACTATAATTAAATGTATAATGCAAAATTGTTGACGAATAAAAACGATACTAAATGTGGTTTACAAAATAAAAACTGCCAAAATGTCTCTTCATTTTCGTTGACCAAAACGAGACGAGACAAAATGCTAGTTATTTCGTCTCGTTTAGTCGCGTTATTATTATTTTGCAGTATTTCTGTTCCCTGTGTCTTCAGGGGCTGCATGGGCGGCATCAGGTCACACTCAGGTCGCACTGCGCAGACGCAGGCGACGTTACTTCCTCAAGCCCTGTCGCGGCACAAGGTTGTGCCCAGGCTCCAGACTAGACTTCCTGGGTATTTCATGGTCTCATTGCTATCTTAAACAACACAGGCAGCTGAGTTGTTTCAACGCAGGGCTGATTTGGGTAAATTAATCCCCACATTGACTCAAAGAGACACAACTATTACATTAGATCTCAGATAGTGAGCTGCTACTGCTAATTAAAAAAAACATGTGGGCGCCTAGGTAGCTCACCTGTTAGAGCGGGCGCCCATATATAGAGGTTTACTCCTCCACGCAGCGGCCGTGGGTTCGACTCCGACCTGCAACCATTCCCTGTCATTCCCCCTCTCTCTACACATTTCAAGTCTGAGCTGTCCTATACAAATAAAGGCCTAAAATACCCAAAAGTATCTTTAAAAAAACATAGAAGTGTTCAGTTAGCAGTTTTGTTCTTGACGTCTGTTTAAATTTTATGTCCAGTGTTACTTCTATTTGGGGGGATAATCCTGATTTGAGGTTTTGGAGGAATTATAATGTTGCTATGGATTCAGGTAGTTAGCTGTGGGATACAAGTTGACAACACACATTTTTGTCAAATTGGCACCATTAAAACTATGCTGAATGATCTATTAGCAGCTCCTGTTTGCACTCAGGGATGTCCCGACAACTACTACTGGATCACTGTGATGTGTTATTATGGATCCCACGTAACGTCTAGGCAAGTCCCGCCTTACGAAGCAGCCTGATTGGTTGAGGTTAGGCATTGACCTTGAGTGGTTAAGGTTAGGATAGCCGACTGGTCAGGGGATAGGACCTGAATAAATCGGGTTCCGTTACCTTGCGTAAGCATGGACGCCTGGCCAATAGTAGCGTGTGAAAGCTATTGAAGGGCGTGGGTTCCATAATAACGCCACTGTGGTACTCAAGAAAACGTTAAAATGCAATGCTTTGCAAAAAGTTCTGGAGATCTTTTGAATGTTTATTCCCCAATGGACATTGGAGATAATGATATCCTCAGAAAGTGTGTGTGTGTGTGTTCTAATTTGACTGAGTTAGGACTCTGAGAAGAAGTAGCTGTAATACCTTAACTGCCTCTATGATCTGTGTCACAGCCACCTCTGCAGCAACTGCTGAAATCAGCAGGCCAATCTTTCTTAGCCTAACAACTCTCCCTCTGCGTCCCCCTTCAGGTTTTACAGCTTGGCTCAACATTTAGGTTTTATTGTTTCATTGTGTGGCTGTCTTGTTATGTTTTATATCTCTTAACTTGTTCTATCTGTATTTTATTTGTATTTTATGCCGGTGAGTTATTTACTTTATGTCTTGTATGTCTTCTTGTTTTAAAGTGCTCTATAAATAAAGTTTGATTGACTGATTGACTGTAAACCTCTGGTCCAGAATGAGATATGTACAGTAGACATGTACAGTACATGAGGTTTACTACAGCAGCCATCTGAGCACTTTGTTTTCTTTAACTGTCTGTGTGCGTTCCTCTAGCCCCTGCCTCGTGACTACCTATACATTACAGTTTACAAGTAGCCCTACATCTGGTATGGCTCTCATATTCTTTCTTAACTTTTTGTGTTAGGGGCTGTAATGAACCCAATGCCAAGCTCCGTGTGCCTGCAGGTGAAATAACATTCATCACGTCTGTGAGTTACTAAGACGGAAATTTTAAGCAAAGATATTTCGCTTTCAGCCGTCATCTTCGCGCCAGCTTGGGCGGAACAAGGTGAAACCCTCATTAACTGCATCGCTGCAGCTCCAGTGACTTTCTCACCTCCCTTCTGCTCAACAAGTTTAAAAATACAAACCACACACACACACACACACACACACACACACACACACACACACACACACACACCTCAGCACCTTTAACAGGAACTGTGTGACAGAGGAGATAATTGGGATGGGAGATGAATGGGGTGAGTGTGAAAGCGATGGAGAGTGAGTGTGTGAGAAAGAGAAAGAGAAGTGCAGCCACAGTGTGCAGCTCTACTGAACCTGTTAGCAGTAAAACAGTGTCCGTGTGTGTGTGTGTGTGTGTGTGTGTGTGTGTGGTTTTGGGGTTGGTATCTTAGCTGCACAGTTCAGAGACAAGAACGGATTGAAATACCATCCTGCCGACTCTTTCGGAGGTGGTGCGTGTAATTGCTGCAATTTGTTTGTCTTTCTTAGAAGAGCTCCGTTCCTAAATTTCATTTCAGCCCCGTCATCCGGACTTTTTGCTGTTTTCTCATTTGTCTCCGGGAGAGTTGAAAGTAGTTTCTTGGTAAGAATTGTTGTGTGTCGCCTGCAGAATGGATCCCATTTCAGAGTTGATGGGTAGGGAGCATCCAGCAGTCAGTCATTGTGACAGCAGAGAGCGAGGGGTGGAAAACATTCAAAGAGATTTTCTGTTTCAGTTTGAGATGTCTGTAGCGTGGCTGCCATTAACAAACCCTAAAGAGCTGCAGAGAAACAGACAGAAATAAAGATGGATTTAACCCTTGTGCTGTCCCCCATTTTTATATCAGAATTATGGGTTTCTTTGAACCAAATTGCCCCAAAATAACATGAATGCGTGGATGTACGTTGTATGGAAGCCATGTAACATTCTTGGCAGCTAAAATTAATGATTACTTTCATTGAATTGTGGGTGTTTTTTTTTCTCAATTTTATAGCATTTGAAATAAACTGTGATCCACTCAACATCCTCTGATCTTAAAGTGATGGTTCGGAGTAATTTCAGGGTCCGTTGCACCATGACCTGGAGCCAAACACCCCCCCAGAAGCTTTTTTCACCTGGGTTGAATATTGGACGAGTTAGCGTTATCAGCTGAATAGCTTAGCGCGGGGGCTAATGGATCCAGGTTTGTATCTCGTAAGTTACCCCACTAATAATGCCCAAATTGATACCAAACTTCTACACTAGTACAAATAGGTTATGTACTCATAAAACAATGGATTGTAAAGTTTGTAAGTACACCAGAAGTTTATGTAAATAACACTTGCCTGCTGGCTTCTGCTCTCTGCTGCTGCTGCCGGGCAATAAGACGAGTGCTTAGGGCCGTCTACAAATTATAACACCGAAAGTATAGTATAATGCTGTAGTATAACTAGCAGGAGACAAGTTATAATTGAGGTAAGTTTAGAGACATTACCTTATTTAATCATTAAATTAATAAATATTTTTGTTGTATCTCTTTTCGGTGTTGTGATTTGTAGACGGCCCTAAGCACTCAGTAGTAGCAGCAGCAGCAGAGAGCAGAAGCCAGCAGGCAAGTGTTATTTACATAAACTTCTGGTGTACTTACAAACTTTCCAATCCATCGTTTTATGAGTACATAACCTATTTGTACTAGTGTAGAAGTTTGGTATCAATTTGGGCATTATTAGTGGGGTAACTTACGAGATACAAACCTGGATCCATTAGCCCCCGCGCTAAGCTATTCAGCTGATAACGCTAACTCGTCCAATATTCAACCCAGGTGAAAAAAGCTTCTGGGGGGGTGTTTGGCTCCAGGTCATGGTGCAACGGACCCTGAAATTACTCCGAACCATCACTTTAAGATCAGAGGATGTTGAGTGGATCACAGTTTATTTCAAATGCTATAAAATTGAGAAAAAAAAACACCCACAATTCAATGAAAGTTGATTTGTTGAAAAATGATTTGATACTATAAATAAAATTGAATTGAATTGAATTAAATTATGTTTATTGACCATGTATTTAAATAAGCGTTGAAAAAAGTGACAAAAACGTTGAAAAAAGCTTCAAAACAACGTTGGAAAAAGAGCCAAAAAAAAGGTTTTGACCCAGAAGGACAACAAGTTCACAGTCTACGAGATGACAACACAAGGGTTAACAGACATAGAGAGGTGATAGAAAAAAATAGAAGATAGATTGAGATGGATGGCCGGACAAAGAGATGAAAAGAAACCCAGTGGTGGCATTCCCAGACTGGCTGACCCTCAGCGAGTAACACACAAAAAGTAGTCCAATGGACAGCGGACAGCAGCACTGCTACATCCTACACAGTCAGTAACTTCACAACCATGTCAAAGAGTGCAGCAGCTGAATCCAGAACAGGAGCCAGGAGGGAAATATGGCAGGCTTTCTCTTGGAGACAAGACAGCCAACACACAGTAAAGGAGAATTCCTTCCTCTGGTGATTGGGGCATTTGTATTGATTATGATAACATTGTACTCACCAACGGAGCGAGACACATTAGCAGTCAGACGATAGGACAGGTTGTAAACAGACCTGTCTCCAGAGGAAAGGTAATGGATGGTTAACTGATTCACCTACAGGCGCTTTTTATCCTCTTCTATTTTTATTTTTATAATTTCATTTATCACTAAAAACAGTTGTTAACACATGATGAAACAGTCCATGATGATTTTGTACATCATGTTCCTTTTTTTTTTTTCCGATTTGATTTTCCTAAACCATCTTGATATGAGAGCGGCTCCGTCCAGAGTGGGATGAATGCCGTCTCTCCTAATCAGACCAGGCTTTCCCCAGAACGCCCCCCAGTTATCTATGTAGCCCACATCATTAGCTGGGCACCACCCCGACAACCAGCGGTGGAAGGATGACCTGCGACTGTACATGTCATCGCTGATCAGGTTTGGCAGGGGTCCAGAGAAAACTACTGAGTCCGACATTGTCTTTGCATATGCACAAAGTGACTCAACATTCATTTTAGTGCTCTCCGATTTACATAATCGGGTATCATTACCACCTACGTGAAGTATGATCGTACTGTATTTGCGGTTATCTTTAGCCAGCAGCTTTAGATGGGATTCCACATCGCCCGCTCTGGCCCCAGGGACGCGCACGACCGCCAACCTCACGTTCCGCAGTATGGAGCTCCCAATAACTAGAGTTGGCTTCTCAGGGGGGAGAAACTGTTAGAAAGGTGAATATGTTGCTGCAGTTACATAGCATGGAACAAACTCAAAGAGCTTTGTGGCATTGACAATAGATTATTATTATTGTAATCGTAAAAACTACATTCAAATATATTGTTATAATATATAATAATAATAATAATTGGCCTGCGGGAAGTGTGGACATCCCTGCTCTAGCTTCCAGTGTTTCTGACGCCACGGTATCAGAAATAGGACAGACGCACAATTTAGTTGTGGATGCCTTTTTAATGATCCTGCCTGTTGAAAAGCCTGTCCTGGGTTGTAACGTTGTTCGGACAGACCTGCCCCCACTGCCTAAAGGGAACACTGAGCTTCAATCAATCAATCGCTCAGACAGACGGACAGTTAGGCCGAATAAGAAGAGAATGGGCGGCAGAGCAAGACACAGAGCTTTAGTATGGATCAGGCACACTGTCACAATTATCCTCAGTGTGTTGCGCGTATAACACAACCACAATCCTCGGCTTTCTATGCAACCACTGCCTCCGGGTAGCTCAGACAACAATGCCCTGAGAGACAGGATGCGCTCAGAGGCGGGATTTCAACATCGGATTCTACCATGATTATTATGTGCCATGAAAACCTGACAGAGGATTTGGGGGGGGGTGTTATACAGACTGCGGACTGTGTTAAGCACCCAGTGGTTAGGATTTCTCAGTGTGGGGGCGTCCATGCTGCTGGAGAGCTGCACACTGATGCTCTGTTTATGTCCTCACAGCTGCATGGACACTCAACACACTCCTCTGATTATCCCATTTAAAAAGGATAGTAAGGGAACAGTCGGAGCTTTAACATGGCCGACAGATGCTGCAGTTATTCCTCAACACCCCCACCACTGTTAAAGCCAATCTGACACTGTGATGCAAAAGAATAAGCTGTACTGTTGGGACACCGAATCATTTTGTAACTGCTTATTATAGATGGTAATCATACATGTCTAACGTAATTGCGAGAAGGCAATAATTACCTATGCAGTTTAAAAGCCAGTATTCAGTCTCACATAATAGCTGAGGGCCATGACGGCCAAGAGAGCGAATGTACAATTATAGCTAATGTGGTAAAATTAGCATAATGTACATTTCCACAGCACAGAGTTTCTCTTTTTAACACAAATTCTGTATTATTATAAAAGTCATTACTTCGAGCCGCTTTGCCTTTTTGCACCCTGAAGTCTATTTTACATTCTGGCATGTGTGTCTCGTGGGACGTCCTGGATTACTGAGATAAAGAAGGAAAGCCAAGACCCGAAGTTATGAGGAACAACTTGTTTTCTGAACAGATTTATGGACGTTTTGTCTTCCGTTGGAGAACTTGCCACCACTGTAAAGAGTGAGTCGGCAGTGTGTGTGTGTGTGTGATGTCTTTGTGTTCTGATTTGACTGAATTAGGACGAGTTATGAGAAGAAGAAGAGGGACTTTGGGAAACTGTGTCAATCAGGTACGTGGATAAAACCCCACACACATCTGTGACTGCAAATGGTGCTCCTATTTGTTCAGAGTGGATTATCTGGTTCAGGGCTCGACAGGAACGGTTGCCCGGTTGCCTTTCTCAACCAGATTGAGTCAATTGGCAACCGTCTCATGGTCTCTGGTTGCCGTCTTTGGCAACCACCTGTTGTTTATATATATATATATATATATATATATATATATATATATATATATATATATATATATAAACAAATCAAAACGTACAAAACTGGAAAGTCTTATTTAAGTCAATATTTGATTTGCTTGTCCCCGTAAAACTCTTCTTGTTTCTGTTAATATTAAACTGTTTGCATGAAATAAAGCCCAAATACTGCTGACGTTCTCACGAGGTAAATCCTGGGAGCCACTTCCTGACCTTGTGGGAGACGACATCGCCTTTTGTATTATGACTTCATTTTACTCATAGAAAAAGCTGCTGTAGAAGGCTTTCGTCAGTCATTTTCTGTACTTTGCTGTGAGTGCTGTAAAACTGACTCTACTACTCCAAGACAATTTCAGTGATTCTGTCCATTCCTTGATAAATAATTATCCTAACATCTTGGTCCTTCGAGCCAGGTCCCAACATCCTTCCACCCCTTCCACGTTGTGCGTTTGCTATCCACAAACGTGGGTTTGCCGCGAAAAGATACAGGCAACGCAATTTTCTGTTCATGTTAACGGCGCGTGTGAAAGAAATGAATTACTCGAAATGAAGCCAGTTTAAAACATGGCAACCGTGGTGTCAATTTCGGCAACCAAAAGCTGATGCCTGGCTGCCAAGCCGGCAGCCACTTTCAAAAGTTAGCGTTAAGCACCGTGTTCATATCCAAATAATGTATTGCTATTCAGCTAACAGGTTCTTTGCATTAAATAAAGGGAACATTTATTTTGGGATCCCTGGACGTTTGGACGCTGCTACTCTCGGGTCCTCTCTGGTCCAATAAATGGTGTATGAATGAACCAACCCGCGACCGCGGCTCTGGTCTGAGTGGAACTTTTGGGGCCTGGTATATCCAAGTCCCTTGAGATCGACACTCGTACAGTCCATTCACGCAGTGACACAGCTGCACAGAACAGATGCAACAGTGGTTTGATGAGTGAAATCACCCGTAAGTGGTTCCAGTGACCTTTCAAATCAGTGCAGAAATCAGCAGCGCACAATGCTGTGTGTGTGTGTGTGTGTGTGTGTGTTGTGTGTGTGTCAGAGTGCAGAGAGACTTACTGTTCGTTCACGACAAAGATGCAGTTGTCTTGGGAGGGGACGCCTGACACCGGGTGCTTACAGGTCACCTTTCGCTCATTGTGACTGCAGGGAGAGATAGAGTGAGACGCAGGGAGGGAAAAGAGACAAGAGAGAGCGTTCAATCGCTGCAACAACACCCCGACACGTCAAACATGTCACACAATACATACAAAATGAAATATGAGACTTAACATTCAGCTGCATCATTAACAAATACAAATAAAGGCACATCTGTAGAGACCGCAGCGCCGCACATGGGGATCGCACATCGAACACACTCGTTCACACACCTAGAGCAGTGGCTGATGCTAAACTTTAGCATTATGTCCTGATGGATTGGGGAAAACAAGTTATTGCAGAGTTAAAGGTCCAGTCCCTTTCAAAAGAAAAGAGCTTCCAAAACGTCCAGTCCAGTCAACAGCAGACCGCACAGTGTGAGAGTGACTACAGCAGATCAGTCTCTCTCTCTCTCTCTCTCTCTCTCTCTCAACTCAACTCAATTCAATTCAAAGGGGCTTTATTGGCATGAGTTTCAATAACAATGTTGCCAAAGCATCAACATACAATCTCTCTCTCTCTCTCTCTCCCTCTCTCTCATTTTTTAAAATTTCAATTAAAAGAGCTTAATTGGCATGTCAAGACATTGCTTATATTGCCAAAGCAGATAACATATAAATAAAAGGCAATTAACAATAACTGGCACAACATAAAGTGATAGAATAAAGGCACGCTGAGTACAATGGTACAACTAAATCATTACACAACAATCATTCTCTCTCTGTGTGTCTCTCTCTCTCTCTCTGGTACTTTCTGTATCCCCCTTTCCTCCTCTTTCTCCCCTCGTCGTGTTCTTTCTTGCCTTCATTCATTCATCTTATACACCATTTAAGTGCAATTTTAATGATTTGATTTCTCATTACATTTTTTAACCAGTTTATTAATTGATTGGAATGAAAGACTGTCACAGTCTATAATTAAAGTGATGGCACACTCCAGACTCCATGCCCTCCATATCTCTTTTTCTTGAATAACTCTCTTTTCTTCTCTTATTCTGTCTCAGTACTTCCATCGCTGTTTGTTCATCACTCACTCACTCTCTCTTGTCTCACTTCCTTTTATTGTCTCTTCCCCACTGTCTCAATCGGTCCCTCACAAATCTTTCACCCTTTTTTTAGATTCTCACTCTCTTCCTTGATCCCTTACTTTCTCCTTCATGTGCTCATGTTTTGCTTCATTGCTTCCTCTCACTGTTGCTTTACTTCTCTCTTTTCCTCTCATTCCTTTTGTTCCACTTCCTCCTTGCATTATCTCTCTCTCTCTCTCTCTCTCTCTCTCTCTCTCTCTCTCTCTCTGATGTTTCTAGAAACAGCCTCTCATAAAACAGCAGAGCTTGGTTACCCACCCTGAAAACACCACGACAGGGATAAGGAAGTCAGGAAGTCAGAAAGTTTGGAACACACACAACTAATCCTCAACCTGATCCTGATGGAATCATTTAGGTAACCTTCCACGCACGCATGCACGTACGGCCTGCAACAATTATTACATCATTGTCTAATTGTCAATTTTGTTACGTATTCACGGTCTCTTTGTTTAACCGCAACGATTTGCTAACACTAGCTAAGATCTTAAGGGGTATGACTGTTGATGGTAATTGTTGATTTTGTTTAGATATGCCAAATGGTAATTATATAGGTGATTTTTGGTCAGACTGTTATGCTAAAGCTATGCTGGGGGAGGGGAGGGGGGCAATGACAAGATGCGTGGTTTACTTCATAGGCTGTCTATTTGTGTAATTACATTATCTTGTTATATATGACCAAAAGATGTATCCTGGAATTCATTCAAAACTTTGATTTGCTTAAAAAAGCAATAAATGAATCAATATTTTTCAATTTGACTGAAAGAGACCACACACACACACACACACCCACACACACACACACACACACCCACACACACACACACACAGGTTGGACTGAGATGGAAAAAGAAAACGCTCTAAAAATGATGTGGACACTGTCTAACACGTTCCTGCAGCAGCTTTTTCAGATCAACCAATAGGAAGCGTTCCTATTGGCCAGTCACAGCACAGTAGCCCATTCTGTTCGTTAGAAAAAGGAATGGCTGCAAATCTATGAATCCAATTTTTTTTGGAGCGTCACAGACACCTTCAAATGATTGTTTGTATTATCTGAGGAAGAGCTGCATCAGTCATCATTTCAAAAAGCCTTTCATTCACACGGTGAGTCAGCAGGACGTCAGCAGATCAGGCAGAATGGGACCGTGATGCTGATGCGTCACAGGCACAAAAACGCAAAAACCTTTTCGGAGAATGCAGCAGTGAAATGTAACTGAGTACATTTACCCCAGCACTGTACTTCAGTCCAAATATTGAGGTACTTGCGCTATACTTGAGTCTTTTCTCTCCATGCCACTTTCTACTTCTACTCCGCTACATTTCAGAGAGAAATATTGGACTTTTTACTCCACTACATTCATCTGTTACAGCTTTAGTTACTAGTTACTTTAGTTACTCCACTACATTCATCTGTTACAGCTTTAGTTACTAGTTACTGTAGTTACTCCACTACATTCATCTGTTACAGCTTTAGTTACTAGTTACTTTAGTTACTCCACTACATTCATCTGTTACAGCTTTAGTTACTAGTTACTTTAGTTACTCCACTACATTCATCTGTTACAGCTTTAGTTACTAGTTACTGTAGTTACTCCACTACATTCATCTGTTACAGCTTTAGTTACTAGTTACTTTAGTTACTCCGCTACATTCATCTGTTACAGCTTTAGTTACTAGTTACTTTAGTTATTTTAGTTACTCCACTACATTCATCGGTTACAGCTTTAGTTACTAGTTACTTTAGTTTCTCCACTACATTCATCTGTTACAGCTTTAGTTACTAGTTACTTTAGTTATTTTAGTTACTCCACTACATTCATCTGTTACAGCTTTAATTACTAGTTACTTTAGTTTCTCCACTACATTCATCTGTTACAGCTTTAGTTACTAGTTACTTTAGTTACTCCACTACATTCATCTGTTATAGCTTTAGGTACTAGTTACTTTAGTTACTTTACTACACATTCATCTGTTACAGCTTTAGTTACTAGTTACTTTAGTTACTCCACTACATTCATCTGTTACAGCTTTAGTTACTAGTTATACTTTGCTACTACATTCATCTGTTACAGCTTTAGTTACTAGTTACTTTAGTTACTCCACTACATTCATCTGTTACAGCTTTAGTTACTAGTTACTTTACACATTAAGATTCCTGCACACAGAACACATGTAGTTTATAAAATCTGATGTTTGATTCTAAAGTAAACTAGCCGACAATATAACGACTACAAGTCCAGCTGAGATGATGAGACCATTAAACACACAACTGGTTGGATCCTTTACTCTTTCTACAATGGGAGGAGAATTATTTACATGTTCCTGATGATACTTACATACTTTTACTAAAGTAACATTTTCACTTTTTGCAGATCTCACAGCTGAATGCTGATTTACTCCATAGGTCTGTGTTATGTCAGCCTTCCCTTGCCATATTTATTAAAAAGAGATCAAATAGTTACACGATCCTGTACAGTAGCTCCTTAATTCTGCATCAGAGCAGGAATCTGAACTACAGTACAGTACTGCAGTGTGATGTTATGCACGTTCACCATCCCACACATTGCCATTGTTCTTGTTGACTGGGACTGTTTACAGTTCAGAACGTTACTAATATGATCAGTTCTGCACACGCGTTTCCTTCGCTCTACAAACCAGTCTGAACACACACTTTATCACCCCTTCTTTCACAGTTAGTTGAACCGCAAGCTAGACGCTGAGAGCTTCAATCCATCACGTCGGTAGAAAACACCGAACCAGCTGTTCGCAGTGGTGCAGCGCTGACAGTGATCAGCTGGGTTTTGATATTCGCGGGTGCTCATTCTGACTCAGGCTGTCCAGAGGAAACATTCCCTCTGAGACTGGTTAAAGTGGCTGGGTGGGTGACTCATAATCAGGGGCCTGATTGATCTAACTATAGTCTGGGTCAACGCAAGGACATTTTCAGGATAAAGCACGCGCAGGATGTCTGCTCTCTGTGTGTTGCCGTTCTCAAAATCTCTTCGCTTTGAAAAACATCAACTAAGTTGAAAATGTCAAGTTTTGAAGAAGATTTGGACGTTGCAACAGGGCCGGCCTGCTTGGTTCTTTAGGTGAATGATTGTAAAGATTTAGAAAGAATATGTTTAGGGTATTTCCTCTCTATCTGGGAGGTTTTGGAAAATGTCCCAGTAAGAGTAAGAGCCAATGAGGAGTAAGAGCCAATGATGTTTAACCATGTATCCGCTAATTTAAATAGCTCACCTTCCTGTATTGTGTGTCAACAGTTAACTTCATTTAAAGGTGCCCTGCCACACAAAACCGTTTTGACTAGTATTTTTTTAAATATGTTCGGTCCATATGTGTTTGAGTTATGTTGTGAATGTGAAAAAGAAACTGCTACCTCCTCTGTCAGCTCTATAGTCACTGAACAGAAACAAGCAGAGAAATCAGACCAATCACAAAAGCTGGTCAGTCTGACATCATACTGCCTGAGCTCATTACTATTCATGAGCTCGCCCAGTTGGGCTGGGTAAAGGATACTGACAGCCAGGCTCTCATTGGCTAGCTGTTAGCCAATCAGATTGAAACAGCTTAGCTCGTTGAATATTAATGAGAACTGGCAGAAATCGAGCCGAGACTTCCTGCAGGCTTTCTATACCACGCTAGAATGGCTTGAAACAAGGTAACCAAGGCATTTTTTCCACAAAAGATGTTACAGAGTCCATGGTAGAACTTCAGACATTACCACAAAGTCATGAAATACGTGTGGCAGGGCACCTTTAATATTGTATGTGGCGTTTTCTTTTGCGGGGTGCAAATGTTCCACCAAAACAAGTTCCTTCCTGAGACTATTTAGCAGAGCCACCGTCGCTGCGTCTGGAGCTTAGACCATTGTGACTGGTTTAAAGAAATGCAAACAACCCAGAGCTCCTATCCCAGAATGTATCTGCGGTGCAGCCAGACCTTACTCCACAGCGCTGTGGAGATTGCCCGATTGAACAAATAGTGAATAAAACACTAGTTTGATGCATTTTTGCCATGACACACACCAAACGTTTATATCATAAGTAGACTGTAGATGTGTACGCAGATTTTTTTAGCATCACCTCTGACACCTGAGTGAGAATCATTGGATAAACTCAGTCCGCTCTCTGGGGGGGTCCAGCATTTGTTGGCAGCAGATGGAGGGTGAGCAGCTGCTGCTGAGTTTTTACCCTACATCTGGAGATGCCAGATGTGCAGGAGCCGGATGGAGTCAGGGAGGAAAGGGTGGGTGGGGGGGGAGGGGCTCCTCCTGGGTCTAATCTAGCCAGCCATGCAACACCGTGGCTGGGACTGCTCTGCTACTTCGGTCCCCGAGAGCCAGAGAGCTGCAAAGGGCCAAGAACTGAGGCATAGGCGTAGGTTCCGGACACGTCCCCCTCAAAATATTTAGAACAAGGGATTATCAGGATTATTTCACACCATTACTCATTGACTTTTGGAAAGATGTTATTGAAGTTAAAAAACAGTGAAACTGTTAAACAAATCAACAGTGAAAACACTTTAAACTGTGACATTTCCTTTCATTCTTTTCCCATTTTAACTTTAAAAACAAAAAAAAATAAGAACATAAGACAAAATAAGAGTTTACTTGACAAACGTAATGTGCAAAATAATCTTTCTTGTTAAAATACCCTGTTACAAGTAAAAGTTCTGCATTAAAATTTTACTTGCAAAAGTATTTAAGTATCAACAGGGAAAATACTTAAAGTTAAAGTATTCAATGGAGAAAAATCCTTCCATTTTAAAACCAGTTGTGTGTTTAATGGTCTCATCATCTCAGCTGGACTTGTAGCCGTTATATTGTCGGCTAGTTTACTTTAGAATCAAACATCAGATTGTATAAACTATATGTGTTCTGTGTGCAGTAATCTTAATGTGTAAAGTAACTAGTAACTCAAACTGTCAGATTAGAGTAGAAGAGTAGAAGTAGAAAGTGGCACGAAACGAAAAGACTTCAAATTTGTAAAGTACAGATCCGAGTAAATCTACTTAGTTACATTCCACCAGTCTTTTTTTTTTTTTAAATAGAAAAAGAAAAGATGAGTACCGTCGAAGGAGCTGAGACATATCTGCCTCTGATAATGAGACGCACAGCGAAGGAGCAGCACATCATAGAAATATGACACGTTGTGAATAAAGCATCAGCGCGGCTTCAACAGGCTCTCAGCTCCAACTTAAAGCCGCCTTTCAAACCAGGGGCTTCATTACACACAGTCACATCTCCGCCTGCAAGGCTTGACATAGCTCCGATGAGACAAAAGATGCCTGAGTCACCTCATGAAAGACACAGCTTCTTATTCTCGTTACACAAGATGGATATTTACACATAAACAGCTACAGGCAGCACTGACAGAAAATACAAACTCTCTCACTGCAGAACCTATTTTGAATAGAACAGTCCCACGCACTAATCAAGTGCAGCATCATGCTTGAATGGGATCGGGCATCGAGAACCGGTTCCAATTTAGAATCGTTTCAAAAATCACAATTCCAAAATCTTTTATTTTTTTATTGGAATTGTTGGGAAAAATTTGGTTTGGAATCCGATCATCGGTTCCACATTTAACATGTGCAAGTTTTCCCTAGCAGCCACTGTATTTGCTCGAGGGTGTTTTAAGCCCCCAACGTCTTTTTCCAGGCAGCGCTGTGACCGTTGACTTCAAGGCACCTAATCCTAACCTTAACCCTAATCCTAATGCTAACCATAACCATTGCCTAATCCTAGTGCCTTCCAGCCTGAAAGGTGACGTTGAGGGCTTTAAACACCGATAAACACTTTATTTCCAGGCTTGTTGTGTTGCAGCCATGGAGCACAGTAAGCGGCACTCTAGAGTGGCTTTTTTATGTTGAAAAAGCCTGGTAAAAACTGTAAATCACCGTTGACTCTAAATAAAATGTTCTTCTTATCTGTAAAATTAGCATGTGACCTGTTTCAACCATAGAAATAAAATGGTTAGAAAGGCCATTTCCATTCACATCAACGTAGCAGAATGGTCACAGCAGCAGACATTTTTATGTGTACCATTGCCATGGTAACGTATAAACTTCCGATCTCGAAGTCTCGGAGCTGAGGTTTTGCAGTAACGGACAAACGAGCAGCGGAGCAGTAACGTTACGATGCAGAGAGCCAGCCGCTAATGAATCAAATTAACTTCATGCTTCATCCACATAAAGCATGTTGTTATTGTCCCAAGTTATAGCTTTATTGGGCTCGTGTGAACGATGTGGCGAGGGGGTAACGTTAAGGTGGAGTTAGCAAGCTAACCCACTGCCGCTGAGTTTAACGTTAGCGGTCTGCTGACCCACTGCTGCTGGGTCTAACGTTAGCGGTCTGCTGACCCACTGCCGCTGGGTCTAATGTTAGCGGTCCGCTGACCCACTGTTGCTGGGTCTAATGTTAGCGGTCTGCTGACCCACTGCTGCTGGGTCTAATGTTAGCGGTCTGCTGACCCACTGTTGCTGGGTCTAACGTTAGCTGTCCGCTGACCCACTGCTGCTGGGTCTAATGTTAGCGGTCTGCTGACCCACTGTTGCTGGGTCTAACGTTAGCGGTCTGCTGACCCACTGCTGCTGAGTCTAACGTTAGCGGTCTGCTGACCCACTGTTGCTGGGTCTAACGTTAGCTGTCCGCTGACCCACTGCTGCTGGGTCTAACGTTAGCGGTCTGCTGACCCACTGCTGCTGGGTCTAACGTTAGCTGTCCGCTGACCCACTGCTGCTGGGTCTAACGTTAGAGGTCTGCTGACCCACTGCTGCTGGGTCTAACGTTAGCTGTCCGCTGACCCACTGCTGCTGGGTCTAACGTTAGCTGTCCGCTGACCCACTGCTGCTGGGTCTAACGTTAGCGGTCTGCTGACCCACTACTGCTGAGTCTAATGTTAGCGGTCTGCTGACCCACTGCTGCTGGGTCTAATGTTAGCGGTCTGCTGACCCACTACTGCTGAGTCTAATGTTAGCGGTCTGCTGACCCACTGCTGCTGGGTCTAATGTTAGCGGTCTGCTGACCCACTACTGCTGAGTCTAATGTTAGCGGTCTGCTGACCCACTGCTGCTGGGTCTAACGTAGGGCTGCTCGATTATGGCAAAAAATATAATCACTTATTATTTTGGTCAATATTGAAATCAGCCTCTGCCGTGAAAGAGGCAAAGCAGCGGGTGTGGGAGAAGTTTGGAGAAGACATGGAGAAGGACTTTCGGTCGGCACCAAAGTGCTTCTGGAAAACTGTTCACCACCTCAGGAGGGGGAAGCGGGGAACCATCCAAGCTGTGTACAGTAAGGATGGGACACTGTTGACCTCAACTGAGGAGGTAATAGGGCGGTGGAAGGAGCACTTTGAGGAACTCCTGAAACTCGACTAATACGCCTCTATGTTAGAGGCAGAGCTGGAGGATGACGGGGGATTGTCGTCGATTTCCCAGGCGGAAGTCACTGATGTAGTCAAACAACTCCACAGTGGCAAAGCGCCCTGGGATTGATGAGATCCGTCCCAGAAATGCTCAAGGCTCTGGGTGTGGAGGGGCCTGGTTGACACGCGTCTCTTCAACATTGCGTGGAAGTCTGGAACAGTGCCAAAGGAGTGGCAGACTGGGGTGGTGGTTCCCCCTTTTAAAAGGGGGACCAGAGGGTGTGCGCCAATTACAGGGGTATCACACTTCTCAGCCTCCCTGGTAAAGTCTACTCCAAGGTGCTGGAAAGGAGGGTTCGGCCGATAGTCGAACCCCCGGGTTGAGGAGGAACAACGCTGATTCCGCTCCTGGTCGTGGAACAATGGACCAGATCTTCACTCTCCAGGATCCTGGAGGGAGCCTGGGAGTATGCCTAACCGGCTATATGTGCTTGTTTTTTGTGAATTGGCGTATGACGCGGGTCCCCGGGAAGATACTCGTGGTAGGTGCGCGGGAGTATGGGGTGAGGGGGTCTCTACTCAGGGCCATCCAATCTCTGTACGACCAAAGTGAGAGCTGTGTCCGGGTTCTCACCAGTAAGTCGCGCACTTCGTTTGAGGGTTGGCCTCCGCCAGGGCTGCGCTTTGTCACCAATCCTGTTTGTAATATTTATGGACAGGATATCGGGGCGTAGTCGGGGGGTGGGGGAGGGGTTGCAGTTCGGTGGGCTGGGGATCTCATCGGCTTTTTTGCAGATGATGTGGTCCTGATGGCATCATCGGCTCGACCTTGACCACTCACTGGATCGGTTCGCAGCCGAGTGTGAAGCGGTTGGGATGAGGATCAGCACCTCTAAATCGGAGGCCATGGTTCTCAGCAGGAAACCGATGGAATGCCTTCTCCAGGTAGGGAATGAGTCCTTACCCCAAGTGAAGGAGTTCAAGTACCTTGGGGTTTTGTTCGCGAGTGAGGGGACAATGGAGCGGAAGATTGGTCGGAGAATCGGCGCAGCGGGTGCGGTATTACATTCAGTCTATTGCACCGTTGTGACGAAAAGAGAGCTGAGCCAGAAGGCAAAGCTCTCGATCTACCGGTCAGTTTTCGTTCCTACCCTCACCTATGGTCATGAAGGCTGGGTCATGACCGAAAGAACGAGATCCAGGGTACAAGCGGCCGAAATGGGTTTCCTCAGGAGGGTGGCTGGCGTCTCCCTTAGAGATAGGGTGAGAAGCTCAGTCATCCGTGAGGAGCTTGGAGTAGAGCCGCTGCTGCTTTGCGTCGAAAGGAGCCAGTTGAGGTGGTTCGGGCATCTGGTAAGGATGCCCCCTGGGCGCCTCCCTAGGGAGGTGTTCCAGGCAAGTCCAGCTGGGAGGAGGCCTCGGGGAAGACCCAGGACTAGGTGGAGGGATTATATCTCCAACCTGGCCTGGGAACGCCTCGGGATCCCCCAGTCGGAGCTGGTTAATGTTGCTCGGGAAAGGGAAGTTTGGGGTCCCCTGCTGGAGCTGCTCCCCCCGCGACCCGACACCGGATAAGCGGACGAAGATGGATGAAATCACGATAATTTAACACGATTGCTCGTTGACTTCTGGAAAGATGTGGCAATTATTGAACTTCAAAAACAGTGGAAAAAGTTAAATAAATCAACATAAAAAAAAACACATACAGCTGTGAAATTTGCCTTAATACTTTTCCTATTTAAACTTTATTTTTTCATTCAGAACACAAGAGAAAATAAGAGTTTACTTGCAAAACGTAATGAGCTAAATAATTGTTTTTCTCGATTATTCTGTTTTTGCGATTGTTGGGAGCCAAAATCATAATTACAATTAAATTTCGATTAATTGCATAGCCCTAGTCTAACGTTAATGGTCCGCTGACCCATTGCCGCTGGGTCAAACGTTAGTGTTCTGCTGACCCACTATTGCTGGGTCTAACAGTTTACGGCCCCACTGACGCGTATTGTCACTATGACAACTAACAACAATCGCCATTTTGTTGTGTACCAATCAAATGACCACGGGAAAAAGTTCAATGGCCTTTCTATCCATTTTATTTATATGGTTTCAACTCCACCCCTCAAAGAATCGGAACCGAGAATCGATAAGAACCGGAAGCTCCATTCAGTCCAATGAGAGTTGCTCAAAAGGATGGATGGAGCTCGAAAATACCCGGATCTTCCGCGTTGGCTACACAGCGCGTTCATGACGATTGCGTCATTCGTAACTGCCACAGAGCCGACATTTAACACACACACACACACACACACACACACACACACACACACACACACACACACACACACACACACCACCTTCTCTGAACAATAATACAATGATCAGCTAAATTAGTCAATGTGAATTGCTAGCTGATGTTTAATGTCATTGGTCCTCAGTGTAGACGAACGTTCTTTGTTTTAAATGCCATGTGACAAAGCCGCCGTGGGTGTGTGTGTGTGTGTGTGTGTGTGTGTGTGCGTGTCTCCTCCCTGCAGAGCTGCTTCCATTCACCGTCTCTCCCTGTGGCCAGGCCACTAACCTTTCAGAAAATACCAGCAGCACTGACAGCCCTGCCTCACCCTTTCCCTTTTCCCTCCCTTCATTTCTTTCCTTCCACCCCTCCTTCCTCGCTCTGGCTGAATTTTTTGTTCTCACTGCACCCTCCTCGACCTTTTCCCTCTCATTTTCCCCTTTACCTCTTCTCAGTGAGCTCTCTCTCTCTCTTTCTTTCTGCCAGCCGTCCAGATGCTTCTCTCCATCACCTCTGACCTGCCGGCTTCTCCCTGCTCCCTCCTCCTCGCTCGGCAGTAACATTGCCCCGGTCTTGGTCTGCACGGGTCACTAACACCTCTTCTTTGTAAAGGAGAGACTAACCCCATCGACCAATCAAAGGCTTAATGCTAGTAATAAAAACTTAAAGAGCAACTTCAAGGTTTATACTCAACCAAATTTATACGTAACCTCTTCCGATAATGACAATTTGAAAAGTCAATGCAGGGTTTTATATGTAAGAATTTAGAGGAACAATAGTTTTTTTCAACATTGCGTCATATTATGTAACAAAATACAAATGCATTTATACAGCGCTTTTCTAGTCTTAACGACTACTCAAAGTGCTTTTACATATTACAGGAACCATTCACCATTCATACACTGGTGGCCGAGGCTGCCGTACAAGCTGCCACCTGCTCATCAGATAAACATTCACACATTTTCACACAGCGATGGAGCAGAGTCTGGAGTAATTCGGATTTCAGTGTCTTGCCCAAGGATACAACTAAGCTACTCTAGTCTACTAGGCTACTCTAGTATTGATTTATGACTATGATAGGATGAAGGGAGAACATTTCTCTTTGTTTAATATCATTAAAAGTAGAGTTACGTTTTGCTGTCCACTTCCCGACTCATTTTAACAGAGAAAGAGAGTGGTCTGCACCGGACAGCGCAACAGGGAACTGCAAGCCACGTGTGTGTCTTGGCCGAGAGAGAGAGAGAGAGAGAGAGAGAGAGAGCAGCGGTACTCTCTAACGTTCTAACGCTGGGTTTTACGGGCAGCTTTTTTCTTCCGCTATCTCTCTGCAAAAGTGAACTCGGAGTCAACTTTTGGGGAACGGCCGGGGGATTTGCTATGCTAATTTTGAGGTCAAAGTCAGACTCATGGCTGCTGCTCTGCACTTGTATACTGATATTGCGAGACACTTTTTACCTCGACGAGAAATCTCGTCACGTTTAATCTCGTCACACCTCTAATATTTAGTGTTTTTTCATTGGCTAAACGCTGGAATAATGTTACAGAAATGTCCTACTTTCAGTGGATGTGGTGTAATATATAGATGCTGCTGTTGAACGGAGCCCTATCAGACATTCCAGTTTACAGGAAAGTACTGATATTTTTATATTGGAATTGTTTTTTATTATAACTTTATTTTTTGTGATAAATGTTCTGTGTTTGACTGCTCAATGTTCCACCCTTATTAAAAGAAATACACTTCTTAATGGTATTTCATATCCATGTTCTCATCCTCTCATAAGAATATAGAGCAGTTTTGACAGTATGTCATAATTCTTTTCCCCAAACGTTCAGATTTATAATAAAGTTTCTTTCTTTTTTCTGTAGAGGTAGTTGATCCTAGCCTGACAAAGTTCAGCGTATAATGATGATAGCTTACCGCGGAGGCTGCTGTTAAATATCTGATCAGAATACTTCTTCCACCGCTCCTCGCCATGTAGAAACTCCTGCCAGACAACCCTAGCAGCTCTACCTCAGATACCAACTTGGCTTGTCGAGATAATGTGCTGTTCCACTCGCATAAAGCCGTCGGGACGAGCGTGCCAACCCATTCAACCAGCAGCAAGCCAAAGCTCGGAGACCCAGCAGCACAACAAATCGTCTTTGTTGCTCAATAAGAAGCCAATTCCTCTCTCTCATTATTACTTGGGGAAGAGTCTTAATCAGGTTAGCTGAGAGACCCGCTGTGCTGTTGGACAAGTCTGTTTACCTGTGGGTTATGTCTGAGCTGTGTGGTGCAGGAATACCAATAAGATGCGGTCGTGCAGTGTGATTCAATTTGCAACTGCAAGGACACCAACACTTTGAGTAAAAGTACACAACTAAACGTTCTTAATACAAATGAACAAATAAGACCACACAGTTATTTATGTTTTTTTTTTTTTTTTTTACAAAGTAATGGTGAAGCTCCTTTCTAATGAGCCTGGGGGCCAGATGTATGTACATTTGCGAATGTAGCGTTATCAGCGCCATGGCCGACCCGCAGAAAGTGCACGCTGTGATACTTCAGCTTACGTCGTATTTACCAAACCTGCAGCTCATCCGCCCACTATTCTGTAAATTGCGCACTGGTGCTATGATAGGGCTGAGTGCAGACTGCCATATTCCCACTGCTGATGCTAGGACTGTTTGAAATGATCCTGATGTAAATATTTGTAATGTAGCGAGGAGTTTAACAACCGCTGGAATGGAATGTGAACGCTGAATCAGAGATTCAATGTCATCTTTGATTTCTTCCAGTAACTGTAATATTGCATGGCTGCTTAATGATTTCCTGTTCACTCAACTGAAAAAGTGTGGTCCTTGTGGCAGCTTGTCTCCTTGGCCTATGTCTTCGTCTTGCTCGGATTACTGTCGCCATTTCACCAGGAGGCATATGCCGGGAAACCCGCTTGCAACGGACTGCAGATGAACATTAGCTTTAAGCTAACTCTGTTAAGATACATTGAATGGCAACATTTTGATTTTGTTTTCAATTGTCCATAATGTACATCCAATGTGATAAATAAATAAATGTACATCAATAAATAGTCTTCTATATCAATGATGTTCCACTTCCGGGATTGCTCCGGTGCTGCCGAATGTCCTTCTTTAGACCGGATGTCCGTCCCCTTCCTCTTCCTTTGTGTTGGCGTTCTAACCTCCGGTGGATTTGTGAGGACTATGGTTAACTGCTCCTCAGATCTCTGCAGGGTAAATCCAGACAGCTAGCTAGACCATCTGTCCAATCTGAGTTTTCGGTTACACGACTAAAACTACTTTTGAACGTACACATGTTCCACCAAATCAAGTTCCTTCCTGAGACTATTTAGCAGAGGCAACGTGGCTCCATCAGGTGCTTAGCCCCGCCCAAGACGATTGTGATTGGTTTAAAGAAATGCCAATAAACCAGAGCACGTTTTTCTCCCATCCAGGAATGCTGTGTGGACTAGCCAGACCCTCCTCTGCAGCGCTGTGGAGGAAGGCCACTTTAGTCTATTTAAAGTCTGTTCAAAGTCCTCTAGTGGATGGGAGGCATTTTGTGAAGCCTGACAAGATGGATTTTCATGTGACACGATATTGTGAGAAGAGTTCCTCTACAAATAAGAACCTGACAATTCCTCATGCTTTCCTCAAGTATTCCACTGTATTTCCTATGCCACACAAAGCACATCACTCATATTGCTATTACACTCCCGGACTGGCTCCCATGTTGCTATTGGTAACTGCGACAGACGGTTGATGGGATTGCGATTGTGATGAAGGTCCCTGGAGTTGAGTGTATCAGCTAGTTAAGGATTCTACCAGAGAAATACTGGAGAGATGGGAATCTGGAAGGAATAGAGGCCACCTGTCTCTTCTGTCCTTATATCCTTTCCTCCACATTTCCTCTCCACTTATCATCATCGTCATCATCACCATCACCATCACCATCATCATCACAGCCAGCTGCAGTTGGCCTCAACACCCACAGCCTCTCAGTGCATAAAAAGGCCAGTGATATCATCCTCGTCCTGACCTTTAGCTAGACAAAAAACTATTTTTACATTTTCAAGCTTTAAGTGTTTGGTTGATGAGTAACTTCCAATGAGCTTCAAGACATGCCGGTAACTATCCATTACAGGTAGGATGTGTTGGGCTGCACATGAGCACTCAGCCACTGGATGAAGTCATACTTTATGTACAAAGCACACACATCTTGCTCATATCAGGAACACATGTTTTTCACATGTACTGTAGGATTTATTAAAGGTGCAACGTGCATCATTTTCACATGTGGTTATTGCTACTACTTTTTGAGACAATGGAGAAAGTACTGCATGTCTAAGGCTGCAACGACCAAATTCATCTGTGAATCTGCTGATGATTTTTCTGGGATTGATATTTATTGATTGATTGATTAATCCTGGTGTCTGTAAAGTGTTGAAAATGCTGACTTGTTCAGAAAACAGACAACAATGTATTAAGGTATTTAGCATATGAATTGGTAAACAGCTGCAAAACAATCACTTGATTCTTTAAAGGCTTCCAAGAACTGAAAATATGGATGCCTATCTGAAAACTACAATGGAAAGCCTCTAGGGTAATGTAGGGTACTGCACATTTTGTAAGTACAAATGTGATGACTTTTAAGACCTCTAAAAGGTAAAAATAATACCATCACTGCGGCAAAAGAAATCGACTAACTAGCTACGATTTACAACGTTATTAAGTTTTATTGAATTTGAATAACTAAACTATTAGCTGGACATTAGAAAAATTAGAAATTAGAAAAAATTGCATGGGGGTGGACCCAGTCCAATTGAAAACAATGTCCCCCCCCCCACATTTAGAATCAAATAAACGTAAGAGGGCGCTGTAGAGACAACGTGGCAACCCTGTCACTAGAACCTTTTGACCTACTATAATCCTAACAATGTCAACACATTCTCACTCCCAGTGTGTCTAAAAGTGACCCTTTGTAGATGGACTGTATTTATATAGTGCTTTTCTAGTCTTAACGACCACTCAGAGCGCTTTAATCAGGGGGCGCTGCACAGTGGCGACCAGCAGTACAGGCTGTCTGTCTCGTCTTTTTGTTTGTTTGAATTAGTTGTTTGTTGCAATCACTTTCGGTAAAAAACATCATTAGATGCACTGTCTTACGGACCGTTATCATAAGCCACTATGAGTCGCGTACAGGAGCTGGTTTTAATAGTCGGGTCGATATTGTTTGTCATCAGCGTGGCAGGTGAACAGGCCAGCGACGCAAAGTCACATGTACACTACAACAGAGACTTTCTCCTATAACTGAGCGCCTACGCAATTGGAATCATACCCACAGAGATAACAAGAACTTTCAATGACAAGGAATAAACGAGAAAACGAGGGAAGAGGAAAACAAAAGTTCCACTCCCAACTATCATTCTTTCACTCGTCCAATCAATAAAAAGGAAAGCTGACGAGTTGCGAGCAAAGCCTGTGTCCTAGCCTTTTCTGAGACCTGGCTTAATGAGACCGCGCCTGATTCCAAAGTTTGTCCGGACGGATTTAGTATCGTACGCTTGGACCGATGCAGCAAGGCTACAGGCAAGGAACATGGAGGGGGTGTGTGCGTCATGATAAATGACAGATGGTGTGAAACAACTGTGGTAAGAAAAAAAGATTTGCACTCCTGATATTGAACTTTTATCATTTTCTATTCGAGCCTCCTATCTTCCCCGTGAATTCCCACAAATATTTCTGACTGTTGTCTACACACATCCAAGAGCAGACGTAAACAAGGCAGCGGACATTATTTTTTCAGCATTCACACACATTCATACACTGTGGCCCGAGGCTGCTGTACAAGGTGCCACCTGCTCATCAGATAAACATTCACACACATTTACACTCCGATGGCGCAGCATCGGGAGAAACTCGGGGTTAGTGTCTTGCCCAAGGACACTTCGACGTGAGACTGCGGGGCCAGGGATCGAACCACCAACCTTCCGATTGGTAGGTGTCCACTCTTAACACTTGAGCCACAGCCGACACAATAAGTCTCCTATAGCGTATAGCCCTTTGGCCTAATTTCTAGACGCTCTGGGTCGGGACCCTTGGCATCACTATTTGACGCTCTGGGACGGGACGTACGTTTAACTGACACGTGGGACAAGAACGAGACAGTTAGTTTCAATCCAACAACCTCAGCTTGTTCTTCACAAGTGCAAAGAATCCTTAAAGTCGACATGGGTAATTTCTGGGGAGTAATAATCTTTATGTTCTTCAATTGTTCTCGTTCAATAATACTATAATGAGTTTGTTTCCTTTTCAGAACATCTGGCCATAACTATCCTCCCACGGCCACTTCCTGGAGGCCAGGAACAGTAGCTGTTTCTTACCTTTCACCTGGACAGAACAGACAACAGGGCCACGTTCAGCCCCGACAAAACGTAGCAACACGTTTTTAAACTGGGCTGTGTTAAACATCCTGTTGTGTGCACAAGCGCTCTGCCTTTTTATTACCACGAGGTTAGAGACACGTCTCTGCTGATTGGGTATCACACAGCCAATAAACGAGAGACACGCCCACCAAACGACAATGAACATAACTCAAAGCCGTTGCACACCGTTTCACACCGTTCAGAGGAAACATGGCCGTAGCAACACGTTGCACACCGTTTTGAGATTGAACGTGCCCCAGGTATTGGCACAAGATGCAAGAGACTATGTTACTTAAATGAGGTTAATTACATCAACACTATCATTTATATTGGGAATCCCCCCCAAAAGATTATATTAATTTGAATTATAGCAAATAACCAGAGGTAGCAGGAGTTGAGGCCTGCTTAAACGCACAACACATGCAATGGAAAGATTGATATGGTCTTTAAAATGACACAAAAACATTCATAGACTCATCGTATTTGTCAGTGACTAAATAATTCATTGATTTGACCATTATTACTTTCTTTTATTTTATTGATTGTGAAATCTATATTCGACTCTTCCAGATCCGATTTCGTAGTGAATCTATTGGGTTACTTCACAGAAGAAAAGATGAAGAGGTTGCTTTGCTCCCATCCAAATGGAAATGAAGCACTCATAGGACGTGAGGGTCTATACATTATGAACTAGATGCCTTCACTTGCCACACAACAGGCCACTGCTGAGAGGACTGGAATACACAAATACGCAGCGACACAAACAGGTCAGATGACAACTGCACTGATCGCTCAATAGAGCCTCAGTGCAAATTGAGCTTTCCACTCAATTTGCATTGAAGTCTGGTTTCAAAGAGACATCAGAAAGAACTAGTTTGCTGGTGGTCACACTCCATTCTGAATTTCCTGTGCATGTCAAAACTCCCCCCCCCCCACCCAGTCAGTTCCCATCTCTTTGTTTACCAAAAACGTGGTACAAACAGCACATCCTTGTGCCACGGTGATGGAGATGCTTCATTACACACTCTGTTCTTTCTCTGTGTATAATTGGCAAAGCTTTGTCTGACTTCCACAGAATCCATCACTCAAACACCCCCCCCCACCGTTCACTCCCCGGAGCGTCCAACTTGGTCGACATAAAGCCCTCAAAATAGATCCTTAGCCATCAACGATTTAGCGAATCAAGCAAAACAATAAGAACATTTTTAAAAGCAGGCTACCACGCAGCCGTCTCACAGCAACCTGTTTCCCAGCCTGAATTCTGGTTCTGTGGGAATTTGACTCTCTAAGCAAATCTGCCAAAAATCTGCTTTCGAATGTCGCATAGTTGCAGTTTGAAAAACAGTTTCTGTCATTTTGGTGTGGCGCACAACTAGACGGGCCTTGAGTTTGACACGTGTGCATTAGGACTATGATGACGGTGTATCTGATGGGACTGTCAGCATCATGCTGCTGGAGCACAGTCCTGGGTCTGAGTAGGTAACCACATACTAAGTATATATATATATATATATATATATATGCATGTAGGAAGTAGGGGTGGGAAAAGAAATCTAAAATCATATGTATCGGGATTTTTTTTGCAGCAATTTTTAAAAGTGATTCTTTTCCCAATAATCAATAATTTGTATGTATTTTACCACTGATTGACCCATAAGCGTAATTTACAGGGGGGATGGGGGGGGTTACAACCCACCCCTCCCCAATAATCCAAACTAGCCAGTGCAACCCACCCGAAAAACCTATTATAATTCCTTTTACATACATCAAGACATTTGTACCATGACTTGATGCAGAAAAATTCACCAGAATGCAGAAAATTAAGTGTTTGACACTCAAAATTTCAACTTTGCTCAAAGGTGGAGAGCTCAACCCCCGCAATGTTGAACCCAAAGTTACACCTTTGGATTGAGCTAAATATTTCCTGTTTCTACGGTACGGTACGACTACATCATATCTGTTTCCAGCAAAACAGAGCCAAAGCGGAAAAAGCAGAAAATCCATGTTATGTTCTTCTTCTACAAATGAAATAAATGTCAGACTGGACTGACTGACACGTGACGTGCATTCTTCTTAGAAACAATCAGTTTTTAGAAATGTTTCATCAGTGTTTCCTCTATGTTGATTTTACCGTGGCGGCCCCCCCACAGCAACATTTCTGCCCCCCCCGGTATCAGAAATAGGGCTGCATTGTTAGAGTTAACGTTGGAGAACGTTTGTATTTTAGGTGCATTATTTACATGCTAAAGTAGTGACACTGCATTAAGATAATGTAATTAATAGTGGTGTTGTTGTTATTTGCTACAGAATGCCTAGCCTATATGTCAAGATCATTGTGTGTGTGAATAGAGGTGAATAAATATATTAATAACTAAGTGTCAGTTCTGTTTTATAGAGGGGGAGGGGGTGTTCGGACCTGCCCCCACTGCTAAAAAAAACCCTAAAGGAAACGCTGTTCATGGATACATTGTCTCATTGTACAGTGTTTTATTCAACTCTTGTTTTGGTTAAAGAAGGAAAAGATAATCCCAATACTCAATACTATCCAATCACTACACTTCTAGGATCACAATAAATGAAAATCACAACAGAGAGCCGAAGTCCCGCCCTTCTACTCCCGGCCAATGGGACCTATCTTTCAAAAAAATATGAACGAGAGTCAATGGAGGAATAATAATATATTTTTTTTATCCCGTTTGAATTGAGCCATGGATTACAAATATGATGTTCGTCAATTTAGAAGATAATTTTTCAACCGAAGAAAGTCTGGTTTTATTGTTAAACTGTTGACATATAAGACTGTGAAAATACATAATTACAAAGACTACACACTTCAATGTCGCACGGATGACGTCTCGCTGAAGCTACGATGTCTGTGTGTATGGTACCGGGGATGTAACATTACTCTAATGAGCAGAGGATCTTGCTTGGTCTTTTGCTTCTCTGCTGAAAACACTTCACTGAATAAAACACAGCAGTTAAGATCACATTACATGTGTTGTGGAACAGAGCTAAGCTAGCTAGCTAGCGAGCAAACCAAGCATCAAGCTAGGTGAGCTAGATTGTGTGAAACGGGAGATGTAGTCCACTGAGCGGTTTCACACTAAACTAAGTAGTACTACGATAAACCTACGGCTAACTGAGACTTTCTTCGGTTGAAAAATTATCTTTTAAATTGATGAACATCATATTTGTAATCCATGGCTCAATTCAAAACGGGATCAAAAAAGAATTATTATCTCTCCATTGACTCTCGTTCATATCTTTTCCAAATTAAGGTCCCGTGAGGTCCACCGGAAGGGGCGTGACTTTGGCTCTCTAAACAAATCCAATCAGCACCTATGTATCGGGAAAGAACTGAATCGGGACTAAAGCATATCCTCCCAGCCCTGGTAGGGAGACATATAGGTGTTGACAATCCCACTATCATCTGTTTTCCAATCCATTATGGCTAGAATCCCAACATCTTATCTAATAGATAGAAAACATATACATGTTGTGATTTTCTACCCCTAACCCCTGTCTTTTTTTTGTTTTTTTACCCCTAGACAGAGAGACATTTAGCCTAGTTAGTCTAAAACTAACCCTAGCAAAAACCTAAAATCCATCGTTAGTAACAACTGGCGTGGGAAAATGAGGCAACGCTCCAAGGTCTGGCTCGGATTGAGTTTGACAAATTGAGGAGTACCGAGTGGAAACACGAGCAGCAGTTGCTTCAGCAGCAGCAGCAATGACAGGAGCTGCCGAGCAAAATTGCAGCTCTGAATCACCCAGCTGACCAGCACACCAACAGCTCAGAGCCGCGCCGGCGAAGCACAGCTCCTTTTATTTTTGCTCATATTTTGGAGAGAAAGCCTTGGCAACAGCGTGTGTGTGAAATCTTGCATCGCAATCCAACACTGCCAATATAACTAACCTCTCAGCATATGCCACACTGTGCGCCGCATTTCACACTCTCTGCGTTCCAGGGGAAATATAGCCACTCCACACATGGTAGAAGAACACAACAGCGTTAAAGTCCACCCAGGGTGTTGACTCACCAGAGGAATGGGAGCAGGGCGAGTGGACGGAGGCAGGCGGAGAGGGAGGACGGCTGCCTCTTCCATGGGCTTTGCTCCGGGTGAAGGCAGCTCTGCTTGTGCGAGCGCTGCTAAAACAGCACCACCCCCACCCCCCCTCCTCACCTTCTCTCTCCCGCTCTGCCTGCACCACCACTGTGCTCGTGTTATCACACAGATGTGTCAACCTGGAGTACAGCTGGGCGATACGGAAGAAAATCAGATATCACGACATTTTGGACCAAATACATTGATGCCGATATTGCGGCTATATTGTAGGGTTGACTACTGGTGCTTTCACAAAATATTAACACAATGAGAGTTTCGAGAAATAATCACCAATAATGTGAATACAATGACTAAGTGGTAGAACAGCTAGAACAGTCTGGTAAGTTCAGCAAATGACATCACCTTTACTGTAATGCAGCCTTTAAAACCGGGGAAAGACACCGGGTCTGGCTAAGCGGAGTGCAGCCGAGAAGCAGCGACTCCACAGACAGCGTAGAGATGCAGATTGTGAACGCAGCGCAGAATGAAAGAGACAATATACATTATCATCCGTCAGATCTGGGTTTGATTCCCAGGCTGTTTACAGTACATGCATGCACGACGTACACACACACACACACACACACACACACACACACACACACACACACACACACACACACACACACACACACACACAGAGGTGAAAGTGATCTTTAATTAGTAAGTAAATGAATCTGATTGAATGTTTGAGTGTGTTTCTTTCTGCAGCGGTGCACCCCCGCGGGTCCATAAAGGAGGCGTGTCTGTGCTTAGTTTACATGTCTGTTATCACAGCAGGACGGTCGGCTGTCTGTTATCTAAACGGCTGAAGTCAGTTGGACAGGTGAAGTAAAGAGAACGCCGCCGGTAGCCTTAGGGTTACAAACGGGCTCGGTAGTGAACGCCACGCTGACACGCTGACACGCTGACGGATTCAGCGGTAGACCATTATCGGTCCAAACAGCTGGATGATGATAATGTTTGGTTGTTTAAAATGCTACAGTGTGGGGCGCCTGGGTAGCTCACCTGCTAGAGCACGCACCCATATATAGAGGTTTACTCCTCAATGCAGCGGCCGCGGGTTCGACTCCGACCTGCGGCCCTTTGCTGCACGTCATTCCCCCCTCTCTCTCTCTCTCTCTCCCCCTTCATGTCTTCAGCTGTCCTATGGAAATAAAGGCCTTAAAAGCCCCAAAACAAATTCTTTAAAAATACAAAATGGTGCAGTGTCATAATGTTGTTTTCATGAAAACTTGACTCCTGGCTTCTGCTCCTGGAGTTCCAGGCGGAGCCGCTGTAAAAGTGATGTATTTTCTTTTTAAAGAAGTGCTGTGCTGTGGATCTAATGTTTGCCTTTGTGAAGAGTAGTTCATGTGATTTCCAAAAGTGATAAATATTTAAAGAAACGTACTTAAATATGAGAACACAGCATTTCTCCCCTACACACACACACACACACACACACACACACACACACACACACACACACACACACACACACACACACACACACATAATCTAAAGTGGAGAGGAGGACAAAACGGCAGGTCGAGGAGGGAGGAGATGAAGAAAAGCTCATTTTAAAGTATAAAGGAAACAAGAAAGTGTTTTCTTCAACTGTGACAAATACAAAACTTCTCCCCTACACACACACACACACACACACACACACACACACACACACACACACACACACACACACACACACACACACAGCAAAAGAGAGAGAGCGAAACAAGCTAGGTAGATATTTTTTGTATTACAGATAACTACAACAAGGGAGGAGACAACATAGGAGAGATGCACAAAGGAAAATAAAGGAAATGAAAGATGAGATCATCATTTGGAAAGGAAGATATGAAAACAAATCTGGACAGCCCAGAAGTTAAAACACAAAAAAAAGTCTTCAAGATCAGCGAGTCAACACCCCAGTCAGAAAATCCCTGAAATGTTGAAATGTCACTTTGCTGTTATAGGAGCACTAAAACACCACTACTACAGTTTACAGATCCAAAGTTAGAGAGCAGCTGTAGAGCATAGTGGAGCATTTGAAGGTACTAAAGATCCAGATATCTGTCTCAGTTAAGCCTCAGCCTGGAGCAGGTGTGTTTAGGGCGTGTACAAATCCACTTTTACTAGTTTGACAGCGGAAAAAAGGGTCTGTGTGCCGGGCGCCTGGTTCTAAAGGGTTGTTCTTAGTGTCTTCATTAATCAGAGGGGTGTTTTGGGCGTAACATGCAATCAACCAATCAGAGATCATCTCCCTTTCCCTTTAAAAGCCAGGCACGTTTGGACCTTGGAGCATTGCTATTATGATGGAGGATTTGCACCATAATATTTTCATTTGTAATCTTCTGCATGTGTGTGTGCTGCTGTGTGTCGCTGAGTGTGTGTAACAAGCATAGTGTGCACGCGCTTTTCACGAGCCTAGGAGCATTTTACTAATGCGCTGTTAAAATAACTGTTTTTGTTGGTCAATGGCACGATCACTTCCTGCTGCCTCAAGATAGCAATACGCCCAGAATGCACCTGAACACACCTCCCTGTAAGACCAGCACACCCAGAATGCACCTGAACACACCTCCCTGTAAGAACAGTACGCCCAGAATGCACCTGAACACACCTCCCTGTAAGAACAGTACGCCCAGAATGCACTTGAACACACCTCCCTGTAAGAACAGCACGCCCAGAATGCACCTGAACACACCTCCCTGTAAGAACAGTACGCCCAGAATGCACCTGAACACACCTCCCTGTAAGAACAGCACGCCCAGAATGCACCTGAACACACCTCCCTGTAAGAACAGCACGCCCAGAATGCACCTGAACACACCTCCCTGTAAGAACAGCACGCCCCATGGGTGCACAGATGGGCGCAGGTGCATTTGTTATTTAAACCACGTGGGCGCTGGCTGGGAAATTGACAACAGCGTCGGTCTTAAACTAGGAAAGACAGTTGCGTTGGGCTTTGCGCTGCGCCGGGTGCTAGATAGGGCCCTAAAGACTCCTAATGAATGACCATGTTGCCATGTAACTGCTGAATGTAAATAAACAACTGTATTAAGTATATTAAGTTTTATCACAATCCGATGTAATGATTCTTTGGACAACGGTACGATATTTGCTGATGATACTATTCGATTCACTTGTCGTGAATTGTTGAGTACATATCATAAACCCATTTAACACAATCTGCTTTTATTTACATCAACTCACAAAAAGCAATTAAAACATGATTTGACAATTTTATTACTGAGCTCTTCCAGCTATATAAATGAAAATAAACGGTTCTTTTTAATTAGAAGAATATGAAGTGGGTATTTCTAAATAAAGGGGCATGGTATCTATAGATATTTTCAATTTGCATTGATTGGATCAATAATGTTGATCCTCATCAATGTATAGTGTTCAATACTTGTTTCTGTTGCCCCTCCAAAAAACTTGTTATTGCAGGTTTATCATTAGAAGTGGCAGATCAAAGAACCCTCCAGAAGTGGAAAGTAACAAGTTACAATTACTCGCGTTGTGTCAGTACTTCTACATTTAAAATTGTTTTATTTAGGGATTGTCCTTGGCTACGTTTAAAATCACCTCCGTTACTGAGTAAGAAAAAAAAGTAAATAAAAAATGCAAGGAAACTACCACTAGTGGCACTGTAACAAAGATCAAGGGGTGACAAAAGTCATCAAATCGATGATTCTTTGGCTGCACACTGACTTGGCAGCATCCCGTGACAGAGCTGCTACTGTTAGAATGCTCAGCATGTCGTACCGTACCTTACGGTGCAGATCCACTTTGGCAACACGACTGAAGCGTGGTGTCACGACGTAATACATCCACGGTTGATGCTCCACGCCCTGGACCGGCAGCTGATTGGACGAACGCGTCACGTGGGTCTGGCTACTACGAAAACAGTTCACCAAAACGAGTTTCTGAAAACATTTTAAGAGAGAAATAAGCCGTGCAGCTGCTGAATCTGTCTTCATTTCAGATCGACAAAGGTCAGTCTAAAAGATTTCCGTCTACTTCTACTGGATGGTCGCGTCACGTTCAACGGATTCATTTGCATAAAGATGGGCATCGGCCAGCTTTTTGGACGTGCGGCATCTTTTCAAATGCAGCGGCACCTTCCCGGGATGCTTTGAGGGCGCGTTAAAGTCGCTTGACGTCACCCATAGGAGTAGAGTGGAGCGCGGCGCGACAGAAGCGTTGCACGGCCAGGTGGATCTGCACTGTCACAGTCACAAACAGGATTATATGTACATCGTGGGATGTCAAACTAATTACATCTGTGTAACATCTTAAAAACTAATTTGCATACAAAGAGGATTATGGGAGATTAAAACTGCAGCTCAGGTGTGAAGATGTGTGTGCTTTGTGATGTTCGCTGTGCTGTAGAGCTTCTGTTTGCCAGCTGTGATGCTTGGAGTGTTCTTTTCTTCTTGCAAACATCTTCTCTAAGTTTCCAGCAGAAGAGACACCCTATTTTTTTTTCCTAGGTGATGAAAATGCTTTGATTCCATTTCCAAGTGCCTTCAGTGGAAAATCCTTTTCAGCTGTGAAATGAATGTCTACATCTTAAAGCCGTGCAATTTCTTTTTTCCAGCTATAGCAAGCTTCCTTTATGCAGTTGCATTTTTCTGTCACTTAGCTATTTCCAGAACAGATGTCGCAGGTGTGAAGCTTTTAAAATTCAAAGAATGTATCATTCATTAAACATGTGTACTGTTTGATCCGAGCTGAAACACTGCCAATAGGGAAAAGAGCGAGTAAACCCCTGCCTCCACACCAATGTTTAGATCACAGAGACTGCCGTTGAAATGAAGGCGGAACATTAACATTCTTTGAAGTGACTTTTACGGTCTGATACCGTTTCAAAAGCTTTTTCAGTCGGCTCAGTGTAAAATTCAGAGGAAAACTGACTGTGATCAAAGCTCTCTGTCTGAGAAAGGTTATCATCCTCACATTCTGCTGACGCGCTCTAAGCAGCGTTTAACGCAGACCTGCTAGGCTCCAGTTTGGGACGCTCTTTTTAAGAGAAACCTAAAGAACAAGACAATGATACTAGGATTGCTAATTTAGAGGGTTTTGTTCCTGACCGATTAGTCTATATCGACGACGTTACATTTACGGGATTGTTCCTGTGCGCCGGAAATTCTGCCGGATGTCCCTCATCTCCCCTTCCTCTGTCTCTGTGTTGGCGTTCTAACCTCCGGTGGATTTGTGAGGACTATGGTTAACTGCTCCTCAGATCTCTGCAGGGTAAATCCAGACAGCTAGCTAGACTATCTGTCCAATCTGAGTTTTCTGTTGTATGACTAAAACTACTTTTGAACGTACACATGTTCCACCAAAACAAGTTCCTTCCTGAGACTATTTAGCAGAGGCACCGTGGCTCCGTCCGGCGCTCAGACGATTGTGATTGGTTTAAAGAAATGCCAATAAACCAGAGCATGTTTCTCTCCCATCCCGGAATGCTGTGTGGACTAGTCAGACCTTCCGCTGTGGAGGAGGGTCTGGCAATGCAAGACTATTATCATGCGGACTACCCGGGCTTGTGAAATGTATCGCCAATCCATTAAAGGAGACAGAAAATGAGAGCAGGTAACCACAAAGTGTATTGGAGAGGTATGCGCTGCACTGAAAAAGACTTGTGTTCCGGATGCCCAGTGCGGTGCATGAGCCTGCCAGTTCGCCTTCCTCCCCGTTGGTGCTCAACCCCTCTTTCCCTCCTGGGGCGCCCGTCGGGCCCGCATGAGTAGAGTCTCATAAAAAGTCTGATATTTGGGACAAGTAATGTGTAGTTCTATTTCCATTTCTTCAAGATGGCGGTAAAAGGCAAGCTCTTGTTCCAGCGATGAAAGTTGCACTGGCTGGCTCAGGGCTTGTTCTGATGTAATGAGTGTGGGCCTCTGAAAGAGTACTATGCACTTAAACTACAGTGCTACAGTGGACAGAGCACATGTGGTGCATTAAGAAAAAAGGCCAGAGCCGGCATTCAGTAGTGGGAGGAAATGGCCAGCCAAGGGGACACAAAGAGTAAAAAACACATTAGCTGAGATATTGACATTGACAAGAAGAGCAGAGAGGACGTGTGTGTTTGTTTGTGGGTGACAGATATGGCTCAGGCAAATTCTCATATATATATACGGACGCTAACCCACTTGCTAGCAGGGCTTTTATTTTTCATATCCATCCATATTTTCCAAGGGAGAGCTATTCTTGCAAAGCCAGCTAATGGTGCCATTAAATGGCATGGTGAAAATGGTGACCTCTACTCCTGAAACATCCGACTTGTGAACAGATGTTAAATGTAGGGATGCACAATATATAGTTTTTTCGTTTATCGTCATCGGGATATCAACTGGCGCAATAAACGCATTGCGAAAGGCTGCAACGTATCGTGAAAGAAACTCTGAGATTTTTTGTGTTAGTTGAAAGAAAATAGTGTAAAACTACACTTTACAATGTTACTGTCATTCTTTTTTAGTGGGGGCTTTAATATTCAATTCAATGTTCAATTTGTTTGATGAAAGAATGTTGGACATGATTTCCTTCTATTTGGTTTAAATTCAACAAGCAATTGTTTGAATGTTAGCAGAACACTGAAAGCATCAGAAATGCAGAGGAACACTAATATCTGTCTATTTACCGCAAAGTTATATTGTTGTGGCCATATTCGACAACGTTATCGCATATTCTCCTCAAATCGTGCGGCCCTGGTAAAATTTTGTGTGGCCTGATGTCACGTCAAATGTATTACAAATGTACTAACGTACTTACTAATGATTTGTTTATTAATAATCATTGATGAAATACTGAAAAAATATCCATCACGAGTCCAAGCTGCTTTCTTCCAATGTCTGTTTTTGTTCAGATTACAATATGAAACAGAGAAAAGCAGAATACCCACACATTGGAGGAGCTAGAACCAGAGAATGATTGGCATTTCTGCTTAATTAATAAATGACTAAATCATTCTTTAGTCAGTTAAACACTGTATTTCCAGGGGGGATCTGTTAATTGCAAAGATACAGGATAGCGAAGGGTTGCAAACAGATTAGAATTTGCGGTGCAAACTGAAGCAAACACACTTCCACACGAACTGGAAATGTACGTCAAGCCCCGGGCATTCAGACTACAATGTATGCATGAAAACAAATAATGAGAGAAAGAAGTGCAGTTCCTCAGACGTTTTGGGATCAGTCAGAGGCTAAACACATCCTGGACATGCTTTGTTCACTCACACAGTGGATGCATTCGTCCGTACAAATGAACGCAAGACTGCACCAAAGATTCTCTTAAACTAAACGGTGCATTTCAAGCAGCGCCAATGTATGAAACGGTCCACACTTCCTGTCTCCTAAAGGGGCGTGAAACCATTTGAAAGTGTATTGAACGTCGTGTGGATGGATGAAAAGTTATGTTTTAGTAATATGTTCTTTTGCTAACATTAGATATTTACACAGCTAAAAGACATATTTAGCATTATGAAATTTAGTTTTGTTAGGACGTTCATGAACATTAGCTGACGTTGGCTTATCTGTGTTGTCAGATCTCGCGAGAGTTGGGTCCTGAGACAGAAACAGGTCTCAAACAAAGTGAATTTTCTCCTGATGGGTCCGTCTGGAAAAGGTCAAGTTAGTGTCAGAATGTTCTGGAGATATGTGGCTTGTGAAGAATGGGTCCAATATATACTTTGGTGACTATTGGGGCGAAAGAATCCCTCATAATCTGTGTTCACGTTCACTCGTCCCGTTGGAATCGACCAACTCAGGACCCGCCGCCAGTCTCCCATGGCGGAGCCCACGGGATACAGATACAGGAAACTACTCTGAGTTGGGGCGTCTCGCTTCTAAACCGTCTCTGACTGCACAAACAGTCCAGCTGTTAACTGTGCATACATAAAGCAAAGTGAGACGTGTTCCTGAAAGCATTTACACACAGTGAGTCCTGGGAGCAGCCCAGTACACCTGCTGACCCCAGACTCATCTTGCTTGTGTGTGGCGGTTAGCCACTTAGCCATGCTCTTCACACACTTTACCTGTAATCCAGGGCTGGTACATTTAACTCACGTTACCAAGACAACTGGTGAAATGCCCTCTTTGCTTATTGATGTGTGAAAGAGAGGCAGGGAGAGAGAGAAATGGAATTTTCAACAAGGGTGCACCACTGTATTTGACTTGTTTGCTATTTTGGGATGTAGGGTGGTGCACTGTGGCTACCGAAGTGCTTAATGCATGTTCAGCTGTTTATTGTAAGTGCAGGGGGGAATTGTTGGGTCTTTGTAAATTATATTGTGGTCTATCTGTAAAGTGTCCTGAGATTACTCCTGTCATGATTTGACACTATAAATAAAATTGAAATGTATTGCAGTAAGATGAGGAAACCAATCTCCATGTTTTAAGGGAAAACGGGTAAATCCAACCACTTCCACCAAAGCTTGAGACATTATGTGACAAGGAGATCTGTCCCATCATGTAATGTCTCAGTATGAGACATATACTATATATGTACTATAGGTAAGTTGGCATGAGATTTAGAGGCCCATGATGTCTCAGCAATGGAGGGTTTGTGTGTTTGTTTTTGGATTTGTGTGCAGAGTTCATAGAATATGAGCTATGCTTTTAGTAAAACGTATGTAAACAACTGTAACCGAGGGAGAGTCAGTTGAGCATGTTTGCCCTTTACCAGCAATGTGCTCCTCACTTGTCGGCAGCCAACTGGATGAACAGCTCCGGGCTTGTACTTTGTAAAATTCACTTTGAAAGTATGTGAACATTGCCCACAGCCAGAGAATAAAGATCAGATTTGTCCGTTATGGCTGAAAAATGCCACTTCTAGTCAGCCATTTCAAATGTTTGTTTTCTGTAAATCATCCTAATTCCTGATTTAGCGATTGTAACAAGACTATACCTGTTTTAGAGGCTTTTTTTTTATCTGTGCTTAGACACAGCAATGAGCAATGACATGCGGCACAAGAACGGGACAGTTAGGTTTAGGAAAAGATGGTGGGTGGGGTCATAAAATGTACGTTTCAGTGACATATGGGACACAAACCCCGTTCTCCTGGGGGAAAGTTCTGTGTTGTTTGACCCATCCACCCCCATTTTCTGTCTTTTTTCTGGCGGTGAATTCTAATGACACAAACGCTGGCTCTTCTAATTTCACAGTTTCTGGGTTGATAAAAAGTGATTTCCTCATATGTCAAATTCAACTTTTTTTCTTTTCAATCAAAAGAAGTGATTTGAAAGTGTCATCGTGAGCTTTGCAATGGCCATATTTTGAGGACATTCCCTAGCAGGATATATTTTAAGCAGGATAGGAAAGCAGGATAGAATAACACACATTTATGCATGTTTTTAGATGTTACATTACATCTATTTTTCTTGTGAATTACTAGATAACCCTCTTCAGGCCTATAAAATATTCAAATAACATGAAAAAAGAAGTGTCTTGGAGGATGTGCTTGGCTGTTCCTTTGAGAAGTCCAAAGACTTGTCGCATATGGAGGGGAACGCTTTCTAACCTCTGATGTTCTACCATCTCCCTAAAGCCTGAAGCAATGTTGTGGCATAGCTGCACACAGAGGACAGAGTCTGCTGCTGGTGGTGAGTCCTTTCATCTGTAAGACTTTCTAGTAAAAGTTTGTTAGAGGACATGCAACTGTTCAACTGATGTTAACTGAAGACAAACCCAACAGAGATGATTACCAGCTGCTGAAATGCATACCTGCAGCAAACAAGAGCAACAGATATGCAAAAGAATACATTGGCCAGTTTGGGAGGAAGGAGGACATGACAACTGGTTTTGTGCGCGAGAGAGAAACAAATGGGCAGCACAAATGCGGGGAAGGCAGCAGCGGTCCAGCGTGTGTACTAGGGTTGCACGATATTTAGTTTCATCGTCTATATCGCAATGTGCGATAGTCACATGGCAGGACGTTGCGATGTGAACGCTACAACATTTTTTTTTGCGATCAACTTTTTATTAGCACCTTCAGACGTTTATCTGCGTTTTAAGCCCCCAACGTCTCTTTCCAGGCAACGCTGCCTGGAAGGCACTAGGATTAGGCAATGGTTAGGGTTAGGGTTAGGTGCCTTGAAGTCAATGGTCACAGTGCTGCCTGGAAGGAGACGTTGGAGGCTTAAAACAACATTGAGCCCTTCAGACATACAAAACAACTTCAGAGCAAACCACACCTTGCCTAGTCCCTCTCCTCTACTTGTTGTGATGCCTAGGTCATTAGGACTGATACTTGTGCTGCTGCACCTTTCCATAGGTCTATAGTAGATGACTTGGCTTTGTTAATCCTTGCTGTAGAGAGCTCAAGCATAACTGTCTAGAAAATACACCAACCACTGTTTTATACAAAGCGAGTGGGGGGGGGGAGCCAGCGTTGAGCTATCATTTTCTTGGTTGCAGCTGAGCCGGCTAGCCAAATTTTCTTCTGTCTCCCAAGTAGGTGTAGTTTAGAGTCATCATTAAGTAACAAAACAATCGTGTCAGTAGGAATTCGACATCCTATCACATCAGATATTATTGATGTTGTTTTATTTCAAAACTCATGCACCTGTTCACACTCCCAGACCATGTGCAGGAAAGTTCCAGTTTGTTCAGGTTGGCAGAATGTGCAATAAGGAGTAGGAATGACTTTGGAGACGTATGTCTTCTGAGGAGTCTATGTCCTATGACATATGTTGAAGTGGATCTGATGGTGATTTGGGTTCTTGGAACAGTAGAAAATGTTGTCCCAAACTATCTCCTAATTAATTGTTTTCAGGGCTCAGCTCTAGCTCCCATGTATTTACTATTGGGAGTTCTCCTATGGAGACTTGCATCAGTTTAGCATACATCTTGGACACTAATCCTCTCACAAAACCAAAATTTCCAAACGTTTCCAATAAAAAAACGATTTCATTAGAACCGTAATTTCTGAAAGGATTCCAAGTTGGAACCGGTTCTCGATGCCCGATCCATCCTACAGAGTGTTGGCAGCTGCCGATGGCTATTTAGCAGCCAAGAACTCTACTGCAGCTACATACAGTAAATCTTCACAGCTGTGTGAAGAACAAATCAACAACCGCATCTGACACTTCCTTTGTGTTGCTTGGCAACAAGGCAGAATGGGCTTGTGTGTAAGGAAGGACCCATAACTGCATGCTGATGCCATCTTGGGGATGTCAGCTGGTCTGAGAGCAGCAAGTTGGCAGCTCCACACAGGGAGAGAGGAAGAACATGGATGGGGATTACATTCCTCTTCATCAGGAGTGTCAAACTCAACTTCTCTAAGGGCCACACTGGTAAAAGAGAAGCACATTGAGGGCCAGACAGTTCATTGAGTGTGCCAAGAATGTCAGACAAAGTGAAAAAACAACGTCGAAAAAAGCACCAGAAATGTTGGCATCTTAAGTATTACCATGGGTGGATACATGCAGCATCTGGGGAGCAACTTGGGGTTGTCTAGCTACTTCTCTCTCTGTGATTGTCTACCGTCTTCTCTCTTTCCCCCTTTCTCTATCTCTCCCCCCCTGCTCCAGCTCTTTAGTATTAGTCAAAGTTGAAGAAAACACTTTTCTCATTTTGTTTCATTTATACTTTAAAATGAGCTTTTCTTCATCTCCTCCCTGCTCGCCTGCTGTTTTCTCCTCCTCTCTACTTTAAATTCAGTGTGTGTGTGTGTGTTTCCCAGCATGCCACACTCCCAGCGCCTGCTCTCCAGCAGCATCCTGGGAGGTTTGCGTCGGAGCCGAGGCAGCAATATTTTTGAACTGGCCTCCTACCGCGAGAGGAAGGATCTGAGCCACAAATCCCTCTGCACACGACACGTTCGAGGCCGCCGAGGAATTTTCAAACACCTCCCGCCTCTACAAGCTGCACAAAAAGACATTCATGTAATACTGACATAACTGTCACGTGACGTCTTTAGTCTTTTCATGGTATGTAACAACACATTATGTAATAACACCAGCATTATGTAATAAGGATCGACCGATACTGGTTTTACAGGGCCGATACCGATTATTAGTAGTAAATGAAACAGATATTTGGAACCGATATGCATTTACAGTGCATTAAGTCAGACTCAGTGGGGAGTGAAACCGAAGCAGAGGGACAGACACAGAGCTGTAGCCGAGCCAAAGTAGAACACTTTTTAATTCATTAACTTCATCGCTTATCAGACAAATAGTCTACATCCTTGACGTTCCATTTCCGGGATTGCTCCGGTGCCACAGGAAATTACGCCAGATGCCGATTTCCGTCTCCTTCCTCTGTCTCTGTGTTGGCGTTCTAACCTCCGGTGAATTTGTGAGGACTATGGTTAACTGCTCCTCAGATCTCTGCTGGGTAAATCCAGACAGCTAGCTAGACTATCTGTCCAATCGGAGTTTTCTGTTGCACCGCTATTTTGCAGCGGCTCCGTCCGGCGCTTAGGGCCGCCCAAGACGATTGTGATTGGTTTAAAGAAATGCCAATAAACCAGAACACGTTGTTCTCCCATCCAGGAATACTGTGTGGACTAGCTAGACCCTCCTTCCAGGCAAATAAAACGCTGATACAGATAATCTGCAAACTGCTAAAAAAAAAGAAGAAAAAAAACAGACTTTTTAAGACTTTTGAATACCCCCCCTCCCCACGAATGCATCTGAATAAGTCTGTCTGTTTCATGCTTTGAGATGTCTTCCTTCCTCCAGTGACTTCTGTGTGGCTAAGACAGACCTGGACACGTGTAAGGGACAGAAAGAACGTGGCCAGATGTTTTATGTAATGTGATTTCATACAGCAGCATCCTGGCACAGCTGCATACTGTTGTGTACTCTTTCCTCGCCATTAATTCTAGCATGTGCACTGATGATGGCTAACCAGGCTTGTGTGTGTGATGTGCCTTGAATAAAAAGTAGAGCACTCTACTGGTATTTGTGAAGCATGTTACGTGTCCCGGGGGTTGCTTTTCTACATGAGTGAAGAGCTCAGCGTTAATGTGCTGTATTTCCTCTCATCTCTCTCTCACACACACACACACACACACACACACACACACACACACACACACACACACACACACACACACACACACACCAAAAAGGACAGATAGGGACATGGCCGCTGTAGCACTGTAATGTAAATTGACACATAGTTAGATGTGGCAGAGTGGAAGGGCAGCCTGTGTCCTGCAGCCTATAATATTATCTCAGTGCTTCACCTAGCTCTGAGCCACACACACACACACACACACACACACACACACACACACACACACACACAATCATAATCCTGCTGCCTTTTACAGCTGTTCTCACACCTCCTCCAGTAAGACAATGACGACTGAAAGCAGATCAGCCAACCAGCTTCAAACTTTAGCCGTTCTTTTGCAGAAAAATTACCATATTTGCCTTCTCTGGCAAGATAGGACACCTCTCCTGACTTATGGCATGTCCTGCACAGCAGAAAACTCTCTCAGACGGTGTCCAAGAGGTCTGTACACACACAGGGAGGAGTTTGAAAGGGCAGACAATTTGGGGAGGCTGTCCTGCCTTCACACCGCGAGCGGGCACGTGGCCACTCGGCAGAAAAGGGAGAAAGAAAAAAAGAGTCTGCCGCTGTCTGGAGCGACAGAGGGAAAATATTTCAGTCGGAACCGAAATGAGGAACCGAAATTCACGTTCTAATCCGGTCCGAATACTACCGTTTGTGTAGGAACCGGTACCATAGTGGAACCGGGTTTCGGTACCCAACCATACGTGCAATGTGGTGTCAACAAAAAACACAGCGCTGTCAAGCCGGAGAGCAGAGTTCACAAAATACTTTGACCCAAGAAACGCTCGTTTGGTCATCTCGCCCCTCCCTCCTCCTCATCCCGTCCCCTCCGTGCTTCCGCACAATAACCCCCCCGATCCCCAAATCCTTCTGATCAGTTATTGGCTGGAACACTGTTTGTTATGTTTGGTGGTGCAGGTTGGCACAGTTTGGTTTTTGTTGCTTTTTTTGGACCCTCGGCTGTCTCCAGAGACCGTTTTTACAGTGTGTTCAGAGGACAGGCAGCTAGCAGATAGTGAGGAGATGTTTTTTACAGTGTGTTCAGGGGACAGACAGCTAGCAGATAGTGAGGAGATGTTTTTTACAGTGTGTTCAGAGGACAGACAGCTAGCAGATAGTGAGGAGATGTTTTTTACAGTGTGTTCAGGGGACAGGCAGCTAGCAGATAGTGAGGAGATGTTTTTACAGTGTGTTCAGGGGACAGGCAGCTAGCAGATAGTGAGGAGATGTTTTTACAGTGTGTTCAGGGGACAGACAGCTAGCAGATAGTGAGGAGATGTTTTTACAGTGTGTTCAGGGGACAGACAGCTAGCAGATAGTGAGGAGATGTTTTTTACAGTGTGTTCAGGGGACAGGCAGCTAGCAGATAGTGAGGAGATGTTTTTTACAGTGTGTTCAGGGGACAGACAGCTAGCAGATAGTGAGGAGATGTTTGCTGTATGTGACAAAAAAAAGTTTTAGCCTAAAACACGCCTGGCATCGCTTAGAGCACATTTATAAAAAGCAGGAAGAAAATATCGTGATATTATGCTCTATCGATTTTTTCCCACACCCCTAATAAACAGATTGTCCATCTCCGGGGCTGTCAACGCTGTGTCTCTGCAAAAAAAAAGGGGAGGGACAGACTAGCCCGATGCGACTGCTGGCTAAGGTTAACGGTTGTTGGCTAGCTTTGCTAATTCCACCCGACTGGAGAACTGGCATAACCCGGTTATTCACTTAACCGGGGTAACCCTGGTTACCGCTGTGCATGTAAACACACTGACAGTAATGAAACAACTTCCAAAGGGTTTTGGGAACAGTGATGTTAAAGTCTTTCTCTACAGCCTGTGCTGCAGCCTTCTTCCAGAGGAGTCAGCAGGAATCAGACTTTTCTTTCTTTAACCTACAGAACATAAAGCTCTGGTTCCCTATGTCAGCCATGCCCCCCCCCCCCCCACCCTTCACCCCTGTCCTAAGGTAACACACAGCTAATCACCTTATCATATTGGCTGGACGTCTTCATTAACCCTGTGTCTAACTGGGGCGGGGGATTGGAGGCAGAGGCTGCAGGGACAAACGGCGGAGGAGAGGAGAGAGGGATGAGATAACGAAGGAGGGGAAGGGAAAGGAAATGATTACCTCCACAATAAGCTCAGAGTGTGTGCGCTGACCCCAATCCCAAACTAAAGGTGAGATAAGGAGCTGTGCTTCAGGGCGACGGTGGACGACAGCGTTTAGTTTGGTCATGTTTTGGTTGGGTTTGCTGTATCGATTAGGGTTTTAGAGCTGCACGCCAGGCTACGGCGTAGGGTCGGTATCGCCACGTACCTACATACTGTACCCATGGCGTTGATTTTACAAAATTTTTTTTTTACAAAATTCGGCTTCATCCTGCTCTATTCTATTTTTAAAGACCTCATAGGTGAGTCAGTAAATAGGGCATAGTGAACACAGTGGTGCCTGCCTGGAACAGAGGAAGTCTAAGCCCATACCGTGACAGCTTTCACCTCACCGTTATATACGCTGAGTTTTGAAAAGTGTAAACACATTTGGAACCGCTTTACCGGCATTGCCGTGACTCACTGTGACTTTAACAAAGTCAACGTTGTTTCGCTCCGTCGGCACCACAGCTCTGCGTGTGTGTGTGTGTGTGTGTGTGTGTGTGTGTGTGTGAGTCGGTAGTCGGAGCGCTCTCTGTCAAGATGCAGAGAGGTCAGATATGCTCGCGCTTATGCGCTCTCGGGTACCAACATTCTTTTTTTTAACGACCTAGTTAAGGCGGCATGCCCGTCTTGCTCAGGCAGCCGCCTAAGCTGCAAAGTGCTGCGGGAAACCCTGGAGTATGAGGGCGTGTCCTGACAGTAACCATGGCTTCAGCGTCAGCCTGTAACCATGGCTTTGGCTCATCCGTACATGTTGGAACCCGAGTCTGATCCTGAAACACAGGCACAACAACCCGAACCAGCTTCACAACCTAGACTGGAGCAAGACGTTTCAGAGCGGTACGTTATTTAAATGTTAAAGTGATGGTTCGAGTTTAGCCTAGGTTTCTGTTCCATCCTCGGGCCAACACTTCAGAAACTTTTGGTCTAATATGGTAGTTAGTCGCTGAATAGCTTAGCGGGGCTATGACGGACCGTTTGTTCTCTTAAATGACCCCACTTAATTATCGCCGAAATGATAATAAAGGTCTACACTAGTATATATAGGTTATGCTCTCATAAAACGATGGATTGGAAAGTTTGTAAGTACACCAGAAGTTTATGTAAATAACACTTGCCTGCGGCTTCTGCTCTCTGCTGTTGTTGTGCTGCGTAAGACGAGGCTTAGGACGTCTACAAATTACAATACCGAAAAGAGATGCAACAAAAATATTTTTAATTTAACTTATTTTTTAAAGTAAGTGCTGTAATATAACTAGCAGGAGACAAGTAATAATTGAGGTAAGTTTGGAGACATTACCTTATTTAATCATTAAATTAATACATATTTTTGTTCTCTCTCTTTGGTGTAGTAATTTATAGACCGGCCCTAAGCACTCGTCTAACGCGGGTAGTAGCAGCAGCAGCAGCAACAGAGAGCTGAAGAGAGCAGGCAAGTGCGTTCATAAACTTCTGGTGTACTTACAACTTTCCAATCCATCGTTTTATGAGTGCATAACCTATATATACTAGTGTAGACCTTTGGTATCATTTCGGGCATTATTAGTGGGGTCATTTAAGAGATACAAACGTGGGTCCATTAGCCCCTGCGCTAAGCTATTCAGCGGCTAACGCTACTCTACGCTAACTCGCCCAATGTTAGACCCAGGTGAAAAAAGCTTCTGGGGGGGTGTTTGGCTCGAGGTCATGGTGCAAAGGACCCTAGGGTGAATTACTCCGAACCATCACTTTAACAAATTAGTCTTTCATACGTAACTTTCATCTGCTCTGTCTCCTGGACATGGCGATACAACTACCTGAACTCTTGGGACCTCTGCTCTAACTAGCTTGGTTTGAGGGCGTGCCACGCTAGCAGCTAGGCGAGCATTATAACGTGTGTTACAAAGACGCAAAAGTGACCCACGTTTGTCCATAAGTAAAGGCTGGACTACAATACAGCTGTTTGGAGCAGTTCATGATCAGTGTTTTCTGTAAGTCCTTTTGGGGTGGACTTTGGGCTTTTTCACTTTGTAAACCTATAACATGCACAAAAAAGATATAGAAAGGAAAGTGGAAAAACCCCAAAACTTAATGCGAGCACTTTAAGTTCTTCTGATGATGAATGAGTTCATCTTGGATGCAGTCATTTTGAATGAGTGGTTCAGTGCAGATCATGTGATTTGCTGGTATAGCAGTGTAAATTATAGTTCTGCTACCTGACCTGAATCCAATTGAATTGAATCCAATGGGTCCTGACAAAGTATTAGGTTGGGAGTTCAGGCCATTCTCCTGGCCCGATTTGGCTTTCATTATTTTCAAATGTAATTTATTCTAGGGGAACAGCTGATTTTACACATCAAGGTCTGTTTCCAGGTGCTGGGGAGTACTACTGCATGAGTAGTAGGGTGAAAGAGGCCGGGGTTTTGGGTGATGTCAGTGGCACTCCTGGCTTTACCCACCGCAAACTGACTTCAATGAAGAGCCAGATGCATCGACACCTCTTCAACATCTAGCTGGAATGCATCTAGGGCTGGGCGATGCGGAGAAAATCAGATATCACGATATTTATTCATACATCGGTATCGATATTGCGACGGTAATGTGGGGTGCTTTCACAAAAAATGAGATTTCAGATAATCATTTCAAGTGAAATTAGAGAGAAAAAATAAATGTTTTTCCAGCTATATGCTGACTATGTTTACATGCATGCACAAAAATAGTGTGATGTTAAAACTAATCTTCAATTCTTCAAATGATATTCCCTCAAAAAACAGATGTTCTGAGAAAATGAAGTTAGTGTGTGCTTGTTATTATTAATTTAGGCAACGTAATTGTATATCATGATATCTCAATATATGATTTCATCACCATATGAATACATTGAAAGAAGATAAATGATAATATTGAATTATTGCCCAGCCCTAAATGCATCTCAAACCTCCCGTGGGAGTGATTTGAACTATAAGAATTCAATCTCTAATGCTTCTCGGATTTTTGGATATCAAACCGATGATAGCTGTGGGTAAATGTGACATGACTGATAACGCACTACATGCAATCTAGCTGAATCTACTGCCTGTGTGAATACACATATATATGTGTGTGTGTGTGTGTGTGTGTGTGTGTGTGTGTGTGTGTGTGTGTGTGTGTGTGTGTGTGTGTGTGTGTGTGTGTGTGTGTGTGTGTGATCATAAATTGAATCTGAAGTAATTCAGCTGAATCCTCTTCCTGGCTGAGCAGACTGGCAGGAGGAGAGGGGCGAAGGCGAAGACATTTCACAGTGTCAATTGAAGGTGAGGCTGATGGCGTTGGAGTGAGCGGAGCTGAGCGGCGCAGAAAACTAAATTTGGAGAGAGCCAGATAGATAGGAGTCAGAAAGAGAGGAGCGCATGATGTAGGAGGCAGCATGGAGATTCTCTCTAACAGTGTCACAAAGGTGAATCTGCCAACAGCAGGTGGGAGGCGACAGAAAGACAGGCAGACAGACGGAGCAGTGGATTAATGCGTGGCTGCTCCCCTTCATACGCAGCATTTAGAGATGCTCAGTTCTAACAGCTCTCTCCATCTCTGCATGGGTGTGTGTGCTCACTCATCGGCTGTCAGTGTGAGAATGACGTGGCATAAACAAATCCCTCTGCATCTCAATGTCTCTCCTCCCTTCCACAGAACCTTTTGAACGCTGCACAAAATGTCTCGGATGTCTCCGATCACCATCAGTGGCAAATGTGTGAACAGGCAGCTCTGCTATCCGGCTTCTGCTCATCCTGCCTTCTGCATGGCCAACAGACCCGCGGAGCTCTGCATGGCAGCTTGACATCATCTCTGAGTATCAGCCCGAGCCACAACCTGAAACCTCCATCAGGCTGCTGAGAGAGGGGCAGCTGGGGTTCAAGTCTTTAGGAGAATACATTTCAGTTTGTATTATGGTCAATATTTGATATGACAACTGCCTCCTAAAAAAGCCTCCTGTAGTTCGACCTAGTTTTATACAGTCTGTGATTTCGACAAAATAGTCTCAACTCAAGTTAGGCTAGTTTGTCACTGCGGTGACACGACTTCGTCAAGTCCACCACACTGGAAGCAAAACGCAGTAACAGTCAGGAAAATGCATCACTATTCACGGGCACTACGTGCGTACAACACTAAGTGAACGCATCACTGAAATTCAGTGCTAATTCTTCTGACTGCCATAGCTCAGCAGTACGTTCAGTCTGTTGCTGGACTATACCGATGATGGTTCACTTCTGGGATTTCTCAGGTGCCTTTTTTGTGTTGGTGTTCTCAACTCTGGTGGATTTCTGAGTACCATGGTTAACTGCTCCTCAGATCTATCCAGACAGCTAGCTAGACTATCTGTCCAATCAGAGTTTTCTGTTGAATGACTAAAACAACTTTTGAACGTACACCTGTCCGGTGTTTAGCTCCCTCCAAGATGACTGCAATTGGTTTAAAGAAATGCCAATAAACCAGAGCATGTTTTTCTCCCATCCCGGAATGCTGTGGGGACTATCCAGACCCTCCTACGCGGCGCTGTGGAGGAAGGTCAAAGCAAGACTAGTCTGTCGCTAGACCAAGCTGTCGTGTTCACTGGCATACAAAACTAGCCTATACACTAAGCACTGTTTATAAAGTTAAGAGCTAATAAAACAGCTAAAAGCTACTGACAGTGACAAAAGTCGTTGATAAAGATTTGTAGTGAACACCTCTGATTCAGTGCACCTTAGAATACTGACAGAAGAAAAAAACTGAAATAAACAAAGTAGCAAGGTTTGAACTAAGCTAGCCTGGCTAGAACATGTCATGTTTCTGTTGACAGAATAGATTATGACATACATAATATAATTTGACCTGATAGCAGGATGACTATTAGAGGAAAATCCCCTGCTCATGTCTTGTTTCATCACACAGTGTCAGAGGTGTTGTAGACAGAAGATGCTACATGCTAATGTTAGCTTGTGTTCTTCACATGTTAGCTTGAATGTTTCTATTGTATCATTTTGTGCAGTAGCCTATAGTGTTTGACTCTTTCCCTGTTATGCTCTGGTTCTCTTGCACTTTTAAATTACCTTTAAAATATTCAAACCAAAAGCTTATATAATTGTGTAACACACTGGAATCAAGCAGATATTATAATGCCTGGGTTTCAATAACATAGAAGATTGTGTTTAAAATCTTCGACAGACCATCACAAATCAATACTTGACTTGACATACTGTAAATGATATGTACAGCACAGTATATTAGCAATGTTCAAATGACACATTGACATGTACACAGTCACTCAATAACATCGTCAAGGTAAATGATATATATGGGATATAGTAATATTCTGGGAGTTCTAGCTTGCTTCTGATGCAGACTGGAGCTGAGATAATCGTACTGATGAAGAGCAGAAAAGTAGCAACAGACGGGGAGCTACATGTCCATCCCTCTGAGTGGAGCTCATATGTACATGAAGAGTGTCAGCGTGATGTATGACATCATTATCTTCCTGCAATGAAGTGCACACTGGCAGCGGGTCACTTTGGATCGCTCTCTTGTTCATCAGGGCTTTATTTACTTTGCTTTGCATTTTCAAACCACTGATCTCACATCCCATCCTCTCTAAACACTGGAGCCTACAGCTCTTTTCAAAACAGATATATTTCACAGATTCATTTATTATTTATTTATATTCTTCATTGAGATTTTCTATTTATGATTCTTGCCCTTTTACAGTAGCCAACTTGTTTTACGTTTCAAGGCAAATGTCTTGTATGTGAAATAAATGTTTCTGATTCAGATTTTTGCTAAAACCATCATCTTAACCACATTTAGCTGCTGCAATTGTGTCTTGAAGTATTCTTTAAACATGAAATATTATGTCAGTGGGGTACAATTATTTCCAGCATAGGCTGTCTTGTTCCAGTGTTTTTTTGTAGCTGAAGTATGAATAGTGACACCACCACCATTGGGGAACAACTAACTGGTGGTGCTTCTCTATGGAAAATGCAACAGTCCACTGGATAGCCTAACTGTCTGAGTGTGTAGGCTCTGTGGTCTGATGAAATGGCTGGCTATTTTTCAGTGTGTATCTGATAGCAAGGGTGCAGGGTGAATAAAACCCTGCAACCAAAAACATTTTCCCACCCTATAAAGCACATGTGTCAAACTCAAGGCCATTGGGCCAAATCCGGCCC